>NC_071505.1:727500-1085000 GCF_027887155.1 Malaclemys terrapin pileata | reverse complement strand
TGTAAATATGGCTTCACTCTTTGTTCCTAGATGTACAAATTTACATTTAGTTTGCCAATCAGAGGCCTGCTTCTTGTATCATGCAGGACAGCAACCTCCCAAAAATCTGAAAAGTAGTCCACTGTTATCAAGTACTGCTTTTTCTTGGCGGTAAGTAAGCCCACTACCACCTTTTCCTCTGGCCGGGTGGGCAGCTCCTGTGGCAACAGACTCTGCTTCTGCTGGCAGTTATCACCCGACAGGTGGTGTCACTCCCCTCTATAAAGCTGTGAAGTTGGGTATTCATTCCCAGCCAGTAACTCACTCACAAGCCTGTCTAGGGCAAGTCAATGCCTCGGTGTGAGGTGTGTATTTTTTGCACAATATCCTTAGGTAATGAGGTGGGACAGCAGATTTCTGTCCTCTAAATATCATTCCATCTTACACACTCAACTCATCTTTAATTTGAACGTAGGATTCTACTCCTACAGTACCTGGATTTTGTCTTCTGGCCACCTGCTAGTATCGCTCTCTTGACTGGCTGTAGTTGGGTGTCCTTTTCTGTAGCCTCTTTGGTTTCCATCAGTTTCACTGCTGAAACTGGAGATTGACTCCATTAACACACTGCACTATGTTCTGATCCCCTCCCCCCAACTCACCAATGCTGGGTCTATATGCCCAGCTCGGGCTGCCAGCTAACTCCAGTAATCATCCTGGACAAGATCTGAGCTCTCCCTGGTAGTGCTGGAGGTGCATCCACATGCGCTGCAATCTCTCTGGAGCACTCAGAAGGGGCTTTGCCATGATTATCTCTAGCGATTTGTGGTCTGATGGCACTATTGCTGGGCAGCCATAGGGGCACTGATGGAATTGCTCCACTCCAAATGCCACAGCCAGAAGGTCTTTTACTATTTGGGCATTCCCTTGTTCTCTCTCTGACAGGATTCAACTGGCTAAGTGACTGGCTGCTCCTACAAAAGAGCTATACTCAATCCATTTCCCAATTTATCACACTGGAGTATCTGTGGCTCTCCTTGCTAGAAGTACACTGCTGAAGTCAGATTTTTTCTGGGTTGAGTTTATGTTCTTATCCCTGCATAGCTGCAAAAAAGCTTGTAGTTTTGTGTTGTGGTCTTCTTCTGTCATTACTCCCTTCACCTATGACGAGGATATTATCTGGAATTACTCTCACCCCAGCCAATTCTTCTGGTGCTTGGCTGAGCCGTCTCTGGAATTGCTCTGGTGCTGGGCTTATACCTATTGGCATGCACAGCCACCAGTAGCAATCAAATGGTGTTGCGAAGGTTGTCAGCATGCTGGACTCTGTATCCACGCTGATGTGCCAAAACCCATTTCCTTACACCATACACTGTAAGGATTCTGGCTTGGGCAATTCTGGCAAGATGTCATCAATGAGAGGCAGTGGATAGTGGTATCTTCTCAAGGCCTGGTTCACTGGCATAGGGACTGTGCAGATACATAATTGCCTGATGGCTCCTTCATCACCATCATGCTGCTTACCCAGGCCACACTGGCCTCTGCAGGAGCTAGGATACCTCTGTATACGTTCATGCTCCAGGCATGCAGGATTACATAGTGCCACTGGAATTTTCCTTCCTGGAAAGGGTTTCACTGTGGGGCCTACTTCTAGTCGCAGCTTCCCTTACAGGCACCCATTGCCTTTGAAAACATCCCCATGGGCTTTTAAAATTGTCTCCGTTGTCCATGGGAGTGTCCCTTTTGCTTCTTGCACTGCAGTTATAAAGTTCTGATGCTGCACCCTGATCAGGTCCATGGCTTGTATGGCAGTATTCCCCAAAAGGGAAATGCGGCGCTTCCCATCCACCACCACAAACTTCAGCTGGCCCGTCTGGCATTTTTCAGGCTAGTTACTATGAGGTCTCATTCTCCTATGGGCTGCATTATGCTCTGATTGTACATTGTTAGATTGCCACTGCTCTTTTTCATGGGGGTGATCGAGTACAGTACATCCCAAGGAACCGTGTTGCAGAAGGCCCTTCTATCCAGTGAAATTGCCGTGGCTGTTTCTCTATTATGCATGGAGGTTGGTATCATCCCTTGTTGGTTTCCTGTCCCAACAGCCTGAACAAGATATGCTCTTGGACTGGAGAGAGTCATGATGTCATCACCGCTGGCTGATGTGCCAGCCCCCACTTGTACTCATCTGACTGAATCATTTTGAGACCTTCCTCTGCTCTTGCACACATGGCTAACACGATTCAACTTGCCACATTCCTTGCAATGCCGGCCTAGTGCAGGGCACGTCTCCTTTATCAGCTCAGGCTGTTTCCCACAGTAAATGCATCTCGCTATGGGATGGAACCCTGGCTGCCTGCTCTCCTTTGCTGTTGTCTTCCTGCGTGTTCTTCTGGGGGTGTCATGCCTCCCAGGACTTCCATCCTTCCTCTTGAGGCTTCCTGCTGCACGCCCCATATCTAGGCACCTGTCTAGTGTGAGACTGACGTCCTGGAGCAGCCGCTCCTGCACATGGTGATTGACCCTAAGTGCCTGAATTAGGGAGTCCCCAGAACTGCATGTAGCAGCCAGTGTGTGTGAGGCAGTAACCCAGGAGTCTATTCCCTCCACTTCAGCTTTGTCTCCAGTGAGATACCAGATCCCTTCCACTTTGGGGAGCAATGGGTCCAGGGCTCCAGGATTGCTCTGAGGCAAGTGAGGAGCTTCCGAGTGGTGCAGACATCTCTGCCTTGTTTCCCAATAAGGGAAAACAACAACTTTACTCTCCTGCATGGCCAGGTCGGTGTACAGTTCCACTGGCTCCATCGCTGATCTAGGTTTGTGTCTGCAAAACCCAGGACTTCAGGGGACTTGAGACTGCATTCCAGGGCTCACGCTGCCAGCTGCTGCACTCCAGAGAACGCACAGAGAATGCACTGCTCAGACACTGACACTGTGTTTTATTGGTAATGCGTGAAGCTGAATGAAAGTTAAGCTGAACAAGTGGGACTTCATTAAACTCTGTGCACTGCTCTGCCCATGTGGCTGTTTGCTTCCAGCCCAGCTCCCGAGTTCCCTGTGTCCCATCAATAACAGTCCCTTCAGGGGACATGCACCCTCTGACTCCACTTCCACTGATCATGACACAACGATCCTTCCTGCATCTAGGGAGAATCTGCTGGCTAAATGCTTTGCTTGAAAAGAGGTGGGGCGGGGACTGAAATCTCACAGCAATGTCTTCTTTCGTGGTGTGGACACTCAGGGTGATGCTCCTCTGTGCGCCCCACCCCCAGCACATTCTTCCCGATCCCCCAGGCATGTGATGCTCTGTGCCTGCTGCCTCCTGCATACCAAACCATGCCCCTCCACCTCCTCCGAAGTGTGCTAGCCACAGCCATGCACGATCAGCTGTGATCTGTGGATTCCCCATTCATCTCCTTCCTGTGCTAGGAACTGTGAGCAGTCCCTTGTCCCAGGAACCAGAAAGGCCCATTCGGGAACTGAGTGATGCAGCAGGAGGTGTCTTTCCTCTGCCCTGTAGTATCTCCCTGTCCCCAGCAGAGGGGAATCTCACCGCACAGTTGAGAGACTTCAGGAAACTCCAAAGCTGGGGCTGCTGTTTAGTAAGACATTTAACCTTCTGGCCTTCCCGTTCTTGTCTCAGCAGCTCGGATAATCAGAGAGTCTTGATCAAGCAGATGTTCCAAATAGAGCCTGTTATCAGCTAATCTGAGACCTGGGCTGACAGAAGGGCTCTGTCCAGGAAAGCAGATAGATTCTGCCTCTGAATAGCTCTGCAGGGCCTGCATGTAGGTAACACCTTCTCTGGGTTCCCGTGGTCGACATGTGCCGGGTCAGCATGGGCTGAGCACAGAATAAGACGGTCCCAGCCGCTGTTCTTGTGCATAATGAGCACCTGGACGACCCAGGCAGTAGCTGGGATGAGCCTCGAGAGGATGGTGAGTGCTTTACAGTCACATCGCTCCATGCTCGTGGTGAGAACAGGGGCTGTACAGTGCAGCAAGCCAGCAGAGCGGGCACCAGAGGGGGGCCCGTCCAGGGAGGCCAGCCGGCAGAATGGGCACAACAACAAATTAACACATGTATCCCAGCATACTTACAGACTACAAACACACAGTACAATTTACCGTCCAGTGAGAGAAATGGCGAAAGACCCACATGTGAAAGAGACTAGTCTTGTTACTCAACAAGTTACCGAAAGTGCCCAGATACCACAATGATGGCACAGCATAAGAGCCTAATAGAACATAGACTAGGGCAGATGTGACAGTAATGTCTCATAGGTGGCAACCACAGCAGACACGCATCTCTCTCCGCATCCATCACCCCAGGCATTTATACCACACCCATCTCTATAGCGGCTGAGCAATAGACTGCTATGGCAAGCGTGTAGTGAGGGCACAGCCATGCCCAGGGGGATGCCATCTCGAGGATAAGTGCCCCAAGTCACCCAGTAGGTGGTAGTGAGAACCCAGTGAGAGTACGACAGATTGCAGCAGTGTCCCACCTACACGGTGAGTGCCCTGAGACAGCCGGTGCTCTGGAGCGGGTGGCGAGCACGGGGCAGGTGCCCACATGCACGGAACCCCAGTGCGAGTGGGAAGTGCACAGTGAGAACACAGCTAACGCTTACAGTGGCCCGGTGCGCGTGACGAGTCTAGAAGAAACAGCCATGCTGTGCGGCTGACATGTGCACACCTGCAGCGTGGTGACGAACTGGCAGGATGGTGCACGCAGTGTGCAGAAGATGCGGTGGCGGAAATACTTTGGATACACTGGGTGCAAAGAGATGGTGAGAGCACAGTAAGCAGGGCAGGCACCTGGCGCCGTCCCACGTAGGTGGCAAAGTCCACAGTGACAGCCTGGCAGATGCCTGCAGTGGTCCCGCAGGTGCTGAGCATATCGGACTCCAGCAGTTCCATCCCCGTGACCAGCGTGTAGTGACAGAACTGCAGATCGTCACAGTGCACACGAACGCTCTGCACAAAACCAGCCTTGTCAACTCGGCTGCCATCGCTGTCTGACTCATTATTTTGCCTTCTTTGGTCCTGTTGCTGGGCTCATTAGTGGAAGACATTTACCTAATCCCGAGAGAGACTTCCTGGAGATGGACACAGGTGCGACGGGGGCTGAGGCCGCCACGTGAATCCTCACAGTCCTGTGCCTGGCTGATCCTCCACTGAACCTCGTCCCTGCGACCCTGGGGAAAGCTGGCTCCGAGAGCCAAGGAATTAACAACACGCTTATTGGCAAGAGGTCACTTTGTGTCTGGAGATGAAGATGTTAACAGCTTGCTAGGGCAATAACGCGATGCAAACGGTGAACAGACACCTGCAAAAGGGTTGCTGTTATCCTGACTCCAAGATCACTCACAGTGACTCACCATCCTGCTCACATTCCGCCCTGGGAACAGGTGTCCCTAGGGTGACCAGATATCCCGATTTTATAGGGACAGTCCCGATATTCAGGGCTTTGTCATATATAAGCACCTATTACCTCCCACCCCCTGTCCCCTTGCTATCTGGTCACCCTAGGTGCCCCCTCAGCCTGTATTACTGGAAACACACCCATGAACTCTGCTAGTGACAGAACATCAAGAAACATGATGCAGCCTTGGATGAAGAAAGTCTGAAGAATTTGCAAGGGGCACCTGGCCATGCCCTCAGAGAAGTGGCTGCACTGGCCATCACAGACTGCCTCCTCCCTCCCCTCCAAACTACTGGGTCCAGAAGTGTCCAGGCAGCAACTGCAGGGATCGCGTAGCAGCCTGTTACCAGAAACTCTTCACCAGCGTCTGTCTCTATCTTAGGGGCAAAGTGAGAACATAGGAATGGCCAATGGTACAGCTAGCCCAGTGTCCTGTCTTCCAACAGTGGCCTGCGCAAATTGCTTCCGAGGATATGAACAGAACAGGGTAACTATTGAGTGATCCACCCCCTTGTCATCCAGTCCCAGCTTCAGGCAGCCAGAGGTTTAGGGACACCCAGAGCCTGGAGTTGCGTCCCTGACCTTCTTGACTAACAGCCATTGATGGACCCATCCTCCATTATCTTATCTAATTATTTTTTTAATCCAGTTACAATTTTGGCTTCACAACATCCCCTGGCAATGAGTTCCACAGATTGACCGTGTATTGTGTGAAGAAATACTTCCTTATGGTTGTTTTAAACCTGCTGCCTATTAATTTCATTGTGTTATGTGAAGGAGTAAATAACATGTCCCTATTCACTTTCTCCATCCCAGTCATGATTTTATAGACCTCTATCATATCCCCCCTTAGTTATCTCTTTTCGAAGCTGAACAGTGCCAGTCTTTTTAATCTCTCCTCACATGGAAGCTGTTTCATCCCTCTAATCATTTCTGCTGCCTTCTCTGTACTTTTTCCAATTCTAATGTATCTTTTATAAGATGGGGTGACCAGAACTGCACGAAGTATTCAAGGTGTGGGCGTACCAGAGATTTATGCAGCTGCATTTTATTTTCTGTCTTATTATCTGTCCCTTTCCTAACGGTTCCTAACATTTTGTCAGCTTTTTTGACTGCTGCTGCATGTTGAACAGATGTTTTCAGAGAACTATCCACGATGACTCCAAGATCTCTTTCTTAAGTGGTAACAGCTAATTTAGATGCCATTATTTTGTATGTATAGTTGGGATTCGTTTTTCTAATATGCATTACTTTGCATTTATCAACACTGAATTTCATCTGCCATTTTACTGTTCAATCACCCAGTTTTGTGAGATCTCTTTGTAACTCTTTGCAGTCTGCTTTGGACTTTACTACCTTGAGTAGTTTTGTATCATCTGCAAATTTTGGCACCTCACTGTTTACCTCCTTTCCCAGATCATTTATGAATACGTTGAACAGCACTGATCCCCGCACAGATCCCTGGGAGACCCCACTATTTACCTCTTTCCATTGTGAAAACTGATCATTTATTCCTACCGTTTGTTTCCTGTCTTTTAACCAGTTACTGATCCAGGAGAGGACATACCCTCTTGTCCCATGACTGCTTACTTTGCTTAAGAGCCTTTGGTAAGGGACCTTATCAAAGGCTTGCTGAAAGTCTAAGTACACTTTAACCACCGAATCACTTTTATCCACGTTTGTTGTTCCCCTCAAAGAATTCTAGTAAATTGGTGAGGCATGATTTTCCTTTACAAAAGCCATGTTGACTCTTCTCCAACATACTGTGTTCATCTATGTGTCTGATAATTCTGCTCTTTACTATAGTTTCAATCAATTTCCCTGGTACTGAAGTTAGGCTTACTGGACTGTAGTTGCCAGGATCGCCTCTGGAGTCTTTTATTAAAAATTAGTGTTACATTAGCTATCCTTCCGTCATCTGGTACAGAGGCTGGTTTAAGCGATAGTCACATATCACAATTTGTAGTTCTGCAATTTCTTATTTGAGTTCCTTCAGAACTCCTGGGTGAATCCCACCTGGTCCTAGTGCCTTATTACTTTTTAATTTATCCATTTGTTCCAAAACTTCCTCTCTCGACACCTCAGTCTAGGAAAGTTCCTCAGATTTGTCACCTAAAAAGAATGGCTCAGGTGTGGGAATCTCCCTCACATCCTCAGCCGTGAAGACCGATGCAAAGAATTCATTTAGCTTCTCTGCAATGGCCTTGTTTTCCTTGAGTGCTCCGTTAGCACCTCGATCGTTCAGTGGCCCCACTGATTGTTTAGCAGGCTTCCTGCTTCTGATGTACTTTTAAAAGATTGCTGTTAGTTTTTGTATCCTTAGCTAGTTGCTCTTCAGATTCTTTCTTGGCCTGCATAATTATGCTCCTGCATTCCCTCTCATCAAGAGCGTGGGGCAAACCTGCAGGAGGAGGAGGAGGCTTTTGAGATGTGCACTATCCTTGCAGCTTCTCTCTATATAACAGACATGTCTAGGGACCTATGGCCCACTTGGAACACGCTGGCTCCTACAGGTCTTGCGTTTACAATATGACTTCAATCATAACCAAGAGGGAGGCCAACAAGAAGGGAGACGAGCAAGAGCCAGGCGGAGAGGGGCAGGGAAGGAGAGAGTGCTGGCAGGGAGAAAGGATGCAGTCGTCTATGGAAGGGGACGGGAGAGGTGGGCAGGCTTCTTGTAACGCAAGGAGATCAAAGCTCCACGGCTTGGGGAAAGCAGAGTCTTGTCCAAGGCTGCCCAGAAAAGAGCTACCATCGAGGCAGGGGTCTGAGATCCCCACAAACCGCTGGAGTAGGACAGAGTGCAGAGCCCCAGCTGCCCAGCACTCAGTCTCTATTCCCAGCCCTCAGCAGGCTGGGCATGAAAGTAAACAAGATACATTACAGAATTAGGTGAGAGTGGCACCTGGGGCAGGGCCATGGGCTGGGCATGTTCCCAGCTGCCTGGGGTGGGGCCATGGGGTAGGTGTGATCCCCGTGCCAACTTCACCCAACTGCTTGGAGCGGGACCATGGGGTAAGTGTGCCCTGGTCACAGCCCTACCCGGCTGCCTGGGGTGGGGCCATGGGGTGGACATGCCCCTGGTCACAGCCCCTCTTTGCTGCTTTAGCCTCATTGTTAAAATTTCTTTGGGGTGGGGAGTGGGACTGGAGTCAAACGATCAGCAGTGACTGATGAGAACCAGGCCAAACTGTGGGACATTCAGAATGGAGCTGGCACCCAATGGCCAGACTCCTAGTCCATGGGATAAAAGACCCCACCTCTGTGTTTCCTTCTCCATTCTTCTCTCTGTCTGTCCCCAGCTCCTTCCCCAGACTTCCCAAGTCTCTGGCTGTGGTATGCAGGGACCCACTCTTCAGCTGCGATATACTAGTAATCAGTGGGAAGAGAGGACAATGTCTCCTTCGGGACACTTCTTTCCCTCAAGTCTTGCCTGTTCTCTCACTTTGTCCCCCCGTTTATGCGTTGTTGGCCCCCCCTCTTGGCCCACTGCACTCTCCCCTGCCCCTCTGCTCCCATTTCTTCCTCAGGTCTCTCTCCCGTCTACCTGTTCCCTCATCTCCTGCCCTCCGCTCACAGACGTGTGTTCCTCATCTGAAAACACTGCTATCGATCTCACTCCAGATCAGAGCAGACAATCGTGATTGCGCGAGGGAGCTGGATTAATGGGCTGTCCGCAGCCCAAAAGCACATTCTCCTCCCAACTTCTAAATATAGCTGCTGCTGAGCCTGTGGTTAATGAAGCCGTCAAGTAGGCACCAGGGACGATGGCTGATGGATGGAGAGAAAATAGCCACTTGCATATAGGTGTGGAGGGGGGAGCCTCCCAGGACTGGGGCTGAGCCGCCCCCACCCCCTGAGCTCCGCACTGCCCAGGCCAGGGTCAACCCCCCCAGCCCTGTAACGCCCAGAGCTGGAGCTGACAGCGAGCTCCATGCCCCACTCCTGAGCTCGGGGGCTGACCCCCACCCTTTAACCCCCAGCCTCCCACAGCTGGGGCTGAGCCCCGAGCTGCCTGGGACTGAACGACCCCCCCCCCCCCGAGCTCCGTGCCTGCTGAGCCCCGTGCCACCTGCAGTTGGAGCTGAGCCCTCCCTCCCCCTGCCCTGGGCCGCCCACAGCTGGGGCTGACCCCCCCGTCCCGTGCTGCCGGTAGCTGGGGCTGAACCCCCCCCCTCCGAGCTCCGTGCCTCCCCCCGGCTGAGGCTGATCCCCCCTCCTGGCTCTGTGCCACCCAGGTGTCAGCTCTGAAGCCAGCACTGCCCACCGGTTCAGCTGACCCCCAGGCAGCAGCCGTCTCTCTCTGTTCTGCCTTGAAGCCAGGACAAATGCCCAGTTTTGGCGAAGAAGTAGGGACGTCTGGGAGAGAGATGAAAAAGGGGCCTGTCCTGGGCAATACTGGATCTATCGGCACCCTAACCAGCCGGGCCCTATTGTTCCCGGTCGGCCCCTCACTCCTGGGACCAACCCCACCGCGTTGTGCCCCGTTGCCCCTAGCCAGCCCCTCACTCCGGGGGTATCCCATAGAGAACATGGCCTGGTGAGCTCAGCCTTCCTGCACCAGCCTCTCCTCCCCTGCAGTATGATTTAGATAATGGCACAGAGAGTACACTTATAAAGTTTGTGGGCAATACCAAGCTGGGAGGCGTTGTAAGTGCTTTGGAGGACAGGATTAAAATTCAAAATGATCTGGACAAACTGGAGAAAAAGTCTGATGTAAATAGGATGAAATTCAATAAAGGCAAATGCAAAGTACTCCACTTTGGAAGGAACAATCAGTTGCACACATACAAATGGGAAATGACTGCCTAGGAAGGAGTACTGCGGAAAGGGATCTCGGGGTCATAGTGGATCACAAGGTAAATATGAGTCAACAGTGTAACAGTGTTGCAAAAAAACCCGAACATCATTCTGGGCTGTATTAGAAGCAGTGTTATAAGCAAGACACGAGAAGTAATTCTTCCACTCTACCCCGCGCTGATTAGGCTTCAACTGGAGTATTGTGTCCAGTTCTGGGCGCCACATTTCAGGAAGGATGTGGACAAATTGGAGAAAGTCCAAAAAGCAACAAAAATGATTAAAGGTCTAGAAAACATGACCCATAAGGGATAATTGAAAAAATTGGGTTTGTTTAGTCTGGAGAAGCAGGGCGGATAAAAATCAATGATTTAATAAATAAATAAATAAAAACTGATTTTTTTTATTTAAATCGGATTTTTTTGATAAAATGCTTTTTGAGGAAAAAACCTATCTAAAGATCGTTTTAATTAAGATACATTATAGCTCAACGATATCTCATCATGGAATTGGGATTATAAATTCTAATTCTACAGTATGAGACAATGTAATGTTTAAGAAAGGTTTTGTAAATGAGTTCCAATAGTTCATAGATTAGGTACCCAATCTTTTGGGGTCTCAGGGGCTTCTGTATAGATTATTTAGGTTAATCTTTCTATCTACCCAATGGGACTCAGTGCTCAGTCTAGAAGATCCCATCAGAGATGCTTAGTTTTGCAGTTCTCAAACTGTGGATTTGTGTCTCCAGAGATAACATGCTTGTTAACAGCAAAAATGTTTTTAAATTAATATACAGAGGTGAGAAATAACAGACCTCAACTCTATTGTCCCTCTGCAAATTTGTGTACACAGAGTCAATCCCTTACCTTTCTCTAAAAGTGCAAAGTTTCAAAAAGTTCAATGAATAGAAGATTGTTGGGGGTGGAATAGATCTGGACAAGGAGAAGAAGTCTGGAGATAAATGTGAGAAGGGAGGGACAGGCAGTAGAAACAAAAGTGAAACTGTTTGAGCAGCATATTCCAGAAGTCTTGAGGTCTTTCTGAGTGTAGCCTTCATTGATTTGAGATCTACCATACCATTCTCTCACTAGAAGGGAAAACCTATAATGGCAGCAGGCCATAAAAGAGACCCAGGGGCCGGATAGGAGGGTCCCGCGGGCATGATGTGGCCCGCGGGCTGTAGTTTGCCCACCTCTGGTCTAGATAATACTTAGTCCTGCCAGGAGTGCAGCAGACTGGACTAGATGACCTCTTGAGGTCCCTTCCAGATCTATGCTGAGTCCCTGAGGTAAAACCCACCCTCCCTTGCAAACCAGAGCTCACTCAGCTGAAGGGAGCCCACCGAACTCAGTAAAAGGAGGCGAGCCCAGTACCAGAAACCACCCTTCCAGAAGCAGCAGCAAGACACCTTCATCACCCTCCTCCTGCACAAGTCATTGCTTACTTCCCCCCTCCTCTGTCCTCCCCCAACACTGAATTCTTATTTGTCTGCATGACTGGCTGAACAAGAAGTAGGACTGAGTGGACTTGTAGGCTCTAAAGTTTTACTTTGTTTTATTGTTAAGTGCAGTTATTGTTCTTTACATAATTCTACATTTGTAAGTTCAACTTTCATGATAAAGAAATTGCAATACAGCACGTGTATTAGGTGAACTGAGTTTCTTTTTTACAGTGCAAATGTTTGTAATAAAAAATAAATATAAAGTGAGCACTGTACACTTCGTATTCTGTGTTGTAATTTAAATCAATATTTGAAAATGTAGAAAACATCCAAAAATATTTAAATAAATGGTATTCTATTATTGTTTAACAGCACGATTAATTGTGATTAATTTTTTAATTGCTTCACAGCCCTGATAAATATGTATACCAAACGCTCTCTATATTTGATTGTACCCATCCACATACATGCCTCACTTGATGCTTGTTTTCTTAAAATTAAAGCTCTTTGGGGCAGGAACTGAGTGTGTGTAAAATTACACCATCTTTTGGAAATGCTGTAACATCATCTTCTTCAAAACCCCTTTCCACCACAGAAAGACTGACTCTCAAAACCCTGACACCTCTTCTATACAAACACCCCCCATGCCCTCAGAAACAAACAAATCAACCAACCAACTCAAAGACAAACCAAGAGAAAACCCAGCCCCCCGGCACCCACAGAGTCCTCTGGAGACCTCACTGTCGCCGCTGATTTTGGGTGACATGTGCTGAGCTATGGAGAGGGTGCTCAGGGGCAGCCTCTGGGACAGACGGAAATAGATCTTGTGACAAGATACGCGATGTGGCTGTGTGGACACATGTCCACTCATTCACCCACCACTGCAACGTGGATGTGGCATCTTCATCTGATGAAGATTTCCATCACGGGGTCCTACAGAGGAGCCAGCAGGGTTTTAAAGAGAGGGAGTTGTTGGCAGAGCATTCTCCATCAGGGACTCTGAACTTCCAAACTTACGCCACTGTCACTGAATTCCCAACAACAGTCAGGCAATCTCTGGTGCTTGTGCACCCATTTCAGTGTGGGGCTGTACTGGACCCATTAAGATGAGTCACCACCATAGACGCTGAGTTTTCTTTTTCCCTGGCGGTGCTCCACCCCAAAGCCCCGCCCCCGGTCCGCCTCTCCCCCAAGACTCTGCCCTCACTCCACCTCTTTCCATCCCTCCCACAAAGGCCCAGCCTTGCTCGGCCTCTTCCCACCCCACTCCAACAGCTCCCCCGAGGCCCTGCCCACCCGCTGCTCTCAACCCTCCTCATAGCGCCTGTCCCGACCACCCGAACAGCTGATCGGCAGCTGTAGCTGGTGGGTGCTGAGAAGCCACTATTTTTTCCCCCTGTGGGTGCTCCAGCCCCAGGGCACCCACGGAGTCATCGCCTATGGTCACCATCACACACTAGTGACACCAAATATCAAGCCACTGTGAGAGCAAAGTGCATTTGCACAACTGGGAACAGTCCAACAGTGCTAGAGGCCAAAAACTTCACGTTGAGACCCAGCGTTATCTGAGTTGATTCAATATTTGCATACTGTGTGGTGGTGTTTTCATTTCTAAACTTGAACTGCGTGGGAAGCCATCACACTGTGCTCAGACCCAGTTGCACTGAAAACTGGATTATTTGGTGTGACTTTGAATATACAGCAAGAACCCTAGATCCAAATCTCAAACATTGGAGGAGTTCAAATCTGCCCTGTGGAATTGGAATGGATGTTTGAAGTCTGAGGCAGTTAAGACCTTTACAAACGATAAATATACAGCACTGCCAGTTGGTGGTGATTTGATGTTTACGTTACCTTAATACCGAGATGTCCCAGTCAGGATCAAGACCCCAATCAATGTACACCAAAAGACACCATTTTCAGATGCTCAGATAATAGGGTAGTGAGCAGCAACATAAGCTTAACAGATATAGGATTATGTCAGCTAACATGACTAAAACCTGACTGACAGTTTAAATCACATTTAGATGACATACTCCTGAACACTTCTGTCCTACAACTGTGTGAGGCAGTAAAATTTCACAGAGCAGTTCAAGCCTAAGAACGTCACATACACTTCAGCTTACTTCAACAATGACTAATGCGGGGAGGGGAGGAGGACGGACAATTTGCAAGTACTTGACGGGCGAGGAATTGTTTATAGTGACATACGGAAGCTAGAAGTTGAAATAAAAAAAAATCAAATTGGAAATAAGATGCAACTTTTTAACAATGAGGGACTTAATCGTTAAAACATCTCACCACCTGGAGTCATTAATCTGAAATGGGACGTCTCTATAAAAGATTCATTCTAGTTCAGCCCCAGTTATGGGGCTCGGCGGCATTCATTTACGTAGCAAAGGAGAATAATTCCCTCGTCTGCAGGAGCCATTGGTTGAAATTCGTGTTAAGCAGAGGCCAAACTAGATGATCATCAAGTGACCCTCCGGGCCTTAAATCCACTAATAAATGAACAAGAAGGAATGGGATGAAATTAAGAAAGGGAAAATGTAGGAGGAGTGTCAGGAAAAACTTGCTTCTGGTACAATTTGTTAAGCTAAAAAAGCTTCCCGTGGGAAATGGTGGAAACCCCATCCCCTGGCTCACATAAACTTGGCCAAGACAAACGCTAGAAAACATGCTGTAATTCTGCACAGTCTGTTGACAAACTAGAGAGCTAAATAAATCTTTTTCATTTCTAATTCCTAGGGTTATACCTATCTCATAGAACTGGAAGGGACCTTGAAAGGTCATCGAGTCCAGTTCCCTGCCTTCACTAGCAGGACCAATTTTTTGCCCCAGATCCCTAAATGGCCCCCTCAAGGATTGAACTCACAACCCTGGGTTTAGCGGGCCAATTCTCACTACCCTTGTTGTGGAGAAATTGCTCCTAACTTGTCATCACTCTTCAACCTCTCTCTCAGTACTAGTTTCCGTTCTCTTTTATCAGAGATTGCCTCAAATTATTGTACAGCATCTACTTCTCCGTAGCCTCAGAAATACAGAAAACGTGTACTCTTCAGTCTTGTGATTTCACTTTCCTAGTGAACAGAAACCTCGTAGCCCTCCCCTCTCCTCTGTGAGCTCTGGAGAGACCTACTCTTGAATTTGGGGTCCTCTGCTTTTCCCAGCCATTTGATATGGGGTAAAAACATGGGACTCATGCTCTTTTGTTCCAGGAACTCAATGCAGAGTTCACTCTACTGCCAGACATGGGGCCAAGGCATCATGGAATCCTACTCTGTATTATACTATTCAGCCACTAGGCAGCGCTGTGTACA
The DNA here is from genome assembly GCF_027887155.1 of Malaclemys terrapin pileata. Classification (NCBI taxonomy): domain Eukaryota; kingdom Metazoa; phylum Chordata; order Testudines; family Emydidae; genus Malaclemys; species Malaclemys terrapin. Next base: position 1,070,039 of record NC_071505.1, on the reverse strand, counting down.
ATACCTTATTTAAATGAACCTCAGCCACGCCTAGCAGAGAATTAAGGGATCTTATGATGAGCACCTCTGGGGTGTATAAGCAAACTCTGACCAGTCCATATCTGGTACAGAAGTATGTGACATAGTGTGTGGTGTGAACTAAGAAGAGAAACAGAAAGAAAACAAAAACAAAGTTTGCAGACAGAAGGATCAAATCAACAAAGGTTGTAGAATCTAATCCACATGCCACTCTTCAATGCCCCAGAGAACGTCAGATTTGACAAACCTTCAGAATGGACAGACTGGAAACAATATTTGTTACCAAGCTCCTTGAGGAAACTGATGATATTCAGGTATCTTATTTGATTATGCTTTGGGGAAGCAAGCAGAGCATATCTTTAAATCCTTTGTCTTTACTGAAGACAGTCAAAAATAAAACTGTGAAAGGGTTCTGTGTTCGATCATACTTTATATCTCAGAAAAATGTGGTTTATGAAAGAACACGTTTTCACCAGAGAATTCAAGAACTGGGGGAAAGAAATCTTGAATGTTTTATGAGAGCTCTGTGCGTGTTGGCTAACAATTGTGATTTTGGGGAATGCAAATCATGAAAATATATCAGAGACAGGCTGGTTATTGGGTTAATATATAAAAACCATTCAGCAACTATAATTGTCCTAGCCACAGCTATACAAACAGCAAAGCCTTCTGAGCTGGTGATACAGCAAAACCTAGAGCAACCTGACAAACTTGAAAAACCTCAAACTAGCTTAGAAACTGTAAGCAGTGTTGTTGTAGCTGTGTCAGTTCCAGGATATTAGGGAGACAAAATGGGTGAGATAATATCTTTTATTGGATCAACTTCTGTTGGTGAGAGAGACAAGCTTTCAAGCTTACACAGAGCTCCTCTTCAGGTCTGGGAAACTTACTCAGAGGGCCACAGCTAAATACAAGATGGAACTGATTGTTTAGCATAAGTTGTTATGTATTTCAAATAACCATTCAAGGTGAAGTGGCCCGTAAGGAAGAATCAATTAATCCAAAGATGAGAACTCTTACGTTTTTATACTATGCTCATTGCTATGGTGAGTGGATTTGTGTCTGGGATTCATCACAACTGTACATATTTCTGGTCCCAGCAAACTGTAGCATATGTACTCAGCTGTTTCACCTTTGATTTTCATTCCTTTTAACTTTACCCTAAGAATGTCATTATCTCCAGTACCAATTTGTTTCACACTAGTTTTGTGAATATTTTACTGTATAACACCGTGCCAGTCTCTTCTCTTCTGACGATACGGTTTTCTGAAGACCGCTGCCATGGCTGGTACATACCAGATACAAGAATCATCCCACCAGGTTTCAGTTTTGCATAATCCAGCTTCTTGTCCACTGTAACCCCTAGGTCCTTTTCTGCAGAACTGCTGCCTAGCCATTCGGTCCCTCGTCTGTAGCAGTGAATGGGATTCTTCCGTCCTAAGTGCAGGACTCTGCACTTGTCCTTGTTGAACCTCATCAGATTTCTTTTGGCCCAATCCTCTAATTTGTCTAGGTCCCTCTGTATCCTATCCCTACCCTCCAGCATATCTACCACTCCTCCCAGTTTAGTGTCATCTGCAAACTTGCTGAGAGTGCAGTCCACGCCATCCTCCAGATCATTAATGAAGATATTGAACAAAACCGCCCCCAGGACCGACCCTTGCGGCACTCCACTTGATACCAGCTGCCAACTAGACATGGAGCCATTGATCATTACCCGTTGAGCCCGACAATCTAGCCAGCTTTCTATCCACCTTACAGTCCATTCATCCAGCCCATACTTCTTTATCTTGCTGGCAAGAATACTGTGGGAGACCGTATCAAAAGCTTTACTAAAGTCAAGGAATAACACATCCACTGCTTTCCCCTCATCCACAGAGCCAGTTATCTCCTCATAGAAGGCAATTAGGTTAGTCAGGCATGACTTGCCCTTCGTGGATCCATGCTGACCATTCCTGATCACTTTCCTCTCCTCTAAGTGCTTCAGAATTGACTCCTTGAGGACCTGCTCCATGATTTTTCCAGGGACTGAGGTGAGGCTGACTGGTCTGTAGTTCCCCGGATCCTCCTTCTTCCCTTTTTTAAAGATGGGCACTACACATTAGCCTTTTTCTGGTCATCTGGGACCTTCCCGGATCGCCATGAGTTTTCAAAGATAATGGCCAATGGCTCTGCAATCACATCCGTCAACTCCTTTAGCACCCTCGGATGCAGCGCATCCAGCCCCATGGACTTGTGCTCGTCCAGCTTTTCTAAATAGTCCTGAATCACTTCTTTCTCCACAGAGGGCTGGTCACCTCCTCTCCATACTGTGCTGCCCAGTGCAGCAGTCTGGGAGCTGACCTTGTTCGTGAAGACAGAGGCAAAAAAAACATAGAGTACATTAGCTTTTTCCACATCCTCGGTCATTAGGTTGCCTCCCTCGTTCAGTAAAGGGCCCACACTTTCCTTGACTTTCTTCTTGTTGCTAACATACCTGAAGAAACCCTTCTTGTTACTCTTAAAATCCCTTGCTAGCTGCAACTTCAACTGTAATTTGGCCTTCCTGCTTTCACTCCTGCATGCCTGAGCAATATTTTTTTACTCCTCCCTGGTCATCTGTCCAATCTTCCACTTCTTGTAAGCTTCTTTTTTGTGTTGAAGATCAGCAAGGATTTCACTGTTTAGCCAAGCTGGTCACCTGCCATATTTACTATTCTTTCTACACATCGGGACACTTTGTTCCTGCAACCTCAATAAGGATTCTTTAAAATACAGCCAGCCCTCCTGGACTCCTTTCCCCCTCATGTTATTCTCCCAGGGGATCCTGCCCATCAGTTCCCTGAGAAAGTCCAAGTCTGCTTTTCTGAAGTCCAGGGTCCGTATTCTGCTGCTCTCCTTTCTTCCTTGTGTCAGGATCCTGAACTTGACCATTTCATGGTCTCTGCCTCCCAGGTTCCCATCCACTTTTGCTTCCCCTACTAATTCTTCCCTGTTTGTGAGCAGCAGGTCTAGAAGAGTTCTGCTCCTAGTTGGTTCCTCCAGCACTTGCACCAGGAAATTGTCCTCTACAGTTTCCAAAAACTTCCTGGATTGTCTGTGCACCGCTGTATTGCTCTCCCATCAGATAACAGGGTGATTGAAGTCTCCCATGAGAACCAGGGCCTGTGATCTAGTAACTTCTGTTAGTTGCGGGAAGAAAGCCTCGTCCACCTCATCCCCCTGGTCTGGTGGTCTATAGCAGACTCCCACCATGACATCACCCTTGTTGCTCTCACTTCTAAACTTAATCCAGAGACTCTCAGGATTTTCTGCAGTTTCATACTGGAGCTCTGAGCAGTCATAGTGCTCTCTTACATACAGTGCAACTCCCCCACCTTTTCTGCCCTGCCTGTCCTTCCTGAACAGTTTATATCCATCCATGACAGGACTCAAGTGATGTGAGTTAACTCACCAAGTCTCTGTTATTCCAATCACATCACAGAATCATGGAATATCAGGGTTGGAAGGGACCTCAGGAGGTCATCTAGTACAACCCCCTGCTCAAAGCAGGACCAATTCCCAACTAAATTATCCCAGCCAGGGCTTTGTCAAGCTTGACCTCAAAACCTCTAAGGAAGGAGATTCCACCACCTCCCTAGGGAACCCATTCCAGTAACATCATAGTTCTTTAACTGTGCCAGGACTTCCAGTTCTCCCAGCTTGTTTCCCAGGCTTCTTGCATTTGTGTATAGGCACTTAAGATAACTCGCTGATCGTCCTGCTTTCTCAGTATGAGGCAGGAGTCCTCCCCTCTTGCGCTCTCCTGCTCGTGCTTCCTCCCGGGTATCCCATTTCCCCACTTACCTCAGGGCTTTGGTCTCCTTCCCCCGGTGAACCTAGTTTAAAGCCCTCCTCACTAGGTTAGCCAGGCTGCTTGAGAAGGCTTTACCTAAGGTAGATCTAGGTAGGCACTAGTCCCTAAATGCTTGACTCTGCACTTTGTACTGTTACATTTCATCCCATTTCTGTTACTCCAGTTTCTAAGATCATCTAGTTCTTCCCATGTGATATTCCGACCCTCCTCTGTGTTGACAATGGCTCACAAGCTACATATGAGTCAACAGTCTGATGCTGTTGAAAAAAAAAGCAAACGTGATTCTGGGATGTATTAACAGGTGTGTTGTGAGCAAGACACAAGAAGTTATTCTTCCGCTCTACTCTGCTCTGGTTAGGCCTCAGCTGGAGTATTGTGTCCAGTTCTGGGCACCGCATTTCAAGAAAGAAGTGGAGAAATTGGAGAGGGTCCAGAGAAGAGCAACAAGAATGATTAAAGGTCTTGAGAACATGACCTATGAAGGAAGGCTGAAAGAATTGGGTTTGTTTAGTTTGGAAAAGAGAAGACTGAGAGGGGACATGATAGCAGTTTTCAGGTATCTAAAAGGGTGTCATAAGGAGGAGGGAGAAAACTTGTTCACCTTAGCCTCTAAAGATAGAACAAGAAGCAATGGGCTTAAACTGCAGCAAGGGAGGTTTAGGTTGGACATTAGGAAAAAGTTCCTAACTGTCAGGGTGGTTAAACACTGGAATAAATTGCCTAGGGAGGTTGTGGAATGTCCATCTCTGGAGATATTTAAGAGTAGGTTAGATAAATGTCTATCAGGGATGGTATAGACAGTATTTGGTCCTGCCATGAGGGCAGGGGACTGGACTCGATGATCTCTCGAGGTCCCTTTCAATCCTAGAATCTGTGAATCTATAAAAACTTTCTGTCATCAGCAAATTTCATTAGCAGACTCCTACTTTTGTGCCACGGTCATTAATGAAAATATTAAATAAAATTGGTCCCAAGACCTATCCTTGAAGAATTCCTCTAGTAACAATCCCCATCTTTTCCAGCTTAACTAATAATGTCCCATGTGGTAAAGTATCAAATGCTTTACTGAAGTCCAGCTAGAGCAGATCTACCACATTTCCCTTTAAAAAAAAATCATTTCTCTTATCAGAGGAGGAATCGGGTTAATCCGGCAGGATCTACCTTAGGTAAAGCCATGCTGTATTTTATTCCATTTTCCATTTACCTCCTTTTTTAATTATTCTCTTTCAAAATGTATTCTAAACCCTTGCATACTACTGAGCTCAAACTAACGGGTGTGTAGTTGCTCAGATCACTTTTTCTCCCTTTCTTAAATATAGGTTCTACACTTGCTAGTCTCCAGTCAAATCCTACAGTCATGTCACTCACCGGACAATTTGAACATTTGTTTCTCCTTAGAAAACGCTCTTAATTTTGTCTGTGCTGCTCTGGCCTTCTGCAGACTGAGCCAGTCAATCCTTCATGCTGTCAAGAGAGTTACCTCAACATCCTCCTTCGGTAGGGGTGAGCTCACTGTCTCTCCACCTATCCTCCCCCTTTGCAGGTTCACAAGCAGAGCACCAACCCACTAAAGGGCCAGATCCTCTGGCACTTAATGGGGCATTTGCTCCAGACAAGCTACTGTAGCTGGCCCCTGTGCTATACAGAAAGCAGATACCGCCCCTGAAAGAGGGAAGAAGACCACAGAGACCAGGGGCCACACAAGGAATTCTTCCCCCCACAGGCAGATTTTCATACATCCTGCATTTATAAAAAAAGTGTCTGCACTGAACATTGCTCTGCAATTATCACACTTCATCATGCAGATAGATTTAACGGGCTTAGAGTCCTGCACGTTTATAGCTGGACAATTTCCACTGAGGTAAATGGCAGTTGCCCAGCTAAAACTATAGGCCTGGCCCTGAAAACAAATTCGTTCAATCTCCAAAAGACTGGGGGAGATGAAAAAAGGATTCATTTTGTGTGAATCTACACCACAATCTCCTTGGTAATAGCAGACACACCAGCAAAATCTCAGCAGAAACCTAGTGCAATGACCAGGGGCGGCTCTATGTTTTTTGCCGCCCCAAGGACGGCAGTCAGGAGGCCTTCAGCGGCACGCCTGCGGGCGGTCCACGGTCATGCGGATTCGGCAGCATTTTTGCGGGTGATCTGCCAGTCCCAGGCCTTCGGAGTACCCGCTGCTGAATTGCTGCCGAAACCGCGGAACCGGCGGACCTCCCGCAGGCACACCGCCGAAGGCTGCCTGACTGCCGCCCTCATGGTGACCAGCACGCCGCCCCCCGCAGCTTGCCGTCCCAGACACGCGTTTGTTCTGCTGGTGCCTGGAGCCGCCCCTGGCAATGACCCTCTGGAACCGACAACTGGAGGCACTGGATCCAGTGCCCCTCTGGAGGCACAGCTGCTTGCACTGCGGGTAATACTTTTTTAGACAACAGCACAACAAACCAGAAGGAATATTAGCCAACTGCCCAATCCACAGCTCCAGAGACACACCTTTGATTTCGCAGACAGAAATTAAGATGTGCTCAATCACTGACATCATAAACGAGAGTTTCAAATGTAAATGAACTTTCTGGGTGAAAGAACTCTGTTCTGTCCAAAGCTGAAACCAATTATTTCCACAGATCTGGGTTCATGTGAGGAAGAAGATGATCTCATCAATCTTTTTGACAATTATGAGATGCTCTGGCCGAGTGCTTGGCCTGGAGAAAGCACTCCCCAGCACTGAGAGAAGAGCTGATCATCCGGGTACACAGGGTACATGGCCATGCTCATTTTCCTGGACACTTCTCAACATTCCAACACTGCAGACTGACATGGTGCTCATTAGCAACAAGACCTAGCAAGGGTAGATGGAGTCACTTTCATCTTGCTTCACTCATCCATTTGATAAGGGAAGCAAAAGGACCACCTTTTGGTTCTGTGTTTCCACAGCGCATAGCAAAGGGGGTTCTGGTTCATGACTAAGGCTCCTAGGTGATGCAGCAATACAAATAACCTATGTAATAAAATTCCAGGATTGTCACTGTCTGTGTCACTCTGAATGTCTGTCGTGTCAGTGCGAAGTGATGGATACAAGCAGGAGCATGGCTGAGAGCTCTTTTTGTCGAGTATCATCAGGTTCAATCATCACTGGGATTCAGACCCTGTTACCATTCAATGAGACATGTATCTATGCCATGCCAAGACTCCTAAACCACTGTGATATCAGAGGTAACTCAAACAATCACCACCTTCACTCTACAGCTAAATTACACACACCAATTTCACTGGTCTGGAGAGATGGTGGATTAATTGGCCCAGCTGCCCCACCTGTACAGACAGCATGGGCTTTCACCTACTAGTAACAAAAATAATAAAAGGACACAAGGCAAAATCTATGACCTGCAGCGTTAAAATGAGGTGTTTTAAAAGTGTATTAGAAACAAAAGGAGTCGTAGCAATGGGACTGGTGCATTCCAAGATGGAAATGGTAGAATTGTCAATGATAATGCAGAAAAGGCAGAAGTGTTTAATAGATATTTCTGTTCTGGGTTTGGTGTAATCACATCATGTGATAAAATACTTTCAGTTCCAACAGTCACTCAGGAGGGTGTTAAACAGCAGCTACTAAAGTTAGACATTTTAAAATCAGACATTTTTAAATAACTTGCATCCAAGAGTTTTTAAAGAGCTGGCTGTGGAGCAGTCTGGACTGTTAATGTGGATTTTCCATAAGTCTCGGAACACTGGGGAACTCACAGAAGATAGGAAGAAACCTAACGCTGTGACAATATTTAAAAAAGGCAAACAGAATGACCCAGGTAATTATAGGCTTGTCAACCTGACACTTAGCCCAGGCAAAATGATAGAATGGCTAATGTGGGACTCTGTTATAGCAGGATAATATAATTAATGCCCATCAACATGGACTTAAGGAAAATAACTTATCTTTTTATTAGGCTACAAGTTTGGTTGATAAACGGTAATAGAGTTGATGTAATATAATTAAACTTCTGTACGGCATTTAAAGACTAAGTACTGCATGACATTTTGATTAAAAAACTAGAACACTGCAAAATTAACACAGCACACTTAAATGGATTAGTGGGTCCTGCAGGGATCAATCCTTGGTCCTACACTATTGAACATTATCGTCAGTGACTTAAACCCTGGGGGGTGAGTGTTAAATACTGAAGAGGGCAGGTCACTGATACAGAGTGGTCTGGGTCACTTTAAGCTGGATGCAAATAAATATGCATTTTAATACCGGCCAATGTAAAAGTCATACATCTCGGAGCGAAGATTGAAGGCCACACTTACAAGATGGAGCATTCTATTCTCGGAAGCAGAGACTCTGGAAAGGATTTGGGAGTTATGGTGGATAATCAATCAGCTTAACACCACCCACTGTGACATGTGGCCAAAAGGGCTAATATGATCCCTGGATGTATAAATAGGGGGATATCGAGTAGATGTAGGGAGATTATTTTTCCTCTGTATTTGGCACTGGTTGAACAACTACTGGAAAACGATGTTCATAGTACAAGGACAATGCTAAATTGGAGAGGGTTCCCTGCGGAGCTATGAGTATGATGAAAGGATTGGAAAACCTGCCTTGTAGTGATAAGCTAAATAGACTGAGCTCCTTCAGTCTAACAATGGGAAGGTTAAGGGGTGATGTGAGCACAGTCTGTAAGTACCTACACAGGGAGCAGAAATTTGACAATAGTGGGACTTTCAGTCTAGTGGACATCAATATAACAAGATCCAAGGGTTGGAAGCTGAAGTTAGACAAATTCACACTAGAAATTAGGCACAATTCTTTAACAGTGAGAGTGACTAACCACTGGAACAACATACCCAAGGGCTGTGGTGGATTCTCCACTGCTGGAAATCCTTACAATCAAGACTGCGTAAATTTCTAAAAAGATATGCTCTAGTTCAAAACAAACCCATTGGACTTAAAGCAGGAATTAATTCAGGGAAGTCCTGTGACCTGTGATATGCAAGGGGTGCGACTGGATGATCAGGGGTCCCGAGGAGGGATTACACAACAGAACGGTATCAGCAGACGAGCACTTCCTCAGTACTGATTTCTGCTTCTTCCGAGAAAGTAAAGAATGAAGACACACGAGCAGTACGGTGTATCCCTGCCAAGGTCTGTTGGCATGACAACAATACTTTGTGGTAAGCAGCAGCAAAGGCAGCTGACATTCCAGAAGCAGCAGCATGGACACTTACATCTCGGTCTCCAGCAATGGATGAAAAGTATCAATTCAGTCTCAGTACCAATCCCACTGGAAACTGCTAATCACGAGGGGCGTACGTCCTACTTGCAGATCACAGCCCCAGGCTCCCAACGCACTTCCAAACTCCAGTGACAAACACTAGCCGAAGCCTCAGAAAGAAAACTCAGATGTGTCAGTTTAGCTGATCACACTTTCAGGGATAGTACCGTAATTCACACAGAACTTCTACTTCTCTAGTTGTCCTCCTTTCTGTTCCACCTCTCCCATTCACATACCACCATGACCTGTTAGCAGCTGCAGCTATTTGAGTCCCCAGCAGCAGTGAGGTTCTGGAAAGAATTTAAGACTACAAACAGGGCAGACTCCCTCCACAGAAACTGGAGGTGGTTCGATTTTCCAAACATTCTTCTCTTCCCACCATCACTTTGCCTGGGTCCACTGTTGGTGTTCAAGTAAACAGTGTCCCACAATTTCCCTTCACAGATATGAATTAGGATGGGAGAAAAGACGAAGTCTAGTTGAATTTTGTCAATGAGCATTCAGGTGACAGAAGGGCGGTTGCCCATCACCACTCTCTGGGCATGACCTCAAAGGAATGACTGGAACAACCTCAGTGCCTGTGACAGGGGACACTCACCTGCCATGAGCGCCTCCTGTCGGCCAGGTGCAAATTCCTTTCCTGTTGCCCTCTGTTGGCTGCTGCCCTTGTCAGACGGATCTTCAGTGGCTCAGTCCTCCGGCTAAATGACACAGTCTAGCATTTTTCGCCTTCCTCTGCAGTGTGGGGCACAGGTCACTTGCTGGAAGATTGTCTGCACCTTGAAGTCTTTAAACCATGATTTGAGGATTTCAATGGCTCAGACACAGATTTGATACAGGAGTGGATGGGTGAGATTCTGTGGCCTGCGTTGTGCAGGAGGTCAGACTGGATGATCACAATGGTCCCTTCTGTCCTTAAAGTCTATGATTCTATGATGTGAAGGTACCTCCTCTGGGGTAAAAGGTCCAAGAGGGCCTGTCCCTGTGCCCTCAATAATGTCTACAGCCCTGTCTCTGGGCTCAGTCCTCAGCCCCTTCTGGGCTAGCTTTAAGTCTGTGTCGCTCCTGGTTCAGAACAGTGCCTCCAGGGCTTCCTCCCTGGAGACTTTTTAAGTCCTTTAGCCGTTCTTTGGTGTCCCTTTAAGTCCTGTTCTTCACATGGGCCTCTAAACAAGCCTTATCCCTTTCTCAGGTCTTAGGCCACCCTGACAGTGGCTGATGGGGGGACCCGGGCCTGACCACTACTCCACGTCCCAACCCAGGGACCCTACAAATAGCAGCCACGTTTAATATTTGCTGCTGCTATTCCGCGGGCCACTTCCCACTTGCTCATTCCGTTTCACCCTTACCTCAGGGTGGCAGCTCTTCCTCACGGAGTGCCACTGCCACAAGAACCAGTCTTCTGGCTCTCCCTTGAGCTCCAGCAGCCAGCAAGGAGGCCCTTCCTTGCTCCTCTGGTTCCCATCAGCAGCTGACCTGCACAGGCCCTGCAGATCCTTTTAACTGAGCCTGCTGTGCTCTGATTGGCTGCTCTTTTCCTGGGGCGGGGTGTGGTAGGACCACAAGGACTCCAGCAGGGGACCTGAAAGGGCCTGGGTACAACCTGTCACAGAGCCATTCCTATATTTACACCTATATTGACCACTCTGCAGAAGGCAGTACAGGATGATCAACAGTAAATATCACAAAGAAAACTAGCAATATCAGAATGGACATCTTCCCCTTGCCCATGGCCACAGCGTGTGACTGGGAAGGATCCAGAATATTGGGGGTGAACAGCTGACGGCAGCTCTTGGCTTGTTTTCCAGTTACCTTGCTCAGGAATGGAAGATTTGATACCAGGCGCTAGTTGGTCTGGTCTGATGAGTCTAGAAACACCGGATTGAGTGGCTGGACTGTGACATGGTAAGGGGTGGGAGGACATTTCTCTCTCGAAATAGTGGCATTGGTAATCTCCGTCAGTAGGTGACCTCAGTGTCCTTCATTAACAGAGAAAGGCGTGGGACTGTCACATGTGGTGACTGATTTCTTGGATTGCTTCAAGTATCGCGTTGTGTGTATAGGCTGAATTCTGAAAAAATGGGGAGAGGCGTTTTTGGGCCTGGAGTAAAGTTATCAAAAGTGCTGCTATGTCCCATTTTCAAAAGTGACTCAGGCACTTAGATGCTTAACACCCCTTGACTTTCACTGAGAGACTCTTAAGTGCTTAAATCACTTCTGAAAATTGAGCCTAGGCTCCGAAATCATGCAGGAGCTTTTGTTAATTTTATCCTGGGGCTCCAAGTACAGTTCTTGTTCTCTAGCTATGGTGACAGGGACACCGGTATTGCTCCAAAGCTCTACAGTTCTTCACAAAAGGGGCTGTATTCTGGGGTTATGTGGAGGCAATTGGGGCTGTCAGAGGGATACAGTCGGGAAGAGTTCAGCTGATCAGGAGTTAGTGACTGCAATAGCAGAGAAGGAAAAACACTTCTTAGACTCTACTTCAGCTGCAGAGTAAGATTCCAGCAGATTCTTGTGATGAAGAATATCTATATCTGCCTATGTTTTGTGCTAACTACAACAGACTGGGGGAGCAACAGGGTAAGTATGTGTAGAGAGTGGTCATATATGTTTCACAAGTTCTTCCACTCTATGCTTGTCAGGTGGTTGGGTTTTTTTTCTGAGGATGTCTGAAAATCTGGCTAGAGTAATGAGTCTATATGGGTGGATCCTGATGGCAATGCTGGCTTCCTGCTCAACTGAACACTTGAGTTTTGTTCTCTGGTCTATCCAGGATAGGAGAGAGGGAAGTTACTTACAGGTAAGTAACCTCCTCTTACTGAACAGGTAACTGGAAGTTCTTCGAGATGTGTGGTCCCCATCTGTATTCCACTGAGGGTTTACACATGTGCACCATGCATCCAGAGTCAACGAATTTGAAAGTAGCGCCCGTTGGTCCACGCATGCACCGACTCACCTTGTGGTTTCGTCTGAGGTGATGAAGGCGGACCGACTGCATCTCCAGTTCCTTCTCCACCGCAAATCCAACAGCTCCGCAGCAGAGGGGAAGGAGGTTGGGGAGTGGAATATAGATAGGGACCACACATCTTGAAGAACCTCCAGTTACAAGTAAGTAACCTCCTCTCCGTCTTTGAGTGATGGTCCCACTGTATTCCACTGAGGGTGATTAACAAGCAGTACCGAAGTCGGAAGAGGGGGTGAGGATGAAGATGGAAGGGCTGAGCAGAGTACAGCTGTGCTGAGAGACATCCGCCACTGAGTCCTGCTCCAAGGCAGGTGAGTACTGAACTCCACGTGGCCATTTACAGATATCCTGAAGCGGCCCATCGTGGCAGGAGGCCATGGTCAAAGTCTGGGCTCTCGTGGAATAGGCCCACACCCCCAACAATGGTGGGAGGTCAAATAATTGACAGAGTGTAATGCATCCTCAAATGCACTCGGAGATTCGTTGTGCAGAGATTGCTTGCCCTTTAACTCTTTCAAACTGTCTTGTCCAAGACGATAGAAGGCCAAGGCCCGACGGACATTGAGAGAGTGGAGTCACTGTTCCTCTTCAGAGGTGTGTGGCTTTGGGAAGAAAGCAAGTAAGTGAATGGATGGATTAATGTGGAACAGGGAGATGACCTTTGGCAAAGATTTGGGATGCAGGTGAAGGGAGACTTTATCTTTACAGAAAGTCGTGAAATGAGGGTGTGACGAAGTGGGACTGTTCTTAATGTTTCCTCTGAGTACTGTGTGGGTGCCTCAATTTCTCCTATGCATTTCTTAAGTCTCTAGGTGGTGGGGAAAGGCCAGTGTGCATAAATCAGCAAGTTCGCAGATGACACTAAACTGGGGGGAGAGGTAGATATGCTGGAGGGTAGGGATAGGATCCAGAGTTACCTAGATAAATTGGAGGATTGGGCCAAAAGAAATCTGATGCGGTTCAACAAGGACAAGTGCAGAGTCCTGCACTTAGGACAGAAGAATCCCATGCACTGCTACAGACTAGGGACCGACTGGCTAAGCAGCAGTTCTTCAGAAAAGGACCTGGGGATTACAGTGGATGAGAAGCTGGATATGAGTCAGCAGTGTGCCCTTGTTGCCAAGAAGGCTAACGGCATATGGGGCTGCATTAGTAGGAGCATTGCCAGCAGATTGAGGGAAGTGATTATTCCCCTCTATTCGGCACTGGTGAGGCCACACCTGGAGTATTGCGTCCAGTTTTGGTCCCCCCACTACAGAAGGGATGTGGACAAATTGGACAGAGTCCAGCGGAGGGCAACAAAAATGATTAGGGGGCTGGGGCACATGACTTATGAGGAGAGGCTGAGGGAACTGGGGTTATTTAGTCTGCAGAAGAGAAGAGTGAGGGGGGATTTGATAGCAGCCTTCAATTACCTGAAGGGGGGTTTCAAAGAGGATGGAGCTAGGCTGTTCTCAGTGGTGGCAGATGACAGAACAAGAAGCAATGGTCTCAAGTTGCAGTGGGGGTGGTTTAAGTTGGATATTAGGAAACACTATTTCACTAGGAGGGTGGTGAAGCACTGGAATGCGTTACCTAGGGAGGTGGTGGAATCTCCTTCCTTGGAGGTTTTTAAGGCCCGGCTTGACAAAGCCTTGGCTGGGATGACTTAGTTGGTGTTGGTCCTGCTTTGAGCAGGGGATTGGACTAGATGACCTCTTAAGGTCTCTTCCAACCCAAATATTCTATGATTCTATATAATCATCTGGTGCCACATCTAGAGGCAGCAAAGGTGGAGCCGAGCGAAGGCAGTTACATATGTACATGAAGCTATGTGACCCAGGAGGGATAGGCAAATCCTGGCTATGACTGAAGGATTGTTGATTACGCAGGTTATGAATTCTTGCCGAATCTGTTCCGTGTTAGGTATGCTTGTACCATGACTGAATTGATGGTGGCCCCTATAAAGTGTAGGCATTGTGTGTGTTTTACGATTGATTTTTTCATATTGAGACTGAGGGAAGAAATGGAAGAAAGGAGGGTAAGCAACGTGGAGGTTGAAACTTGGGCCTTGCAACTGGATCGTGCTTCCAGGAGCCAGTCGCCGAGATATGGGAATACAAGGACCCCAAAACTCCTGATATAAGCTGCTACAATGGCAAAAACCTTGGTAAAAACTCTGGGAGCTGTGGTGAGTCCAAAGGGAAGAGCTCTGTATTGGAAATGGTATGAGCCAACTGTAAATCTCAGGAACTGTCTGTGGGCCATTTGAACGTCTATGTGAAAGTAGGCATCCTGCATATTGAGAGCCATAAACCACATGCCTTTTTCTAAATGAGGGGGATGATCGCTGCTAGTGTGATCATATGAAAGTTGGACGTGAGGATGAATTGATTGTGAAGACGGAGGTCCAGAATTGGTCTCCACCCATCCTTTTTCTTGGGTAGGAACACGCTCTATCGCTCCTCTTTGCAGCAAGGAGTTCATCTCTTGACAGAGGATACTGGTGTGAGAGTGGTCCCTGAGGAGGGCCCTGGGGAGGAGAGGCTGTGGATGAGGTAGCATGCTGAAATCAAGCATATAGCCATGGGGAAGACATTTAGCACCCATTTGTCTGTTGTTATTGCACTCCAAGCTGGGGTTGCATCTGGGAGGAGGGAGGCGGTCCCAAAGTGCAAGATCTATGAGTCTTCTGTCGCTTCTGCAGTAGTTTGTAGGGCCTCTGATGGAAGAACTGGGTGGTCACGTAATGTTGTGTATGGCGTGTCTTGGGGTGGAATCTATGCTTTGGTGCAGGCCAGTAAATACCCAAGGAACGCAAAGTAACTCTGAAATCCTTGAGGGTGTGGAAGGAATCATCCGTTTTCTGGTTAAAGAAATGGGATTCATTAAAAGGGAGGTCTTTGCTGGTATTTTGTACCTCTCTGGGGAAGCCAGAGAAGTGGAGCCATGAGTCCGTCCACACGACTATGCCCACTGCTGTGGATCACGAGGAAGTATCTGGCGCATCTACAGCTGATTGAAGCATTGTCCTTCCTACCAGTTTACTGTCCTCTATGATTGCTTGGAAGTTGGCCCAGTCTTGCTGCGGTAGTTTTTCAGCAGATTTGTCCAGTTTGCAATAATTCAGGAAATCATACTTGGCAAGCAATGCTTGGTAGTTCGAGATCCAGCACTGAAGGACAGCTGACAAGAAGACCTTGTGCCCTCCTTATCAGATGAAGTGGAGCATGGATGTTGCTGCCTGAACTGTTCCACTGCTATTTGGACCACAAGTAAGTTGTGGGAGGGGAGAAAAAAGAAATACAGACCCCTTAACAGGTACATAACAACACTTTTCTGCCCCTGTAGGGGTAGGCACATGCATGGCCAGACTGTCCTGGCTGGCTCAAAGATGGCATTGTTGATGGGCAATGCAACTCTACCTGGTGCCAACGAGTGAAGGATGTCTAGGAGCTGACATTGATTATCTTGGACCTCCTCCAGGGGGATGTGAAGCTCCGCTGTCACTTTAAGTAGGAGATCTTGGAATTGATGGAAGTCATCTGGAGGCAAAGGGATGCTGAAGCCACTGCCACATCTGGTGAGGATGACGGGATCTCTCCTGCTCCGGCGATACCTTCGGAACCGGGCTGAGTGGCTCTTCTTCCATCACCAGCTCGGAGCATCTATAAAAAGGCTCACAAGATGGGGAGATCGGCAAGGTTTCCCTTGCAGACTGGGTGGGTCCCAAGGGTGGGTATTGGGGCCAAGGTCCTCAGTAGGACCAGTCTGTCAGATCCAGAGGGCGTTGCAGTGACCCCACAGCATGGGGAAGCAGTAGCTCTTTGGTGGCTGCAGTGGAGGATATTGCCACAGTGTAGCTGGTCTCCTGGAGTACTTGTTTTGGCAGTATGGGTTGGATGGTCCCTGCCCATCATTCAACTCCTCTGAAGACAAAAACTTAGATACCGGTTCCATCAACAGTACCATCGGAGCTGGTGGAAGCAAGTAGATCATCAGAGCGGGAGGTGAAGGGTGTCCTAACTGGCATGTCCTGAGAGGGAGGTATAATCTCCCTGGAAGTGGAGGGTCCCAAAAGGAGCGGAGGTGTCGGCTCCCCCAGGGCAAACACTTCCTGGGGTTCTGGCGCTCTCCCCAATCTCCCTGGTGTTAAGGGTACTCTTTCTTTCTATCTGGTACTGGTGCCGGAGCAGTGGACTTCCCTGAAGTGGGTGGGTCTCATACCTTATGGGGTGCTGATGTTGAAGGTGTCAGCAGTTCAGTACTCGGTACTGGTGAAACCGTCATCTTGTGAGACCTCTTCTCATGGCTGTGTGGCTTAGAGCGCTTTCTTTCTCCATGACTAGAGCTGGTGGAAGGAGCATCCCCTTTCTTGGGTTTGGAGGAAGGCTTAATGCCAGGCTTATGGACATGCTTTCTTACCTCCTGATTAGGCCCTGGCGCGGGGTCCATAGTGGTGGTACCGCTGGTACCGGACCTGGACTCCGTAGCTGGAGCTGCACTCCTGGCTGTCTCAGGCTGACGTACAGGGCGTTCCCCAGCCTGGATCCAAATGAGGCCTCATGGCGACTTCCATTAGGTGCTTCCAGAGGGTATCAGGAAATAGGCTGGATAGAATCCCGGAGAGCTCGAGATTCGCGGGTACGGGTAGGGAAGGTGGGGGACTGGCAGATGCTGCACCTGGATGCGATGTGGCCTTTTCCCGAGCAGTAGAAGCAGCACTGATGTTCGTCGCTGACCAAGAGGCGCAGATTAAAGCCTGGGGTCTTCAGCATGGGGGAGTTTACAAGAAAACAACCCCCCGAACTACCCATTCCACTCCTAAAATTACTAAAACTACTAAAAACTGCAGTAAAACAGTAAAACATCCGTAAAACTAACTATATACAACTGTGTGACCTGCAAGAGGACACTGATAGCTCGGGCCCAGACCATGCGGCAGTGAGAAGGAACTGGAAACACGGTTGGTCCGCCCCTCCCTTTGTTAACTCGCACGAAACCCTGAGGCGAGTCAGGATGCATGTGTGGACCAATAGGTGCCACTTTCAAATTCTCTGGCTCCAGACGTAAGGTGTGCATGTGTAAACCCTCAATGGAGTACACTAGGGACCATCACTCAAAGAAGAACTGGAATTCTTTCAGATGTGTAAGGGACTAACAATCCTTACATTTTTCCCTGCCACGTACCTCGACCAGGCAGTAAAGGACAAATAGAGAGGGTGTCCTTAAGGGGCATAGCGACCCCACATGACAAAACAAATTTAAAACCTGAGAAGTTTTGATGAAACATGAGGAAAGTTTCATAAACTGGAAAAAACAAACCAAACCAAAACACACTATTAACAATCAGATAAATTACAATATACTGTAAGTACCATTAACAACTATTTACAGATAAACTAATATGTGAGTGGATGGGATGGGACACTGCCCGCTGGCTCCATCTGTCTCACAGCCAAGAGCAGTGAAAGGAAGCGAGGCTTGGTCGCTTCACCCCCTTTTTTTTATCCTCAAGGAAGGAGGGGCTTGAGGCTATGCATGGTGCAGGTGCCACCAATAGGCACTGCTAGCTAAAGCGTTCCAAGCTCGGCTTGGAGTGCATGTGCACCAAATGTGGAACATATACAGACAAGCACCCAAAGAAAGATTGCTGGGTACCCTGTGGCCACAATCAATTTAAAGAGCAACAGGTATATTTTAGCCATAAATGGCTCCTGAGCTAGGTAATTTCTTGTGCTCCCCACATCCTTGCCCCTACTTCCCTTGTCAGCAGAGGCATTCGAAACCAAACCCTTTTATCCTTCTAGGTTAGAACTAAATCAGACCGATCTGCCAGCGCTCTGGCTACAAGTGCACACAGTATACTAGCAGAAGAACTATGCAGGGTCCAAGAACTAACACCCTCTTACGAGGTCCTTTGCCTCTGTGGTGTGCCTGGCTGTGGATGGAGGTCTTCCTCTCCTTTCGCTTAACTAGAGGAGAGGGGAGGGAAGGACGCGATAAGACAAAAATACTTCTGGGATAGGATGAGAACTATCCATCTGCTTCTTACAGATATTTACATAAACAATTTTATTATCCAAACACGAATCAGTAGGTCTTTGGCCCCAATTCTGCCCTGAGTTACAGGAGTATAAGTCATGCTGGGCTCACATCGTTGGGAGCACTGGAATATCACAACTGGATGATCTAGCTGCCTGGAGTCTGCCCATCAGAGCTGAACATCAGGAGACATGGGGGGAAAAGGAGTGGCAGGAAAGAGCCACAGCACGTAACCCAGCCTGAGCCATTAACATGAACTGGAAGGTTTATACAGAAAATGGGAGGAAAAGACATGTTAGGTCCTATCATCCGTTCTCTCTCCCTGCCAAATACATTGCACAAAGGTCACTACAATCAGCCGACCACCCTGTAGGTTTCAACAGTTCTGGGATTCGATTAAGGCTGTGAATTTCAAAAAGGGGTACCTAAAGTTAGGCTCTTCAGCACTTGTTCAGGCACCTAAATACATGTTGTGCCTTTTCTGCACATTGGGTTAGGTGTGACAGAGTGGGATACATCTGAACCAAACCGTGAACTCCATTTCCTATTAGGTGCTGAACACAGGGCTAAACTTGCTGAGACAGACCTACTGAATTACTTTCTACAAAGCCCCCCCTCTTCCAGGAAAGGGGTTTAACACCTCATTGAGGGACTATCACAAAGAAGCCAGAAAGGGCGGGGGTGGGGGGGGGTGGGCGGCTATCAGCTGTGAATGACTCAACTACTGGCCCACATCTTTGGAATAAAGAGTTTTCTAGCAGGTGGGGCCAAGCCTGATGACTGGGGAGGAGTTGGAGCTTACCAGCCGCGCACATGGCAAGGAGACAGACCACATTTAAGAAGGGGTACTGCTCTGAGCAGGGGGCTGACTACGGCCACCAAAGAGATGGCTTTGCAGGAATAAGACAGCAGGAGGTAATCAGCCCAGACCGTGACCTCGTAGAAGGGTTGAGCTCTGACTCGGGGAGGGTGAGTCTCAGGACTGGTGTTGGTTTAACAGATCTGTAACCAGTGCTTCCAAGGGAGGTTTCTGTGGTTGAAAACCTCCATTGCTAAGCCTGTGGTGCTGGTTTTCCTGCCATACTGCCAGGGACGGCTGCAGGCACCAAAGGCCACGGGGGGCGGCCTGCCAGTCGCTGTGAGGGCGGCAGTCAGGTGGCCTTCGGCGGCATGCCTGCGGGAGGTCTGCCGGTCCCGCGCTTTCAGCGGCAATTCAGCGGTGGGTACGCCCAAGCCGCGGGACTGGCAGATCACCCGTGGACCGCCTGCAGGCATGCCACCAAAGGCCGCCTGACTGCTGTGCTTGGGGAGGCAAAAAACATAGAGCCGCCCCTGCACACTGCCTCCGAAGAGGTTAGACTAGAGACCCAGAGTGCCCCCAGCCACGGGGAGCTCTGCTGCAAAGTGACGGGGCCTCAGGCAGTCTGAGGCTCCGGTTCCAGGTCTGGGGCGGCTGGACTTCAGAGTTCCCTGTCTCAAGGAAGGGCTCAGACTAGAGGTGTGAGCCTGGGAGTGCGGCATACAGACCCAGAGCTAAAAGCAGTGACTAGACTCTGCCCAGACCCAGCTGGCATCGCTACATGTGGGACCCAGTAATTGGGCCCCCTCACAACAGCCTGGGTGCACATTTAGAGGGGAACTGGGCCACACTGTAACAAGCGTGCAATGGGAGGAGACTAGGGTTAACCATGACAAACTAACACTTAACACCAATGATAGCTCTTGTCCTCACTAAGGGCAAAATTGTGTTTAACACGGCGTTATTTAACATGGGCTGTGCAACCCACAAGCGTCCACTGCAATACTCTACTTTTTCCTAAGTACAAAGGAAAGAAGAGAAGCAGTGGGGAGAAGAAATGGATTTCAGTTGAATCCTCCATGTCTCTGCACAGGAAAGATATGTACACACATTGCAGCATAAATCCCCCATTAGTAAGCCCCTGCATATGCAGTCATGGACTGGATGGTGTCCTGGTGCTAATAAAAGCCTACAATCAGGAGAAGAAAGACTAACCAGTCAGTGGCAACTAAGGTTTGTTATAAATGCAGCTGTAGCCATGCCGTAAGGAATGTCCTGCATATGGGCAAGAATGCCAAAGAGATGCCAAATGCAGTTATTTTGGAAAGGCCCAGGGCAAACGGATGTTTTGCCATCACAGAGGCAATGAGCACTCACAACATCTGTTCCTTAGTGTGCGGAGCACTGAGCCTCCCAAGGAGGAGTGGAATGTTGATTTACTTGTTAATAATCACAAAACTGAGTTTTAAAATCGATCCTGGGACACAGGCCAATGTGACTCTGTAAAGTTATTCATAGATTCTAAGGCAGATGGGGCCACTGTGATCATCTCGTCTGACCTGCCCTATAACACAGGCTGTAGAACTTTGCTAAATAATTCCTAGAGCGGATCTTTTAGAAAAAACAATCTCTAGAGTCAAAAATTGCCAGTGATGGAGAATCCACCACAAGCCTGGGTAAACTGTTCCAGTGGTTAATTACTTACACCGGTAAAAATGAACACCTTATTTCCAGTCTGAATTTGTCTAGCTTCAACTTCCAGCCATTGGATCATGTTAGACCTTTCTCTGCTAGACTGAAGAGTCCGTTATCAAATATTTGTTCCCCAGGTAGGTACCTATAGACTGTGAGCAAATCACCTCTTAACCTTCTTTTTGTTAAACTAAACAGATTGAGATCCTGCAGTCTGCCACTACAAGGCAGGTTTTCTAATCCTTTAATCATTCTCATGGCTCCTCTCTGAACTCTCTCCAATTATCAACATCCTTCTTGAATTGTAGACACCAGAGCTGGACACAGGATTCCAGCAGTGCTTGCACCAGTGCCAAACTCTGCTCCTACTCGAGATTCCCCTGTTTATGCACCCCAGGGTCACATTATACTACACTTTAAGGGCCAAACCACTTTGCAGCTCATTTATCTGACTGATAATCTACTCAGGGAAAGCAAGTTCCTGGTAAATGCAACTTGGACTGAGTATCAAGATAAGGAAGCATTGCTGGAATTTCAGGTGGTGGAATTTGACTCACAACCTGGGTTTACGGGCTCTGACAAGTTTAAACTTAGTGCAAAAAAGGAAGAACCAGAAGGTAACTGGGATATATTTAAAGACTGCAAAGATGTCTTTGAAGATTTAGGGTAAGTACACCATAACGATGAACTCACCAGCACCACCTGTGATTCATACACCTCGCAAAGTGCCAGTGGCATTAAGGGAAAAAGCAGAAAAAAACTGCACCACAGAACTGTTGCAAAAGTGCAAGAACCTACAAAATGGGTCAGTTCTACAGTAGGTGTCGACAGATGAGGTGGAGATGCTAGGAGATCTGAGAAAAGCAATACGAAGGGAACGGTTGCAGTTGCCTAGAGTAGAAGAAATCACCAGCCAGTTAGCAAGAGCTATAATTTTCACCCATAGATGCCAGTGGCGGATTTTGGCGAATAGAGCTGGATGACTAAAGTTCTAGAGGGTCTGTACGCCCAGCCCACCGTCTGGCAGGTACAGGTTCACCAGGCTGTCTTCTGGCACCTGCTCCGCGCCTGAAGTGGACCAAGGAATGATCCAACAGATAACTGAAGGTCTGGAAGGAGCTGAAAGTTATATAGATGAAAACCTGGTGTAAGGAAATAGCATGAAGCATGATGAAAGGCAGAAGAGAGTTCTAGGCAGGGCTCATGAAAGGAACCTGAAACTGAATATGAGCAAATGAAAACTGGCTCTGACAGAGATCAAATATTTGGGGCTTCACTTGGCCAAAGAAGGTCTAAAACCTGACTACTCAAAAACTGCTGCAATTACTGAAAAGGCCATGTCGACCTGACAGGCTGAATTGCAAAGATTTCTTGGAATAGTTACTTACCTTGGGACATTTATCTCACACATATCAACAGCAGCAACTCCTTTAAGGCAACTGTTGGGAAAACAGATCACATTTGCCTGGGTGCCAATATCTGAGGTGGCAGAGGAACACTTGAAAGAACTGCTCACAAGGGCTGAAGGTACTTGAATGTCGAAGAACCAGTCACTGTGTCAGTGGATGCACGTTCTGCTGGAATGGGGCTGTACTGCTGCAAAAGATGCGTATGGCTCCAGAGGTCTGACAACTAGACTGCAGAACTATTCCCAAATAGAAAGAGAATGCTGGCGACGGTATTTGCTTGTTCTTGATTTAATCACTTTATCTATGGGGGGAAAGTAGCTGTGGAAACAAACCACAAACCACTTCAGGCCATTTTCAGAAAACCTTTGTACATTGCTCCACCAAAGGTTTAAAGATGGCAGCCAATGCTACAGAAATATCAAATGGAGGCTGCATACAGACCGGGGAAAGAGTTAGCAACTGCTAATGCTTCATCCAGAGCATCTGTAACCACACACCTCCTGGGTGTGGTGCTCTGTCCCATCTAGTGGCACCAAGACCTCTTAGAGAGAGAGAGAGAGAGATTAATGAATCTGCTCTACAGCCTTTGCTAAGAGCCGGTTGGCTTTTAGCTCATGCAGTAGAGGCTCATGCACTAAGCTCCAGAAGTCCCCGGTTCGATCCCACCTGCTGACAACCAGGGTCTGTCGGCGTTACACATTCACACAGCATGGTGAAGGAGAAAGTTCAGAGGCAGCTGATGGTGCAGTGCATCTCACAATGTCCTTATTTGCCTATTTTAGACAGAAATTAAAGGAATTTCAAGCAGCTGCTGCAAATGATGTCACCATATAAACTTTAAGAAAAACTATTTTGCAAGGATGGCCAGACAAGAGAACTGCAGTACCAGAAGATATCCATGGTTATTGGTCATACAGAGAGGAACTAAGTGCAAGATGGACTTGTCTTTAAAAGTGACAAAATTATAGTGCTGGCAAGTCTCAGAAAAGAGAGCTTGGCTATTATTCATGAAAGTCACCAGGGAACAGAACTATGGAAAAGGAGAGCTTGAGATGCTATCTGTTGGCCATGCATGTGTAGTCAAATTGAGGACATGGTACAGTCTTGCAATACATGTCAAACCTTCAAAGACAAAAATCCAAAGGAACCAATGCTAGCACATGAGGTATCAAACAGACCTTGGCAGAAACTTGTCATTGACCTGTCTGATTTCAAGGTGCAGATTATCTTATTCTGGTTGAATATTATTCAAAATACTTAGAAATCTGCCCGCTTCAGAACACCAAGTACATCTGCCACCAGACACTACAAGTCTATGTTTCCAAGGTATGGCATACCTGGAGAACTCATTAGTGACAAATGGGCCATAGTTTTGCTCCAGAGACTTTTGCAAAGCAATAGAAATTTATTCACAAAATTTCAAGTCCATTGTTTCCTCAACTGAATGGAACTGTAAAAAGGATTCAGAAAAAATCTAGTTTTGATAACATAAACCCTATCTTAGCCTGTTGGGCTATGGGAATACATCAATGGGAGACTGAGGATCACCTACTCAATTCCTCATGGGAAGACGTCTAAGGACCAGATTGCCAACTTTAAAATTGATGCAATCCATGCTGTTACAAGGAGCAATACAAACCAGCTAAAATTGAGACAAGCAAAGCAGAAAATATTTTTTTGACAAAGGTGCAAAGCCTGTATCACCACTGGAAAATGGAGAGACTGTTTGTACTCATCAAAAAGGAGCATGGAAACCTGCAAAGGCGATTGATCAACACACAAGTGCTCCAAGATAGAACGGTTACTTACCTTCTGTAACTGTTGTTCTTCGAGATGTGTTGTTCACGTCCATTACACATTAGGTGTGCGCGCGCCGCGTGCACGGACGTCGGAAACTTTTTCCCTTAGCGGCTCCCGTCGGGCCGGCAGGGCCCCCTCCTTCCCGCCAGCGCGGCGCCCCGCTCCAGGGTATATATATCCCTGCTGACCTGACCCCTCTGGTTCCTTCTTGCCGGAGACTCCGACAGAGGAGAAGGAGGGCGGGAAGTGTAATGGACGTGAACAACACATCTCGAAGAACAACAGTTACAGAAGGTAAGTAACCGTTCTTTCTTCTTCGAGTGATTGTTCACGTCCATTACACATTAGGTGATTCCCAAGCTTACCATTGGAGGTGGGTAGGAGTCAAGGTACAACTGACTGTAGCACAGCCCGTCCGACCATCGCGTCCTCTCTGGTCTGATGATGGATCGCGTAGTGGGCTGTGAACGTATGCACGGACGACCAGGTGGCCGCTTTACAGATTTCCTGGATAGGAACCTGCGCCAAGAAGGCCGTTGAGGACGCTTGGGCCCTAGTCGAGTGGGCCCGGATCTCTGGGGCCAGAACATTGGCGAGCTCATAACACGTGCGTATACAATGCACAATCCATGCCGACAAGCACTGTGTCGAGATAGGCAAGCCTTTCATATGTTCCGCAATGGCAATGAACAGCTGAGGTGTTCTACGGAACGACCTGATCCGTTCCAGGTAGAACGCCAATGCCCTTCGAACATCAAGGGTATGTAGGTTGCGGTGATGAGGGTCCGTATGGGGTTTAGGGAAGAACACCGGTAGACAAATGTCCTGTCCCATGTGAAACTGCGATACCACTTTCGGGAGGAATTTGGGGTGCGGCCTCAGTTGCACCTTATCCTTATGAAAAACTGTATAAGGGGGTTCTGAAGTGAGGGCCCTCAATTCCGATACCCTCCTGGCCGATGTGATGGCCACGAGAAATGCCACCTTCCACGAGAGGTGCATGAGGGAGCAAGTGGCTAGGGGTTCAAAGGGGGTTCCCATGAGCTTTGTTAGGACTAGGTTTAGACTCCACGCAGGGACAGGCGGGCGCGAGTAGGGAAACACCCTCTCCAGCCCCTTGAGGAATCGAGCCACTGTGGGGTTGGAGAACACTGAAACTCCCAACTCTCCCAGATGGAAAGCCGAAATGGCGGCTAAATGCACTCTAATCGAGGCGGGCGCAAGCCCTTGATGCTTGAGGTGCAGTAAGTAGTCCAGGATCGATGGAACTGAGGCCTGTAAAGGCTGTATGTGCTGAGGCTTGCACCAGTGGGAGAACCTTTTCCATTTGGCCATGTAGGTCGCTCTTGTAGAGGGCTTCCTACTACTAAGGAGGATTTGTTGAACCTGGTGAGAGCACCTGTGTTCCGCATCGTTTAGCCAGAGAGATACCACGCCGTGAGATGTAGCGATGACAGGTTCGGGTGGAGCAGGCGACCCTTGTCTTGTGTGACTAGGTCGCGATGGAGGGGGAGGGTGATCGGGTCGGCTATGGACAATTCCAGCAGGGTCGTGAACCAATGCTGGCGTGGCCAGGCCGGGGCGATGAGTATAATTGTCGCCCTGTCCCTGCGGGTCTTGAGGAGGACCTTGTGTATGAGCGGGAACGGAGGGAAGGCATACCTCAGGCTCCCTCCCCATGGGATCGTGAAGGCATCTGCTAATGATCCTGGGCTGAGGTTCTGAAATGAGCAGAACTGAGGGCATTGACTGTTGTCCTTGGTGGCGAACAGATCCACACGGGGAAAGCCCCACCTCCGGAAGATTGAATGCAGGACGTCTCGCCTCAACGCCCATTCGTGCATTCGGTAGGATCGGCTGAGGCGGTCCGCTAAGCCGTTTTGGATCCCCGGGAGATACGTTGCGATGAGGTGGATCGCATGGGCTATACAAAAGTCCCATAATTGGAGTGCCTCGCGACAGAGGGGAGAAGACCGGGACCCGCCCTGCTTGTTTATATAGAACATGGCGGTAGTGTTGTCCTTCAGGACTGCCACGCTGTGACCTTCTATGGTGGCGTGGAAGGTCTGACAGGCGAGGCGAACCGCTCTTAGCTCCTTTAGATTGATGTGAAGCAGTTTGTCTTCTCTGGACCACAACCCTTGGGTCCGCAGTTCCCCCAGATGCGCCCCCCAACCCAGGTCCGATGCATCTGTTACTAACGTCAGAGTGGGCTGTGGGGCAGCGAAGGGGATCCCTTCGCAGACCTGCTGTTGATCGAGCCACCAGCGGAGCGAGCCCAACACCCGATCTGGGATCATCACCACTAGATCCAAGGGGTCTCTGTTGGGGCGGGACGTTTGGGCAAACCACAACTGCAAAGGCCGGAGCCTTAGGCGGGCATGTCTGACCACATGTGTGCAGGCTGCCATGTGCCCCAGGAGCTGCATGCAACACCTTGCCATTGTCGTGGGGAATTTTTGGACTAAGCTTACGGCCCTCTGAATTGTCAGGAACCGTGACTCTGGGAGGCTTGCCCGCGCGGTCACCGAGTCCAGGGTTGCACCTATGAAGTCCAGTCTCTGTGTGGGAACTAACGTGGACTTGGGCACGTTGACCCGGAGGCCGAGCTTGTCGAACGTCTGCAAGGCCAGCGTCACGTGAGATCGGACCTCGGCCTCCGACCTGCCCGCGAGAAGCCAGTCGTCCAAGTACGGGAACACATGCATCCTTCTCTTCCGAAGGAAGGCTGCTACCACGGACATGCATTTCGTGAATACTCGTGGTGCTGATGCCAGGCCAAAAGGCAGGACCGTAAATTGGAAATGGCGCTGGTTGATAGTGAAGTGCAGGAATCGCCTGTGGGCCGGATTGATGGCGATGTGAAAGTAGGCATCTTTCATATCGAGGGCAGCGTACCAATCCCCCGGATCCAGGGATGGGATAATAGTTCCAAGGGAGACCATACGGAAGCGCGTTCTGATCAGAAACTTGTTTAGGTCGCGCAGGTCCAAGATAGGACGGAGGCCCCCTTTTGCCTTGGGAATCAGGAAGTATCTGGAGTAGAATCCTTTTCCCCTTAGGTCCGGTGGGACCTCTTCCACTGCTCCTGCTGCGAGAAGGATCTGTACCTCCTGCATGAGAAGTTGCTCGTGAGAGGGGTCCCTGAAGAGGGACGGGGAAGGGGGATGGCAGGGAGGGGGCGAGGAAAACTGGAGGGTATAGCCCGCCTTCACTGTGCGCAGGACCCAGCGGTCCGATGTTATGCGCAACCATGCCCGGTAGAAATGGGACAGGCGGTCCTTGAAACTTGGAGGAGGATCCGGTATGGAATGTGGTACGCTGTCCTCGGGCGTAGCTTCAAAAGCCTAGTTTGTTACCTGGCTGCGGCTTGCCCTGGCCGTGACCTTGGCCCTGGTTAGGCGTATTGTTACGTCTCTGCCTGTTATCCCTGCCACGACGGCGGTACGGCTCGTGCCGAGGGCAAGGGTGGTACTGCCTCTGTGGTGGCTGAGGTTTAAAGGGCTTGCGCTGTGTCACCGGGGTATGCATACCCAATGACTTAAGGGTTGCTCGCGAGTCCTTAAGGCTATGTAGCCTGGCGTCCGTTTGGTCGGAGAACAAGCCCGAACCTTCAAACGGGAGGTCCTGCAGTGTGGACTGCACCTCTGGCGGGAGGCCTGAAGCCTGTAACCATGCCGAACGCCTCATCACTACCCCTGACGCGATTGTTCTAGCCGCTGCGTCGGCTGAGTCGAGGGAGGCCTGCAATGAGGTCTTGGCCACCGCCATCCCCTCGTCCACCAGGGCCGTGAACTCGGGATGTGCGTCCGGTGGTAGGGAGTCCTTAAACTTGGAGACTGATGCCCAAGAGTTAAAATTGTGTCTATTTAGAATAGCCTGCTGATTAGCGATTCTCAGCTGAAGGCCCCCAGATGAATAGACTTTCCTCCCGAACAAGTCTAATCGCTTTGCTTCCTTGCCCTTGGGCGCAGGGGCTTGCTGGCCATGACGCTCTCGCTCGTTGACTGCCAAGACCACCAGCGAACAAGGAGACGGGTGCAAAAAGAGGAAGTCAAATCCTCTAGATGGGGCGAAGTATTTCCTCTCCACGCCTCTTGCAGTTGGTGCACTGGAGGCCGGCGTTTGCCACATCGTCTTATAGTTGGACTGGACTGTCCGTATAATCGGGAGAGCGACTCTGGAGGGCCCTTCCGGGCTCAGGATATCGACCATGGGGTCCTCCTGTTCTACAGTCTCCTCCGCTTGCAAACCCAGATTGAGGGCTACCCGGCGAAGCAGGTCTTGGTGCGCCCGATGGTCAATCGGGGGAGGGCCAGACACTGTCGTGCCCGCTACTGCCTCGTCCGGCGAGGAGGAAGAGGTCGGGGCCTTCTGCCCATCCTCATCTTCCTGCAACCCGGCATCGACCGGTTGCTCCTCTGGGGCCTGACCCACAGTGTGGGACTGGGACGGTACCGTGCTCGGTGCCGAGTCCACTCCCTCCCGCTCCTGCGGTCTAGAGACCGTTGCCTCCTTATGAGATGGCGGGTGGTACCGCGGGGAGCGGGATCGGTACCCTGATGGCCCGGATCTCGAGGTCCTAGATGGGGGCCCTTGCTGGTGGTAGGCCCAGGGTGTCCAGAACGGCCATTGGCTCGGTTGGCCCCACTGGGGATGGCCACCGGCTTCGTAGTCCCTGCTAGCCTGCGGCCTATGGGCATACCCGCCGTACCGGGCCGAGTCAGTCTCCGACACCACAGACGGTGACCTGGAAGGCCACGGTGGAGCCGTAGGACGGTGCCGGTCTGGGTTTGGGGAGTAGCGCCTCCGCGACCAGGACCTGGAGCAGCATCTCGCCGACCTGGACCTGGATCGGTACCGGTGATCGCGGGACCGGGAGCGACTACGGCTGGTCAGTCTCGGGTAACGTCCCGCCGACGCCTCGCGGTGCCGACTCGTGCTTGGTTGCTGAGTTGGTGCCGACCGCTTGTTGAAGCCCGACTGCTGCGGTGCTTTCTGCGCCGAGGGCAACCGGGAGTCCACCGAGGCGGAACTCGACCAGGACCGGTGCCTTGAATGGTGCCTCTGTGTGGCAGCTTCGGCGGAGCGTCCTCAGTACGTGTCGGGGCCTCAACGGACAATGCAATGAGGTCCTTAGCTGCCTCAAATGTGTCCGGAGTGGAGGGCTGTTCCAAGAGCTCCTCCAGCCCTTCATCCTCACTCGACGCGCCTATCCCGGGGCTCGACGGGCCTTTCGGCGCCGGAGCCACTACCGGGATCTGTGCCGGGGCCGTGCCGGCCTTAGGCGCAGTCGAGGTCTTCACCGGCGCCGCCCTCTTATGCGGGGAGCGTCCTCGGGCCTTGGGTTGGTCCTTCGATTTTGCCGGCGAAGACGACCGGTGTGGTACATGCCCCCGTTGGGCCGGTGCCGTGGGCTTTGGGTGACCCGCCGGCGCCGGTTCCTGCACCGATGCCGGGGCGCTCCGCACCGAGGCAGACGGTGCCGCCGAAGTGGAGGGCTGCAACGCCGTCTCCATGAGCAGCTGCTTGAGGCGAAAGTCTCTTTCTTTCTTAGTTCTGGGCTTAAAGGCCTTGCAGATCTTGCAGCGCTCTTTCTGGTGAGCTTCCCCCAGGCAGCGGAGACACGAGTCGTGGGGGTCGCTCAATGGCATAGGCTTGCGGCACGTGGCACAAGCCTTGAAGCCTTGGGCGTGCGGCATGCCCCGCCGCCCAGGGCCGGTGCCAGGGTTGACCAAGCAACCACAGCAGGAACTTTAAGTACCTAATGAGCTGTTAACTACTAAGCTCAACACTACTACTAAATAACTGATAACTGTTTGCTAAATAACACTAATGACTATGCTAAGGGACACTCTCAGACGAGAGACAGAGTTGTTCCAACGCCGCCACGGACAGTAAGAAGGAACTGGAGGGGTCGGGTCGGCAGGGATATATATACCCTGGAGCGGGGCGCCGCTCTGGCGGGAAGGAGGGGGCCCTGCCGGCCCGACGGGAGCCGCTAAGGGGAAAAGTTTCCGACGTCCGTGCACGCGGCGCGCGTACACCTAATGTGTAATGGACGTGAACAATCACTCGAAGAAGATCTTATCTTGTTGAGACAGAGGATGGAGATATCTATAGAAGAAATGGAAAGGATTTGGTGAGCACGAAAATAATAGAGCAGGAGGAGAATGAAAATATGGAAAAACAGACGGTGTGACTGCCCAACTCAGAAATGCAAGCGATACAACACCAGTGGTCAGTCTGAATACAGAAAAAAAATGGGACCCTGACACTCTTGTTACTCCTGGGGATCATTAGATAGTGAGCTTGATCAGCAAGCACACTTTGCTGGCACTTGGAGTCAGACAGGCAAGCCAGCAATACCCACCTGTGCCGTTCTTAGCAACAGTGAAGTAAAGCAATTACTGTTACTGAAAAAGTTTCCAGTATCTCTTCTTACGCGATAATAGCTAGCTGGCAACACCTATTACAGTATCAATAGACAACGGAAAAAACACAAGATGAATTCTGAAACAAATCCTCAATGACTGAACGAGGATAGGTGCCATATTTTTTATGGAGGTATTAGTTGTGACTCCATAGCAGTGGGTGTATCCAGGCTCCCATTATTAGCTTTCCCCTGACCCCTCTACCCCACTCACTTTCTACAGAAATAACACTGTCCTCTGAAATCTTTGTCCTTAATCATAGGAAGTTCTAGTTTTCCCTCCTGCAGTTACAACTTCATGCAAATTACAAGGACTTAAAAATTGCCCCTTTAAAAAAAAGTTACAAATGCAAGGCTCTCTGTCCGCCCTGCTTCCAAAATGCAATCATTACTAAACCTACACACGTACACTCCTACGTGGGACAGCTTTGAAAAAACCCACTTTCAAAGAATAAAGTTTTTCCTTTTTCATCATCAGGGAAATCAGTGTTTACAGATTACACATCATTAGGTTAGGGGTTCCCTATCTCAAAGCTGTAGACACAAATCTTCAAGTGTCGAAGCGCTTAACTGGCTAAGCTATAAGCCTCTTTGCTTCTACAGCACAGAGTTCTCAGGAGTGTCGGGAACTATGCCAAGGTCCCAGCTTCAAGAGTCAAAGACAAGATAAATTGTACAATCAAATTGTAAACATCAGGATTGTTGTTCTTTGCATGTATGAACTGTAACTGGCAATTTCCATACTTTTTAGAGCTTATTATTTGTATTACTGTAGCGCCTAGAACGCTGTTGTGTTTGGTGCTGTACAAACACAAAACAAAAAGACAGTCCCTGCCCCAAGCAGCTTACAATTAAATCTAAGACAAGAGAAAACAGATGTATGGGGACCAGGCAGAGTCAGCATGATAAGTAGTGGTCTCGGCACACTAGCAGCAGAACTGTTTTCAAGAGTAGGGTTTTTCAATGAAAGGTTCTTGCTATATATGTAGAAGGGTTATTAAATCAAATAAACAGCCTTAAGTTAACCAACTTTGTTGGGGAGAATATTTATTAATGTGGATATATATTGTGCCACAGTTGTGCATAGAACATATTTGTTAAGATTGAAGGTTCAGAAATCTGGAGTTTTAAGCAAATGATGTATTCCCATAATTTGCATATTTGGTGAATATGCAGTTCCCTGTTTATACAAATAAAGTCACCAGGTTGCTAGAGTTGAGAGCACATCACCCACTCTCTCCCTCTCCCGTAAATTCTCTCGGATTTTTCCTTACAAGAGGAGGAGGGACTTAAGCCTCAAGGAAACTGCTGGTGCCCTAGGACCATCTCTTCTCTGGGAGCTGCAGTTTGTCCAAAATACTACAAAGTTGGATCAAAACTGTTTGTTAAAACATAAATACATAAAATCTGTGCAGCCCAGTGAGACAGAAAGCCAAGATGTTATGCAGCGCATGCCTGGCTAGGAATTAAAGTTCTAGTGGAGCTTTTAACCTTTTCTGCACAAGGATTTGGGTGCAAACCCAGGTGTCCTGGCCAAACACCAGCCTCACTAATTCTCCCTCTGCTCTATCCCTCGTAGTTACCTTTCTCACCCCCCACAAGTCACATCACTTGCTGCAGGGTGACCAAGCCCATTTCCCCTCTAATCACTTCCATTCTGCTGTACCGGCTGCCTCTGCCTGCATTTGTTGAACTGCCGTAACCCACGCCCCATCACCCACTCACTCCACGCCATGCTGCTCCATAGTCTTCATTCCCTCCAGGGCACGGGGCTTGCCCAGAGACTCAGGCGCCTCTGAACAGCCAACCCAAAACTGGGAGACGTAACAGGTATGCGATAGTCTGTGATGGGGTCACACTTTGTACATGCAAGAAGGGGAGTTGAAGCATTCACTAGACTTGGACTCAAACTAAGGGGAGATGGAGGCCTGCGTGAGGAGTTTAGCAGAGCGAGGCAAGGGGAGACAGAGGCTGTGTTGTGGATGCATGGCCATGGTGTAGGAAGGCAGTAGCGCAGAGGTAGCACACCTAATGAGATGAAGGAGGAGGAGAGTTTAGGGTCAAGAAGGGACTCCAGGTTATAGGTAATGCAGCCGAACAGGAGGCTTGCATTGAGGAGGAGATCGAGGAGATGAGGAGCCAGCAAAGTGGAAGGCAAATGACGGGATTTTCAAAGCGCTGAACCAAGCAGCTGCAGGGCTCATTCCCACTTCCTGTGTGATGCAAGCGATGACGTTCAGTGGTGGGGGCAGCCCTGCTTGGGATTCGGCTGGCGCGTCAGCCCTGCGGGGAGCGGAGAGGTTTATCAGTGCTTTTAGAAGATGGTTTTTAATTTGTCCACTTTCCCAGGCAGCAGGTCGGCCTTGTCAATCAATGCTCTGTAATCGGCTGCTCCATTGTTATCAGCCCTCAGCCCTTTCTGTGCACGTTTCCACCTGTGGATGGGCTGCATACACAACTCCAGCTGGGACCCCAGTCAGCTGCAAAGCTCTCAACATATCAGGGAACTCTGTCTTCGCAGTTTCCAGAGAATCATCATCCTTCTGAATGAGCCCAGACCAGGCCAGTTCCCACCAGCCCCCAAGGGACCTCAGCAGCGGTATCCCAGTAATCTCAGAGCACATAGCTACAGCTACCCCCACGGCCCAAGCCTGTAACAGAGTGAAGTCTGCCAGTACTCCAGTCAATGATTCAGGGGGTAGCAATTCCAAAACCCTGGCTTGTAACACCCCAGTTAGACCACAGACCTCTGCTGGCTTCCTGCAACCCCTGCAATTCCCCTTCTAATTTCAGTGCACCTCACTCCTGAAGTGCAGAACCCCCGAGAACTATGCCACTCGGCTGACAGATCTCAGTCCTGACCTGCAGCACCGCCGGCTATGTCCACCACGGGCTTCTCGTGCACAGAGACTACTAGCTCTGCCAAAGCGTTGTTTTAATTTAGACAAGGTCACACTCGGGGTATTAAAATGGGACTATTAAACTCATTTGACTTGTGACCTTAAGCTTGAATTCTGACCTCAGGAACTGTAGGTGTGTGACGATGCTGCCCATGGGAGCCAGCTGAGGTCACTCAATTAGGGTGAACTGCAAACAAAACGGGGCAGACAAACCCCAAACGCTGGTGGATATTCCAATACTTAGATTTACCAAGCCAGCCCAACACAGCTTCTATAGGACCTCACTGGTTACTCATAAGTCCAAACAATGCAGTCCCCTTAAAGTGCCCAGCCTCAGGCCTCCGTCCAGACACACCTGTCAGATATGATGATGATTACTGAAAATCTTATCTCATCATATAAAAGAAAAGGTTCTTCCAACCCCAAAGATCAGTCACACACCCAGGATCAACTATAACTTAGATCTTATACATGCTTATAGTCAATTCTTATTAACTAAACTAAAATGTATTAAAAAAGAAACGAGAGAGAGTGTTGGTTAAAAGATTAATATACAGACAGACTTGAATTCAATTCTTGAGGTTCAGATACATAGCAGAGATGGTGAGTTTGTAGTTGCCAAAAGTCCTTTTAGAAATAGTCCATAGGTTATAGTCCAATGTCCATATTCAGGGTGACTCCAGTCAGTGACTGGGGATCTCAATCCTTGTGGCTTAAGGTTTCCCCCTCTTGAAACCCAAAGCAGATCTGAGATGCAGAAGGATCGTGTCCCAGGGTTTTATACATTTCCAGCAGCCTTTTGGCATGAGAAAACAATAGGCTTAACTCTCCTTCTTCCAAACATCCTGGCAATTAGCACAGGGTAATTTATCCATTAAACAGTTCAGATACAGGTTACCACAACCTTCAAAGAGACATAGAGACAATAATACTATTTCCCTCAAATATCATCATAAATGTTAACATTCCTTTTTTGATCTTTGGATTAAAGCTATAGCTATAGACAAGACTTGTTTGCTTACATCACAAGACCTGAGCAAACACCTACCCTTCTGCCGGCTGCATTTCAAAGCTCTATTCATTTACAGATCTTCCTAACCAGTCTCTAAAGTTCGGCCATGGGTCAGGTCAGTCTGGGAGGTAATTAACTCTTTCTGGCCCCGTCACCTTTCAATGAGATATTATATTATACTCATAACGTCACAAAGTGCAATAGCCACCCCCGCTACAAATTGCCATCCTAGTATTAGTCAGGCACTAGGCACTTTCCAAATGGAGGAAGCAGCCCTCCCTGTCTCGCAGACCTCACAGGCTGGGAGGCAAGGTGTAGAGGAAGTTACACAACATAAGGATGTGAAAAGGGATCAGGGTGGTGGAGATAGACCATGGCTAATTAGTTCCTTCCCCATAAATTAGCAGTTCACCCAGAGGAAAAATACATGAGACAATTAAGTAGAAGACTCAGTCCCCAGTGTTCTATCAAGTGTGCTGCAGAGATAGCGGCTCATTGCTTGAACTGAGCCATTGTTCCCCCCTCCACATCCTGATCAGCCCTTGGTGCGAGTTAAAACAGCTTCAGTTGTACCCCAGCACTCTCCCATGACGGAGGGGCCCAGGAGACTGATACACCACACAGGGATTGCCCTAAGCAAGAGACGCCTCAGTTGCTCCTTTGCGGCAGCTTTAAGCTCTCTCTGAATTGCTAATGTAGTGTAGGCAGGATCCAGCGCATGGTTTTGATAGATGTTGAAGAAGTGGGTCTTGAGCAGGCATTTAAATGGGAGAGATGCAGACCTGTGGACCACAAGCATGACCACATCGGGTCAGACCAATGGTCCATCTAGCCCAGTATCCAATGTGACAATGGCCAGTGCCAGGTGCTTCAGAGGCAATGAAAGAACAGGGCAATTACAGAGCGATCCATCCCGTCATCCAGATCCAGCTTCCGGCAGTCAGAGGTTTAGGGACACCAAAAGCACGGGGTTACATCTCTGTCCACCTTGGCTAATAGCCATTGATGGACCTGTTCTCCACAAATTTATCAAATTTTTTTTTTAACCCAATTATACTTTTGGCCTTCACAACATCCCTTGGCAACGAGTTCCTCAGGTTGACCGTGCATTGTGTGAAGAAATACTTCCTTTTGTTTGTTTTAAATCTGCTGCCTATTAATTTAATTGGGTGACCCCTGGTTCTCATGTTATGTGAAGGGATAAATAACATTTCCCTATTCACTTTCTCCATACCATTGTTGATTTCATACATCTTTACCACATTCACCCTTAATCATCTGTTTTCCAAGCTGACTAGTACCAGGCCTGGTCTACACTGGGGGAGGAGGATCGATCTAAGTTACGCAACTTCAGCTACATGAATAACATAGCTGAAGTCAACGTACTTAGATCGACTTACCGCGGTGTCTTCACTACGGTGAGTCGACTGCTGCCGCTCCCCCGTCGACTCTGCCTGTGCCTCTCGCCGAGCTGGAGTACAGGGGTCGACGGGAGAACGCTCAGGGATTGATTTATAGACGCGATAAATCGATCCCCACTGGATCATCGCTGACTGCCGATCCGGCCGGTAGTGAAGACATTTTTAATTTCTCCTCATGTGGAAGCTGTTCCATGCCCCTAATCCTTCCTCCTCCACCTTAATTGAATTGGCCTCATTAGTACTGACCCCCCACTTCGTAAGGCAACTCCCATCTTTTCATGTACTGTATATATACAGCTGCTGCAAAGGAGCAACTGAGGGCGTCTCTTGCTTAGGCCGGGAGGATGGATACCTCAGCGACTGGTGACCTGGTGACCCAGAGGCCCAGCTGAGGAGACACAGCCGGTTTTGGCCAGTGGGAGGACAATGGGCTGCAGAGTGAGGACCCAGTGACCTAACCAGCCGGTTCCAGCCAGAGGACAGAAGCGAGGAGAGGAGGCCCCAGTTTACAACCCTGTTTCCCTGGAGAGAAGACAATGGACAGAGGCGGGGCCTGGGGCCGGGGATCTCAGATGCCCAGCTGAGAAGCAGGAGGGCTTTGGGCTGGAGAGGGGGAGCAGGCAGAGCCCACCTGGTTGCAGAGAGACTGGGATGTGCTGGGCTGAGGGAGGCCAGGCCTGAGGTCCTGAGAGTTTCCTGTGCTGTGTTCAACTCTCAATAAACCCTCCTGTTTTATGCTGGCTGAGAGTCACTCCGGTCTAGAGAACAGGGTTGCATCAACCCCTTTGGGGGCGGAGGCCCAGGGGATCCAGAGCGAGTGGACTCCCTGAGGGGGCCCACGGCAGAGACAGACGTGGTAAGGCTCCGAGAGGTGCGGCTCCAGGAGGTGGAGGGGCCTGACCCCGAGAGAGAGTGGACCCCCGACAAGGGCTGTCGCACTGAAAGGGGCACCCCCCACGGACCGCACAGGGCCAAGAGTGGGCACGATCTGTGAGTCCATGACATATATATACACTGCTTACTGTATTTTTCACTCCATGCATCTGATGAAGTAGGTTTTAGCCCACAAAAACTTATGCCCAAATAAATTTGTTAGTCTCTAAGGTGCCACAAGGACTCCTCGTTGTTTTTATCTAGGAACAGACGCCCACTCCAGGAGTCCTTTCCATTAGAATTCTCAGAGACCGTCTCTTACACATATTCACAGAAAAGACAAACTACAGATTCTGCACTTATCAATATTCAACCAGAGCTTTCCATTTTAAGCCTTGGAATTGGAAATTTCAAATAGCCAAGATAGAGAATCTTTCATTTCCAATCATACTCCCGCTCCTAAGTGTAGTTGCTCAGCTCTTGCACAGAAAAAGAGATGAGATTTTTTTCCCCATTAATAATAAGTCAGATGTGAATCAGACAGGCTTTTGGGAGCCTATTTTAGGTGACAGCAACACATAATTCCAGATTAGGCTAATGGACTGTGGAAATAAGGATGTACATGAGGCCAGACAGGGAAAGGGACATGGAAGCTGACAGCTGGGCTTGGGTGCTTCAAAACCAGTTTACGGAACCACACTGTGCTGAATCTCTGGGAGCGTTTGGAAAAGGCAGATCCTCAATGCCTCTAAAAGCAGAACGTTCACAGAAAATAGCCACTAAGGCCAAAACTCTTACTAGACTAGGCTGGCAGAAAACAGCCGTGAGGTGCTATCATGGGAAGGGTGGAAGCTGAGTCCAGGAGACTTTCAAAGCTGGGCTATTGCTAGCCCAAGGTAATGCCTGGTGTCCTGACGGCTGGACTGATGGTAGAATGCTTCTGCAGACCTGGGTATTGCCACTTGGGGAGCTGGATTTCCTACAGCAACAAAAGCCCTTCCCCTGCTGTGGGAAGTGCTGCACTATGGAGCTGTAGTGGCAGAGCCGTTGTGCCGTAGCTGTGCTGTTCTAATGCCCGTAGTGTAGACGCCCTCAGAGGGCTTCATTGACTTCAGAAATGCCCAGGTTGTACAGCTCTTCCCTGCAGCCATCCAGCTCCAGTGGGATGAGCTGAGGGACGGGCTAGAGCCAGGGCAGCCACCTCCTCTCTGGTCCAGTCAGGGCCATCACTGCAAGTGGCCGCCTTTCCACCGGTCCTGTCATATGACCAGCAGGGACACTGCTGGGACCAGCAATTGCACTGCCTCTGTGTGCCTAGAGGGCTTCCTAAAGTCTCTCATCCGCCAGGCTACTGGTCACATCAGCTCCTCACTGGACCATGCATTATCCCATTTTGGATGAAGAACCCGTCCTTGCATCACAGATATGGTTGAATGCCACCGCCATCCCTACCCTAACACACCAACCCTCCCAGAGGATACTCTCTACATCACAGGCCAAGAGAGACCCCAGAATGCACCATGAACAAAAGGAGACAGAGAAGCTCTCCTGTTCCTCTCGAAACTCAGATGCAGAAGATGTTCCATCCCAGCAACAAACACATTTAAGTACATCCCTATGTTCTGTGAGGCAAAGGACAAAGAGGGACCTACAGCTCCTAATGGCGTACAGACCTCCAGATAGAAACCTGGTCTATTTCTACAGGCTCTGCCAGAGCCTCTGCCCAGCACAGTACTGGAGTCCCCCAGAATTCACGGCCTTGGTGACTTCAGGCTCCATATAGACAATGCAAAAGATGCAATAGTACCCGACCTCATTGAGCATATGGAAAGTATGGCATTCTCGCAGGCAGTCTGGATCCACACGTGCAGCCAGACATACGCTGGATCCTATCTTTGGCTTAGGACTAGATATTGGAGATGTCACCAACATACACCTCTCCTGTTGGTGACAGCTCCAATATCCAGGCAGAGCTCAGAGACTTTCCTCCTCTCCTCCAGGGTAGCAAACAGCCAAAGCTGGTGCCTCCCAAGATTCCTGAACCGCTAGGTTTCCAACTTGCCCTACAAGAAGCAGCCCAAGGCACAGATGAGTTAACACCACAACACGTTCACCTGATGGCCACTGCCACAGATGCCTTGGCCCCAAGCTGCCAGCTCTCCCCCACCCCAATGATCAAGAAGATCACCATGGTTCATAGATGAACTACGGCAGATGCTGTGCACAGGGAAGTTAAAATGCTAGTTGCACAGCAAGTATACTGAATGCAGCACAAACAACTCTGACAGGATTTTGCCATTGCAGTGAAGGAGGCAAAACAAGTATCCTCCTCCTCCACAATCAGTGACACAGAATCAAGGACAGCAGAGTTATTTTGCATATTGAGCCGGCTAATCAACCCACTTCATAGCCCAGACACCAGACCCAGGCATCTCCTGCTGTGAAGAGCTGTCAGTATACTTTGTTGATAAGAACAACCGAATACATATGAAAATAGGAAAGAAAGTTCCAGCCCTCAACAGCTCATATTATCTACCCCACTACCCCTGTCTGGGTTTGGCCCCATTACACATGCCAAAACTCAAGGAACTCTGAAAAATATTGGTGCCAGCCATATTAAAGATCAGTTTCCATTCTATGAATGGCCACACCAAATTTCAATCTCTGGGCCACCATGACCGCTGCGCTCCTCTGGGAAAACACAGACACAAAGCGTAGGACAAAGCATGTGAAAGCTGGTACAGATCCAGAGAGTAGGTGACCCCCCAGAGTCTGACTCTCTTTAGGAAAAGCTGCAAAACCTTCATCAAAAATGCTTTCACATCATGGCAACGACACTCATAACATTAGCACCCTCACTTCTACCCCTCAAATCCCAAACCAACCAACCCCCGCAAAGTCAGCCTAAAGCCCTCCAACCCAAAGTACGTAGGGTTTTTTTAATAAAATTAATTTACAAGCCCTACCTCAATCACAGTCTTTACTCTGAAAAGGGAGAAGCGTCAGAGGCCCCAGAAGGGCCTCTACGGACTTTGCTATTGCTATAGTTTTTGTGTGGGAGGCACTTCGGTACTCCAGTGTTGGGCAGCAATAGAAAAAGGACAGTTACCTGTTCTGTAACTGGCGTTCTTTGAGATGTGTTGCTCCTGTCTATTCCACAGGAGGTGTGCGTGCTCGCCCGGTGCCGGAAGTTTTTCCCTTAGCAGTATCCATACTAGGGGAGCACCGTGGCCACCCCTGGAGTGGCGCCTCTATATCGCGCTATAAGGGGAGCCACGGGCTCCCCCCACTCTCAATTCCTTCTTGCCAGACAACATCAACAGAGGGGAAGGAGGGCGGGGTGTGGAATAGACAGGAGCAACACATCTCGAAGAACACCAGTTATTGAACAGGTAACTGTCCTTTCTTCTTCGAGTGATTACTCCTGTCTATTCCACGGTAACTGACTCCAAGCTATACCTGATGGAGGGGGGCAGGAGTTTTGAATGATACGGTTACGGGTTACCTGGGCGGAGCACTGCCCTACCAAACCCGGCGTCATCCCTTGCTTGGGAGACGATCGCATAGTGTGATGCAAAGGTATGGACAGAGGACCATGTAGTAGCCCTGCAGATGTCCTGAATGGGGACATGAGCCACATAGGCCGCGGATGAGGCCTGGGCTCTCGTCGAATGAGCCTTGACAATAGGAGGTGGGGGAACCCCAGCCAGGTCATAACACGTGCGTATGCACGAGGTGAACCAGCGGGAGATCCGCTGGGTGGAAACCGGTTGCCCTCTCATGCACTCGGCCGTAGCAATGAAAAGCTGAGGGGATGTCCGAAATGGCCTTGTTTGATCTAAGTAAAAGGCCAGCGCCCTACGCACATCTAGCATGTGTAGGCGTCGTTCCTCATTGGAGGAATGGGGCTTAGGACACAGGACTGGCAGGAAAATGTCCTGGTCCATATGAAACGCCGAGACCACCTTCAGCAGGAAGGCCGGGTGCGGGCGAAGCTGGACCTTCCCCTTATGGAAGACAGTGTACGGGGGATCCGAGGTGAGCACCCTAAGCTCCGAAACCCTGCGGGCTGAGGTGATAGCCACCAAAAATGCCACTTTCTCAGATAAGTGGGACCAGGAACAAGTGGCCAAGGGCTCAAAGGGAGGTCCCGTGAGGCGTGACAGTACCAGGTTCAGGTCCCAAGGGGGAATCGGGGGTCTAGCATAAGGGAACGCTCTGTCCAAACTTTTTAAAAACCTGCAAAAAGAAGAACAGGAGTACTTGTGGCACCTTAGAGACTAACAAATTTAAATTTAAATTTGTTAGTCTCTAAGGTGCCACAAGTACTCCTGTTCTTCTTTTTGCAGATACAGACTAACACGGCTGCTACTCTGAAACCTTTAAAAACCTGGAAGTCATGTGGTGGGAGAACACTGACTGTCCCGCCACCGGAGGGTGGAAGGCCGAAATGGCTGCCAGGTGCACCCTGATCGAGGAAGGGGCTAACCCTTGGGTCCTAAGGGACAGGAGGTAGTCCAGGACCAGCTGGAGTGGAGCGGACGCGGGGGAGGAGCCTCTCTCCCTTGCCCATGAGGAGAACCAATACCACTTAGCCAGGTAGGTCCTCTGTGTGGACGGCTTCCTGCTTTCAAGCAGGACACGTCTAACAGCCTTGATACACCTCCCCTCCTCCACATCTAGCCATGGAGTAGCCATGCCATCAGATGGAGCAGGGCCAGGTTGGGATGGAGGAGACGACCTCCCTCCTGGGAGAGGAGGTCCGGGTGGAGTGGCTTCCTGCGAGGGGGGGCCGCCAAGAATTGTAGTAGGGACCCGTACCAATGTTGGTGGGCCCAATCCGGGGCTAACAGGATAATCCTCGCCCCATCTGACTTCACCGTCTGTAGGACCCTGCCTATGAGGGGGAAAGGCGGGAAGGCGTACATCAGGGGCCCCGACCATCGCCTTCTATCACCCTGGAGCAGAACCTGGGACACAGGCGGTTCTGTGCAGTGGCGAATAGGTCTATCTGGGGAGTGCCCCACTGAAGGAAAATCCATTCTGCCACCTCCCTGTGCAGGGACCACTCGTGCTGATGTGAGAACACCCTGCTCAGGCGATCTGCGAGCGTGTTGCTCTCGCCTGGTAGGTGGAACACTCGGAGGAGGATGTTGTGGGCTATACAGAACTCCCACAGGAGTTGTGCTTCCTGGCATAAGGCCCTGGAGCACGTGCCCCCTTGCCTGTTGATGTAATACATTGCGGTGGTATAGTCCATGAGGACTCTGACCACTTCCCCTTGTAAGCGCTGGTGGAAAGCCACGCACACCAGGCGCACTGCCCTGAGTTCCCTGACATTTATGTGCAGGGTCAGTTCCTCAGCTGACCACATACCCTGGGTTCTGACATCCCCCACGTGAGCTCTCCAGCCCAGGTCCGAGGCATCCGACACTAGATCTAGGGAGGGAGAGGGGTCTCAGAAGGGGATTCCCCGGAGCATGTTGCTCGGGAGGGACCACCATTGGAGGCCCACAAGCATCGCGGGCGGCACCATAACAACCTTGTCCAGGCCGTCCCTGGCCTGGGAATAGCGGGAGGCCAACCAGAGTTGGAGGGGCCTCATCCGGAGCCTGGCATTTCGCACCACTGTGGTGCATGCTGCCATGTGGCCAAGGATTTGAAGGCATAGCCGAGCCGTGGTTACCGGGAAGGCCGTGACCAAGGCGACGAGGCCTTTGAGCGCCTCGAACCTGTCCCTTGGAAGGGAGGCCGTGGCCGCTTGGGAAAGCAGCAGCGCTCCTATGAATTCTATGCGCTAGACCGGAACTAACGTGGATTTCTCCTCGTTTACCACTAGGCCCAGAGCGGAGCAGGTGTGTAGCAGGAGGGTTATTTGCTGCTGCACCTGGGACCGGGACTTGCCCTTGAGCAGCCAATCGTCCAGGTAGGGAAAGACCTGCAGCCCTCTCCTCCTGAGGTGGGCCACTACCACCGCCGTACATTTGGTGAAGACCCTGGGGGCCGTCGAGAGGCCAAAGGAGAGGACCGTAAACTGGTAATGGTCCTGACCCACCAGGAAATGGAAGAAGCGCCTGTGACCTTCGAAAATGTGGATGTAGAAGTAGGCATCCTGAAGGTCCAGCGCTGCAAACCAATCCCCCGGGTCTAGGGAGGGAATAATAGAGGCTTGGGACACCAGGCGGAATTTGCAGTGTACCAAGAACTGGTTGAGCTTCCGCAGGTCGAGGATGGGCCGAAGCCCGCCCTTTGCCTTCGGGATGAGGAAATACCTGGAATAAAACCCCTTGCCCCAGAATTCCCAAGGTACCCTCTCCATGGCTCCCAGAGGCGCTGTACCTGCTGACCTAGGAGGAGCGCATGTTCTGGGTCCTCCACCAACTCCCTGGCCAGAGGGCAATTGGGCGGGGGCGACACAAACTGCAACCTGTACCCCAGGGAGACAGCGTTGAAGACCCAGCGGTCCATACTAATACGGGACCATTGCAAACAGAAGGCAGGTAAACGATTTGCAAACCTGAACTTTATTAACTGGGGGGGGGGGGTTTAACCTGGCAACAGGCCCAGTGACCCCCCGCGAGCAGTCAAAAACGCCGCTTCCGTAGCCTCCTGGCCTTAGAGGGCCCTGGGCAAGGGGCCGAGAGGGATTGGCGTTGTGACCGGCGCCTCTGCTCCCGCTGCTTCTTATGAGCCCCCGCCTATCTGCCCCGAGCCTGTGGAGCAGAGGAGTGAGGCCTGGGCTTGTCCTTGACCGGCGGGACGTACAGGCCCAGCGTCTGCAGGGTAGTACCGGAGTCTTTCATCCCATGCAGACGCGTATCTGTTTGATCTGCAAACAGGGCCCGACCATCGAACGGCAGGTCCTGCATGATCGACTGGGACTCAGCCAATGGGCGTCCTGGCTTTCGCTCTCTGGCCTTTCTCATGGAGATTGCCGCGGCCATCAAATGAGCGGCTGTGTCCGCCACATTGGAGGCCGCCTGGCGCGCCGCCGCCGCCCCCTCATCCGCAAGGGCCCAAAACTCCTTCCTGTCCTTCTTGAGGAGGGAGGGCTCAAACTTGGCAAGGGACCCCACAGGTTAAAATCATATCTGCTCAAGAGGGCCTGGTGGTTGGCCACTCTGAGCTGAAAGCTCACAGACGAATACACCTTTCTCCCAAAAGAATCCAGCCTGCGAGCGTCTTTGTCCTTAGGGGTAGGAGCGGGTTGGCCGTACCTCTCACGCTGATTCACCGATTCCACCACCAGAGTGTTTGGTGATGGGTGGGAGTATAAGTACTCATGCCCTTTTGTGGGCACAAAGTACTTCCATTCAACCTTTTTGGAGATCGGACAGAGAGAGGCCAGTAGTAATGTTGGCCACCCCCTGATGGAACGGGAGAGCCGCATGTCCCAGCGTCGAGGAGGTCAGGACATTAAACAATGTGTCCGACGGCTCCTCC
The DNA here is from genome assembly GCF_027887155.1 of Malaclemys terrapin pileata. Classification (NCBI taxonomy): domain Eukaryota; kingdom Metazoa; phylum Chordata; order Testudines; family Emydidae; genus Malaclemys; species Malaclemys terrapin. Next base: position 1,026,139 of record NC_071505.1, on the reverse strand, counting down.
ATCTTCTCGGCCTGGAGCTGGGGGTTTGATGCCACCCTCCTGAGTAGCTCCTGGTGGGCCTTGAAGTCCTCCTGAGAGACCGGAGGTGGTGGCGCCACGGAGTTGTCCAGCGCTGAGGAGGTCGGTGCCACGGTGTCGTCTGCACCCAGCTGTACCACAAGCTCGACGTCCTTACCCGGGGCCCGAGTCGATGCCGGAGGGTCGGTGCCCACTGCCTCATCGCAGTGCCGAGGCGGCAACGTCGGCTGGGCCTGGGACACTCCCGCCACGGAGCGGGGTCCCAGCGATGCCGGTGCCTGGGGCCATGGTGCCCACTGGCACCACTGTCCCTGCCAGGGAACAGCCTGGCCTTGGGACACAAGGTGACCCAGGAGGGCTGGCTGGTCTTGCGGCACCGAACTGCTTGACGAGGGGCGGCTACGTGCCGAACCCGAAGTCCAGGACGAGCGGACAGTGCCATGCGAATGGCTGGAGGGGTCCCGCACATGACGGCTCTGGCCCCTGGAGGCGGACAGGTAGGAGTCTGAGGTGCTGTCTCCATAATGCCTCCGGCGCCCAAGACTACGACACCTCGGTGCCTGGGATTCCCGTGATGAGCTCCGGGCATAGCGCCTTCCACGGCGGGTGCCGGAGCACAAGTTCCGACTACCTTCACTGGCGGCAAAAAGGAACTGAGGGTGGGGGGAGCACGCAGCCCCCTTTATAACGCGATATGTCGGCGCCACTCCAGGGGTTGCCGCGGTGCTCCCCCACTACGGATGCTGCTAAGGGAAAAACTTCCGGCACCGGAGCACGTGGCGAGCACACACACCTACTGTGGAATACACAGGAGCAATCACTCAAAGAAGAACCCTGAGATATGGGCAGCAGCAACACTACGTTATGCCAGGGCTAAATCCCAACCACCACCGCAGATCAAATGGGTTTGGATTTAACAGTGGCAGCAGCAGCTCCACCCATCTCAGCTGGCGTCTCTGTTCCCCACAAGGACAGTTAGCACCATCAGAGAGACTCAAACCAGGGGCTTTTCCTACTAAGACTCTCTCCAGCTAAAGGGGGCGGGAACAAGGGAGGCTGCTCCAAGGAAAGTCTTATCCAATACTTCACATTTCATAGGCTCTTCTTTGGCCTTCTTCACATCCCCCAGCCCTTCCAGCTGGAGTGCAACCCTGCTCTTCCCAGCAAGAGGAACCTCTCTGCTGGGAGCTCATCTGCACCAGGACCCTCCCTTCCCCAGCTCGCACCCCTCCAGCCCTCTGGCTCTAGCTCTCCAGCATGGAGACATCAGTGGCTAAGTCCCTCCACCATTGCCCGGCCTTCAGCCCTCTCTAGCCCTGGAGAGATCAGCTGGCAAACCCCTCTTGCTGCTTTCCGGCCTTCAGCTTTCCCCCAGGCATCAGCTACAGCGTCCTTCAGGGACCACTTCCGATCTCCAGTAGCTCTCACCTATTACTCTCTTATGCCCAGGCAGCTCTCACCTACCACCTCCTGACCCTCTTTTAAGGCGAACTGGGGTCAGCTGACCACAGGTGCACTGGCCTCTTCCCTCTTAAAGAGGCAGTGTCATCTTCTGACACTTCCCCAGTGGGGCTGTGGGTGGCCAGGCACTAATTGGGATAAATATCAAGCAACTGGGATCAACTGGGGATGCTCAGAGCCTTGGTTTGAGCCCCACATGTGCAAAAAACAAACACACACACAGCCAGGCAGAATCTGTGGATTTTGTGAAATGGTGTTTTTGGAAGCATACGTGTCAGGAACCGTTGGCTCAAACGAACCCCCATTTGGCTCACTAACCCTACCCTGCATTGCCATGAGGCACAGCAAACTCCAAGACAAGGTGAGTGGGCATATGGATTTCACCACACTTAGAACAGTCAGAGTTTCTCAACCCGAACTCAAGTGGAGCTGGCACTCCAGTAAGCTACTGCACGAAATGAATCAGCAACCACTTTGCTATGCTCAGCTGCGTGGCACTGGACAATCCTAAGATTGGACATTTGAGGAAGAACAGGGAAGGATGGAGGGAACGAGCCGCACACATACAGCTGCAGTATACGAGACTCTGAGAGCGAGGTGGCCTGCTCCTAGCTGAGCCAGGACACCCCCTGGAGCTGAATACAGCCTGGAACCATGGCTCTGAGGCATGCAAACTGCTCCATTCATCTCTGGGGGCGTTCTCACGCCCCCGCTCCACTGAGGGCACTTGCTAGCTCATGCCATTCCCCAAGCATGCCCATTCTCAACTCGGTGAACCTCCCACACAAAGAAGCAGGCCTCACATGGAGAGCCAAGGAGAGGGGCTCCCACCCCTCAGAGTGACGGCCTTCACCCTCATGGGGCAGGGAGAGGGGCTTAGACACCCTCGATGGGCAGGAATCCCCAGAGCCCAGCTCACAAGAGAGGGCAGGGAAAGGGATGCAGATCCCAGTAATACATGGCAACAGGAACAGAGGTCCCATGGGGCAGGCCTCCCAGGCCCCAGCACACACTCACATTAGGGGAGAATGTGGGGCTGACAGTTCCCCCCATGCACCCTGCAACCCTGCCCCGTATCACTCCTCCAGTGTCCCTCCCCACACCCAACTCCATTTAGTCCCCTCCCTGCAAAAATTCACATGTAATTAGAATAGTTTCAGCAGCTCCTGAATTTCCACTCTGCTCAAACTACCCCCCCACCATTTGCTAGAGGCGGCTTGAGCAACAGGTCGACATTTCATTTTCAGATTTCTGCCAAGGGGAGGGTTTGAACTTGCAGTGCACAACAGTAGCTTAAGTCCAGCCACAACATGCACCTAAGCCACAAGGTCATGTGAACGCTGGGTGGCCTGAAACTCTTGGCTAGTCTTTCTGAACGCATGCACTGCAGTCTGGTGCGGGAGTGTTTAGCACATGCTAACACAGAGAGCTAAACTCTTCCCAAGAGGCTGTGGGATCCATGCACTAGCTGGGACCAATGTCAGGTAATTGAGATCAAACGAGGGACAATCAGAGCCACAGTTTGAGCCCCTGGTGTGTGCAAAAAACATTGGTAGAATCTGTCAATCTCCAGAACCGGTGAGGGGAGCTGTACCGCAGGAACCCCTCGCTCAAGTGGCCCCAAGTTTGGATCACTCCCCCTACCCCGTGCCCCCATGAGGCATACCACATTCCAAGGCAATCTGAGTAAGCATGTGCATTTTAGCACAATCAGAAGAGTGACCCTTGGAACAGAAAGGGCTTCTCAGGCTGAACTCTAGCAGAGCTGGTGCGCCATATGAGCCTTGCAGGATGTTCATCAACAGTGCAATCACGGCACTCCAGGACTCCTCACCAGCACCTGCCACGGCCCTGTGCGCACAGGAAGCAAGCTGCCTGTTTTACACAGCTGTTGGAAGGGTTCTGTCATGACCACACCTCCTTCCCAGAAGGCCCTGCCCACACATGGAGCCACTTTGGACGATCAGATGTAACTTGTGTCTTTTTTCAGATGTATGGAAAGCTCCAGATGGACTGGCCCCTTGCTAGCCACTCGTGCCGCGCTAGGCGCTGTTCCAGGAGGCCAGAGCGTCCTGAGGTGAGCAATTGCTCACTAACCCAATGTCTGCACATGGCACTGAAGAGGGCACTTGGCAGGGGAAGCAACCCAGCTCCATGTCACTCAGCAGCTTTGCTTTCAGTGCATCTTGTGTTAGAATGGCGCGAGGAAAGCATGAGATGCACGTGGGAGTCGGCTTCTTATGCAAGCATATGCTGAGCCCTGATTAAGGGGACAGGAGCCCCTGTGAATCACAGGTCGTATCACAGCCACTGCTGAAAGTGCTACAGCCACTCATCTGGGGACATCTGAATTGTCTCACATTTGACACCCAAAAAGCCAGTGGTAGGATTTGAAGCCATTGCCCTGTATGACTAAATAATGCTCCCAGAGGGCGGCAAGCACGTAAGTCCCGACACTGAAAGCGCTGAAGGTGGGACTCTGGACTGGGCGCAGCAAGAGAATCACTGACAAATTGACTAGACCGTAACTTCTGTTATTTTGTGGGTTTCGGTTTATGGCTGGCACCCAGGGCAGAAGATGGGCAGCCTGAGAGTTCTGTGTAAGTGGAAGTCAACAAGTCTGAATTGCTGGGGGCTGGACACTGCCTTGCAGAGGAGGCACTCAACCCAGCATCTGAGACAGTCACCCTACCCGAGCAGGAAAGCTTACCTTGCCGTGGGTCATACTGTCGCATCTGCACTTCCTCAACGCATTCTGCCGGGAACCAACCAGTCCGTCCTTTCACAGTTCCTTCCCAGAAGCCACCCTCACCAATACTGAGCACTATGGAAAGAGAAACAGACACACAGATCAGAACAGGCAGAGTACAGAATTACCATGCCCAAATACATGGTCTGTGGACGTGCACAATCTAGGAAACAAGTCTAGAGTCCGAGCCTGGACACTGGGGAAGGAGCCACCTAAGAGCCCTCGGAAAGGGTTGTCTTTAGTCCTTCCGGCCTCCTCAGTTAGACAGTGAGAGACCTGGGGTGCGTGCAGTGATAGGCTTGGAGAGAGAGCCAGGAGCATCCACCCTGTTCACAGGAAGCATTGGAAGGGAAGCCAGGGTGTTCCAGAGACGTCAGGGGCTTTTTGGAAACAAGATCTCAACATAATGAATGTGTTGACTTTGCAACGTCAGATGTCTCCTGCAAGGCAGGGAAACACTGCCAGTATTTTACAAACAGGGAAACTGAGGCACCAAGGGGACAGTGATTTTCCCAAAGCCAAACAGCAAGTCAGTATCAGAGCTGGAATTAGATCCCAGGAGTCTGGCACCCAGCCTCGGGCCCCCAGAACTAGAAAATGCTGCCTCTAAGAGAGCATCTTCCCTGCAAAGAGAGGCGATGCTGTGTTCTTAACTCGGGCTAGCTAACGCAGGTTAAATAGCAGTGAGACCAAGGCCACTCAGGTTTTAACTCAGGTTACAGCCGATACAGGAGTCTGGGGCTGAACTCAAGCTGCTAACCTGAGTTAAGACCTGAGTGGCCTTGTCCTCGCTGCTTTTTTAACCTGAGTTAAGGTACAGCCAAGATGTCTTACCTACTATCAGGGCACTTCAACATCAGTGGCAAAATCCTCCCAACCTGTCAGGACTAACTAATAACCTTCCCTTCCCAAGTCACTCGCTCCCAACAGCCCAGGAAATCAGAGAAGCCTTGAAACAGCTCCGGAAGACTAGGCCAAGGGCAGAAGTGAATTCCAGAGCCAAGGGTCCCTCGCTGGCATCTTGCCAGCAACCCTTTTCTGATTAAGCCAGGCACTGGTTGGCTGACACCTCACTGATTCCCGTGCATTACTGCAGCAACAAAGGCCAAAACCAGTAAAAGTTTATAGGTTGAATCCATCATCTTTCATGACCTCTGAAAGTGACTTGGGAGCCAGTGCAGATCTCAGACCACAGGTGTCACGTTCCGCCTAAGAGGCTTTGCCAAGCAAGAAAAGCTGTGTTCTGCCCCAGCTGCAGAGCGCTCTGCCGGCACAGCCCCACAAAGGCAGTGCCCAAAGGTGAAACACCTGGATCCCTGTGGGGAAGCCCCAAATGCAACAGTGGTGGCCAGCAACTTTACAGCAAGCACAAGCGGCATGAACTGCTCTCGGAGCACTCAACAGGACCCGGAAGGCTAATCGAGTAACAAAGGGTGGGCAAAAAGAGAGAGCTCCTAGAATCATCACCAATTCCTCTGGCTGTTCCCCCATCACCACCCCAGTCTCACCCAGATGAAGCCCAAACCGGCTCCCTCTCACCCAAACCCCAGGCACTCAGACGATCGATCACCTTCACCATCCAACTGTAGAACTAGTTAGCAAGCCCATGTTGCCAACCCTCAGCTGCAGGCTGAGCCAGAGGAGTAAATGAACAGACCCTTCACTACCACCCGGAATGAGGAAGAGTTGCCCGGTATTGCCCCTGAGTGAAGAATGGAGAAACTGAGACTCGTGGGGCACAGGGGACAGATCTGAATTTGATCACTAGCAGGTGGAGCCAATGAGATATTAGGGAATAGATAACACTGATTGATTTCAGCGTGGCACCATTTGAGCCACATAGAGTACCTACACTGCAAAAATGGTGTGTTCTTAAGTCCAATTAGCTAACCTAGGTTAGCTAACTCAGGTTAAAATAGTAGCAAAGACATGGCAACTTGGCTTTAATGCGGGTTTGCAGCTCGAGTTAAAGCCTGCGGTGGAGCCAGCGTTTGAATTCGAGCTGCTGGCTCACGTAAAAGCCAAGTTGCCATGTCTTCACAATTTTAACCTGAGTTAGCTAAAGCGGGTTAGCCAACCTGAGTTAGCACACAACTCTTTTTGCTGTGTCGACATAACCTTAGACAGGGACTATCGCCTCCTTGCTCCATGACACAAGAACTCTGCATATGCCTCACAAAACTGCAATGGTCTTTCTAAATGCCCTATTATTTATTACAGCACTCTCGGGTGGGCCGGGCATTTACAGAACAAACACTCCCAAGACCTGACAGTCTGAGGGCTTATTGACATGCAAAATTAAACCAAGTTAACTAAAGGTGTGCATGTAAAGTGAAGTACTTAGACACAGACTTCAAGGCCATAAGGAACCATCATGAACTAGTCTGACCTCCTGCATGTCACAGGCCACAGAACCTCACCCACCCGCTCCTGGAATAGACCCTTAACCTCTGGCTGAGTCACTGAGGCCCTCAACTCTTGATTTAAAGACTTCAGGTTACATAAGAACATAAGAACGGCCATACTGCATCAGACCAAAGGTCCATCTAGCCCAGGACCTTGTCCTCTGACAATGGCCAATGCCAGGTGTCCCAGAGGGAATGAACAGAACAGGTAATCATCAAGTGATCCATCCCCATCACCCATTCCCAGCTTCTGGTAAACAGAGGCTAGGGACACCATCCCTGCCCACCCTGGCTAATAGCCATTGATGGACCTAGCCTCCATTAACTTATCTAGTTCTTTTTGAACCCTGTTATAGTCTTGGTCTTCACAGCATCCTCTGGCAGGGAGTTCCTCAGGTTGACTGTGCATTGTGTGAAAAAATGCTTCTTTTTATTTGTTTTAAACCTGCTGCCCATTAATTTCATATGGTGGCCCCTAGTTCTTGTGTTATGAGAAGGAGTAAATACCACTTCCTTACTCACTTTCTCCACACCAGTCATGATTTTATAGACCTCAACCATATCCCCCCTTAGTTGTCTCTTTTCCACGCTGAACAGTCCCAATCTTATTAATCTCTCCTCATATGGAAGCTGCTCCATACCCCTAATCATTTTCTGAACCTTTTCCAATTCCAATATGTCTTTTTTGAGATGGGGCAACCACATCTGCACGCAGTATTCAAGATGTTGGCGTACCATGAATTTGTATAGGGTCAATATGATATTTTCTGTCTTATTATCTATTCCTTTCTTAATGATTCCCAACACTCTGTTCACTATTTTGACTGCCACTGCACATAGAGTGGATGATTTCAGAGAACTATCCCAAATGACTCCAAGATCTTTCTTGAGTGGTAACAGCTAATGTAGACCCCATTATTTTATATGTATAGTTGAGATTATGTTTTCCAATGTGCAGTACTTTGCATTTATAAACATTGAATTTCATCTGCTATTTTGTTGCCCAGTCCCCCAGTTTTGTGAGATCCCTTTGTAGCTCTCCGCAGTCTGCCTGGGACTTAACTAGCTTGAGCAGTTTGGTATCATTTGCAAATGTTGCCACCTCGCTTTCTGCCCTTTTTCCAGATCGTTTATGAATATGTTGAATAGGACCAGAACAAATCCTTAGGGGACACCACTATTTAACTCTCTCCATTCTCAAAACTGACCATTTATTCTTACCCCGTTTCCTATCTTTTCATCAGTTACTGATCCATGAGAGGACCTTCCCTCTTATCCCATGACAGCTTACTTTGCTTAAAAATCTTTGGTGAGGTACCTTGTCAAAGGCTTTCTGAAAATCTAAATACACTATATTAACTAAAACAACAAGGAGTCCTTGTGGCACCTTAGAGACTAACAAATTTATTTGAGCTTAAGCTTTTGTGGGTTATAAGCCACTTCATCAGATGCATGGAGTGACAAATACAGTAGGCAGGTATAAATTCACAGCACATGAAAAGATGGGAGTTGCCTTACCAAGTCAGAGGGGTCAATGCTAACAAGGCCAATTCAATCAGGGTGGATGGGACCCATTCCCAATAGTTGACAAGAAGGGATGAATATCAACAGAGGGAAAATTACTTTTTGTAGTGACCCAGCCACTCCCAGTCTTCATTCAGGCCTAATTTGATGGTGTCAAGTTTGCAAATTAATTCCAGTTCTGCAGTTTCTCGTTGAAGTCTCTTTTTGAAATTTTGTTGTTGAAGAATGGCCACTTTTAAGTCTATTATTGAGTGTCCAGGGAGACTGAAGTGTTCTCCTACTGGGTTTTGAATGTTACAGTTCTTGATGTCTGATTTGTGTCCATTTATTCTTTTGTGTAGAGACTGTCCGGTTTGGCCAATGTACATGGCAGAAGGGCATTGCTGGCACATGATGGTGTGACGAAGTGGGAATGTTCTTGATGTGTTATTTGAATGCTGATAACCTGGGAAGGTTGCAGGGGAGTTTTGCTGGGGCTGCCTGCATTGGGGAAGGGAGCATACCTGAGCATGTATCCTGAGAACCCAGGAAGGGGGTTGGAGGCCAGGTGACACCTCTGCCCGGAAAACTGGACAAAGGAGACAAAGGCTGGGGGGAGGAGCCGGGAAAAGGCCAGAAAGGGGGGGCTGAAGGGAGTGTTCAGGTTTGGAGCTGGCTGGAAGATGGAGAGTGGTGACCCGATGGGGCTTGGGCTTCCCAACATGGCTGTGGCCTCCCTGGGGCCCCCAGATGGACCTAACTAAAGGGGGAGGGGGCTGTTGTCGGTACCGGCAAGACCTGTTTTGGACTGTGTTCCTGTCATCAAATAAACCTTCTGTTCAACTGGTTGGCTGAGAGTCATGGTGAATCGCAGGAAGCCGGGGGTGCAGGGCCTGGTCTCCCCCACACTCCGTGACAGATGGCATATATCATATTGGTAGATGTGCAGGTGAATGAGCCCCTGATGGCATGGCTGATGTGGTTAGGTCCTATGATGGTGTCCTTTGAATAGATATGCGGATAGAGTTGGCAACGGGATTTGTTTCAGGGATTGGTTCCCAGGTTAGTGTTTCTGTGGTGTGGTGTGTAGTTGCTGGTGAGTATTTGCTTCAGGTTGGGGGCTGCCTGTAAGCGAGGATTGGCCTGTCTCCCAAGGTCTGTGAGAGTGAGGGATTGTCCCTGCAAACAAAGCCCTTGAGTGCTCTTTTAGCATCTCAGTCGTCCAGTGGCCCCACTGGTTGTTTAGCAGGCTTCCTGCTTCTGATGTACTTAAAAAAAAATTGCTATAACTTTTTGAGTCTTTGGCTAGATGTTCTTCAAATTCTTTTTTGGCCTTCCTAATTATATTTTTACACTTCACTTGCTAGAGTTTATGCTCCTTTCTATTTCCTTCACTAGGATTTAACTTTCACCTTTTTAAAGGATGCCTTTTTGCCTCTCACTGCTTCTTTTACTTTGTTGTTTAGCCACGGTGGCACTTTTTTGGTTCTCTTACTATGTTTTTTTTAATTTGGTGTATACATTTAAGTTAAACCTCTATTATGGTGTCTAAAAAATTTCCATGCAGCTTGCAGGGATTTCATGTTTGGCACTGTACCTTTTAATTTCTGTTTAACTAACCTCCTTATTTTGGTGTAGTCCCCCTTTCTGAAATTAAATGCTACAGTGCTGGGCTGCTGTGGTGTTTTCCCCGCCACAGGGATGTTAAATTTAATTATATTATGGTCTCTATTACCAAGCAATCCAGCTATATTCACCTCTAGGCCCAGATCCTGTGTTCCACTTAGGACTAAATCAAAAATTTAGGTTACACAGAATCCTCCATGTACTCTAATTCAAACCAGCAAGTGCCCCATGCTGCAGAGTGGTGAAGGGGAACCCCCCAAAGATATCTGCCAGTCTGACCTGGAAGAAAGTTCCTTCCTGACCCCAAATATGGCAGTCAGGCTCCCAAACATGGGGGCAAGACCCACCAGCCAGACACCTGGGAAAGAATTCTCTGTAGTAACACAGAGCCCTCCCCATCTAGTGTCCCATCACTGGCTACTGGAGATATTTGCTAATCGCAGTCACAGAAGGAGCACATGCCATTGGAGCCAACTCTTCATCCCATCCCCTCCATAAATTTACCAAGCTCAATCTTGAAGCCAGTTCAGCTTTTTGCCCCCACTGCTCCCCTTGGGAGGCTGCTCCAGAACTTCACTCCTTTGATGGTTGGAAACCTTTGTCTAATTTCAACCCTAAACTTGTTAATCGCCAGTTTATATCCATTTTGTCTTGTGACAACATCACCCCATAACTTAAATGGCACCTCTCCCTCTGACATTCAATACCTTGGGGGAGCATACTGTAGCCCCCATATACCTCATTTTCATATAGTTGTGATCTTACAGATAAAGCAGGCCTTGTAAGGTATCAGAGGAACGGTTATGATCTGCTGAAAGTCATTTCTTTATCCATATACATCTGTCATTAATGCATATGAGAATTGTGTAGTATGGTTGTCACTAAAACATGCTGTAAGTTGGGGGATCAGCCAGACATTAGCTCCCCAGAGGCAACAGCAAGGAAAGTAACCAACACCCGGCCGGGGTGTCAAACAACCCATCAACAGCCATTGTCCAGCAAGGGAGCTACAATGCAATGTCTCACCAGGGGAATTGCTCAACCTTGCTGGGAGAGACTCAGCAATGCCCCCCAGACATGCCTGGACTTGTGCTCCCCAAGCACATGGACTGAGGGTATAAAACAGGCAGAACGGACACATACTGGGCCCTTCTCCTGCCCCCATCTTTGCTGCAAGCAACCAAGACACTGAGAAGATGATAAGGCTCCTGATAAGGCCCAGGTTTAAGGAACAAACCTGTATATTAAGGACTGTATATCCTGTGGGATGAGAAAAACGGCTTAATCTAGATGTTGCCCAGTCCAATAGGGTTGAGAGTTTAGACTGCGTGCTTATATTTTATTTTATTTTGGTAACTAACTCTGACTTGTTATGCTTTGACTTATAATCACTTAAAATCTATCCTTTGTAGTTAATAAATCTGTTTGTTTATTCTATCTGAAGCAGGGCGTTTGGTTTGAAGCGTGTCACAGTCTCCCCTTGGGATAACAAGCCTGATACGTATCAATTTCTTTGTTAAATTAACGAACTCATACAAGCTTGCAGCATCCAGCGGGTATAACTGGACACTGCAAGACGGAGGTTCCTAGGGTTGTGTCTGGGACCGGAGATATTGGCTAGTGTCATTTGGTTGCACAATCCAAGGAGCAGCTTACGTGCCAGAGGCTGTGCGTGAACAGCCCAGGAGTGGGGGTTCTCACAGCAGAGCAGGGGAAGGCTGGCTCCCAGAGTCAAGGATTGGAGTGACCTAGCAGATCACCGGTCCAGACAGCACCAGAGGGGAACGTCACATCCTCCCTGGTGTATTTACAGAGAGCAATTGTATCTCCCCTTAGCCTTCATTTGGTCAGGCTAAACAAGCCAAGCCCCCTAAGTCTCATCTCATAAGGTAGATTCTCCGTTCCTCTTATCATCCTCAGAACCCTTCTCTGTACGAGTTCCAGTTTGAATTAATCTTTCTTAAACATGGGACACTAGAATTGCGGACAATGTTCCAGATGCTGTGCCTTGTACAATAGTAATAACACTTCTCTCTCTCTGCTGGAAATGTAATCCTGGGATGCACTGGGTAAGGAATTAGCCTTGTCATGGCCACACCATATTGGCAGCTCAGTCATCCTGTGATCGACCAATACACCAGGTCTTTTCCCACCATTGCTTCTAACTGATAAATCCCCAGCTTAGAGCAAAAAACTCTCGTTCTTAGTCTCTCTATGCATGACCTGAAACTTTGCACCATTAAATTTCATCCCACTTCTATTACTCCCATTTTCAGGGTCGTCCAAATCTTCTTGTATGTGTAAGGGGGTGCACGCCCCGCCCCTGCGTACGCAGCCCCTCGGCCCCACTCCTCACGGACTCAGGGACACTCCAAGCTGGTGCACTCATGCTCTTTATTTGTCCGTTTCCCACCACCACCCATCATGTAAATATACAGGGGATATTTTCCGTGACTTGGCCTAACCCAGGCCTGGTCAGCAACAGAGCAGCAGGCTCCTATCTCGCACTGAGCCTCCCTTCCCTCCTGGTCTCCACCCCCCACCCCTTTCACTCCCTTCCTCCCAGCCTTTAGGCTCCTGCCTACTGAGGCTGGCAGGTGCAGTCAGCGATTAGGCAAACCCAGGCTATTGACCCAGCCCCCGTCCATTCCCCCTGACTGGGGCTGGGGTGGCAGGACTGGATTGAGGCTGCCCAGCAGCGTCCTGCCGCAGTTGGATATTCTGGTTCTTCTCCATATTAGCAACACCGTCCAACTTCGCGCATCTGCAAAGTTTTGTGCCAAGGTCAATAATGAAAACCTTAATGAAGACTGGTCCCAAGGCCGATCCCTGAGGAACTCCACTAGTAACCTCCTTCCAGCCTGACAGTTCACCTTTCAGTGTGATCCACCTTTCAGTTCTCAGATTAATCCTCATCTTCTCCAATTTAACTGATAATTTCTCATGTGGACCTGTATCAAATGCTGTACTGACATCCAGGTAGATTACAGCTAATACATTTCCTCTTTCTAAAGAATCCGTTATCTTCCCAAAGACAGATCAGCTTGGTCTGGCTGCTGGCACAATCTACCAATTACCGTTTACCTCTATGCCTTTAATTACTCTCTTTCCAAGTTTGTCCAAAGACCTGGCATACAACTGTGGTCAACCTAATGGGCCTGTAGCTTCCCGGATCCCTTCCCCAAACCCCCTTTCTTAAATATAGGTATCATATATGCAATTCTCAAGTCACAGGGTACAACCTCTGAGTTTACAGATTCATTAGAAATCCTGACTGCTGGGCTTGCAATTAGAGCCCTGTGCAGGACTATTTTTAATTCTGCTCCCGCTTTTATGGCAGCAGGTCCTGTGGGATCCCAGTCCCACTGCAGGGCTCTGCCTGCAATTGTATGTGCCAATTCCTTTAGTATTCTTACATAGAGATTAACTGTCCCCCTCCCCAATTTGGTCCCATTAGGGTGTCTGAGTGTGGCTTCCACTTAGGATGTGGTAATTTTTACTTCCATATCCTTGTTTCAATTAGCCACCCTGCCACTGACCCCAAGTTTCCTATCACCCTCATTAAAAACTGAAGCAAAGTATCCATTTAAGTGTTGGGCCATGCCTAGATTATCTTTAATCTCCTCAGTGGGCCCATATGGCTAAAGCATCTTTTACTATCGGTTTTAATTTCCTTTGCAGGGTCCAACTCTGCTTGGCTGTTGGCAGTTCTCACTTTATCCCTACACTTCCTGATCTCCAAGAGGCAGCTTTCCTTGCTGATCCCTCCCTTCTTCCACTCCTTGTAGGTTCTCTCTTAATAACCTGTTTGAGGTGCTTGCTCATCTAGTTTGGTCTGCAACCCTTCCCTAGAAGATTTCCCCCTTTTCTTTACAATCCAGGCTCCTGATGGTTTCTGCAACTTTAACCTAAAGTAATGCTAAGCCTCCTTCACGGTCAGATCCTTGAGCTCTTCAGCCCTCCCAGCTTCCCCCAATTAATTCTCACCATTTTTAAAGTTTGTCCTGAAAAAATAAAAAAAGGACCCTAGTTGCAGACATATTTTTGTTTATTTTTCTTCTGAAACTAAAATGAACTAAGATCACTTTACCTCTGAAGGACAGCATCCATACAGGAGTTTAAAGCACTTTGAATTCCCTCCTATAATCTGGCTTAACTCTGAGTGTTCCTGTGTAGACATGGCCTCAGTTTCACCATGGCACCACTGGCTGGATGTGTGCATGTGAGGAAGGAGAGGTTTACAGGAGTGTGATCATGGGCTGCTCCCCAGCTGTGTCCCTCTGCTCCCCGCTCTCCTGCTGGGCCAGTCAATCCCAGCACACTGGTTCTTCCTCCCATTTAGTATTTGGGCTTCAGGAGCATTCACTGTGTTATTCAAGCTGAATCTGCTGTTATTTCCTCCCCTTGCAATTACCCTCCCTAGGGCGCTTTGTTTTATTTCGCTGTCATAATAGGAGCAACCCTGCCTCCCAGCTGAGGTGGTAAAAGCCTCTTGAAGAAAGTGGCTTCTCTCTTTTCCTGTCCTGAGACAGCATCTCCCCGCTGCTTTATCATGCCCATCCCCACGTCTGAGCTCTCCCAGCCCCTGTGCTGCACCAAGGAGAAAGTTGCAGCACTGCAAGCAACACGGTCTTCTGGAGAGCTTGCCTTCTCAAATTCAAATCCACCTCCTGTACCCCTGGGTAACCATCGCTTCCAGGAGCGACTCTCGCCTCCTCCTAATACAACATCCTTGGAAGAGTTTAGCAGCTAGAGTTACTATTAGCTAGCATCATTTCTGTGCCCTTCACCATGGTGCACACCTGTCATTACATAACAAACACCACATATTAGCATAACTTATACATTAATACTGCCCTACCCTAATCCGTGCAAACCCACGAGGAAGAGGCTTCGTACTGCAGGCCCTAACTATGCCCAGACACTGGTTCCTATAGAGAATGAATAGTTCAGCTTGTTCTCTGCTCTAGAACAGTTTTCCTTGTTAGGTGCTGTAGTGGGGCAGCTGCCCCACCCCCTGAGAGTATGTGGCAAGCCAGTGGGCCTGCACAGACAGGGAGCCAATCAGAGAAGGGCTTATTGGGAGACAATCAGGGCCCAGATTGGAGGCAGCCAATCAGGGCCAGGCTCAGCCCTATAAAAAGACTGCTCAGGGAGGGAGCAGTCAGTCTATCCCAGGCCTTTAAGAGGGGAAGGGCTATCTCCAGAGCAGGGAAACTAGCACCGTGGACAGCACAGTAGTGGCCAGGCTTGGGGAGCAAAAGGGTGCTCTAGCCCATAGCCTGAAGGGAAGGGTCTAGCGGGTGCAAGGGGCTGTAGGGGAAGTGGCCCAGGGAAGCAGACAGATGGAGGAGGGAGAAGAAGGATAGTGAGGCTGCTGTCAGAGGGTCCCTGGGTTGGGACCCAGAGTAGAGGGTGGGACTGGGTCTGCCCCCTTCCTCCTCTTGCAGTACACCCAGCCATTGGCCGTAAGGAGCAGCGAGAATGCCGCGAGTTGGTGAGTGATGTGGGCTCAGAAGCCAACCAAGGGCAAGACAACGGGTGGGATACCACCGAGAGGGGATGCTCCACTGGACTGAGCTAATTCCTGGAGTAACCAATAGGAGGCGCTGCAGTGGTGAGTCCCAACCTGTTACAGGGGCCCAAATGACCCCAGTCCCTCCAATTTTATTCACAGATTCCAAGGCCACCAGGGACCCCACTGTGATCCAGTCCTGCCTCCAGTCTAACACAGGCCATTAACCTTCCCCACAAATATTCTTAGAGCAGATCTTTTACAAAACACAGCCAATCTTGATTTAAAGATGGTCAGTGATGAAAAATTGACCAACCTTTGGTAAATTGTTCCCATGGTAAATTTTTAACAGCGAGGGTAATTCATGCCTTATTTCCAGTCTGAATTTGTCTGGCTTCAACTTCCAGCCATTGGCTAGCGTGACCCCTTTCTCTGCTAGCCCAAAGAGTCTGTTATCTAATATTTGTTCCCCATGTAGGTATTTATAGACTGTAATCAAGTCACCTCTTAGCCTCCTCTTTGTTAAGCTAAATAGATTGAGATCCTAAGGCTATCAAAATGCAGGTTTTCTAATCCTTTTATCAGGCTTTGCTGATTGAGACACTAGAAATGGACACTCGTATTGAGAGGAACTGATCACAGAACCAAAAATGTTTGTCAGACGCTCTGTTTCCTTCCCCAGACCTGAGGAAGATCTGTTAGCTCGAAAGCTTATACCTTCCATCAACAGAAGTTGGTTCAATAGAAGATATTACCTCATCTATCTTGTCTCGAAAAATTAATGGTAACTTAGGTGCCAGGGACCATGATTCAATCACATTTATAGTGTGCAAACAGAATAGAGTCCAACCTAGTGACTGAGAGATGAAGTACCAAGTATATGTATGTAAGAGGACTAATTTCACAAGCTGAAAACAATATGAGCCAAATAAGCTTGGAGAAAGAATTTAATCAGAAAAATATGAATCTTAATCAGAAATTGTTTAAGAACACCATACTAGTTGCCCAAAATGCCACGACCAAGGAAGAAGGCTGAATTGGTTAAAAGAAACTGGTTTCGAGGGGGAGTGAAGGCAGCTATAAAAAAAATTAATTTATAGCAAGTGGAAGGAATGGGAAGTTGGCCAATGGATAGTAATGAATATAAATCAAAAGCTAGAAGCTGGGAAGCCAAGGGACACAAAGAAAATAAAATGTATGGCCAGCAGAATTAAAGACAATAAGGAGTTTAAGTAAATTAGGAACAAAGAGAACCCTGACAGTGGTATTGGTCCATGACCAGATGGTAGTGGTAGAATGATCAATAACAATGCAGAAGAGACATTTTTAAATCGGCTGGCCTGGATAACTTGAATCCAAGAGTTATAAAAAGCTGGCTGAGAAGCTCACTGGACCATTAATGTTGATTTTCTATGTGTCTTGGAACACTGAGGAAGTCTCAGAAGAAAGCTAATATTTTGCCGATATTTAAAAATGTCTAACTTTAGTAGCAGCTGTTTCACTGAGATTAGCGGAATGGAAAGAGCGTTATGATACCGCTACATTATCTGTCCGTTCCCCCCACATCCCAGACAGAACAGAATATTTATTGAACATGTCTGCTTTTGCTGCATTATCATGGATAACCCTACCAATGCCAGCTGGGAATGGACCAATACCATGGTCAGGATTCTTTTTGTTCCTAATATACTTTAAAACTCCTTGTTGTCCTTAACTCTGCTTGCCAGAGGTTTCTCTTTGTGTCCCTTGGCAGAATCCAAGTCCTGGTTCCTGGGGAGCACAGGGCGGTTTCACAATATCCCACTCATTGCATCGTGCCCAGAAATGGACGGAGAGCATGGGTGTTCGTCCACGTGTCAAGTCTAGCCTGTCTTAGCCAAGGCTCTCAGTGACCTCAAATGGCTTGACTGGTGCTTTCTGGTAACTGTAGCTTTGCCGATTCTGCCCATTTGTGCTCAGCACAAGCACCCGGGTGCAGGTACATGCATGTGTATTTACAAGGCCTCCCACATAGGGAAAGGACCCAGAGATGCCTGCTGGGTAGAAAGTTCCTATACAAGGGCAATTCCATACTGGGGAGCGAGCAGGGTCTGACTGCGATGCACCAGGCATTCCTGAGGGAAGGGTCACAAAGCACCACCCATCTTGTGGAGTGTGGAATTTACGCCCTGCACTCTCCATGTTGCGTGTTTGCAAGACACCAGGCCTGCTCCGGGGCTCGCTGTAGTCCCCCTCTGTAGGCACTGCCTGGACTCTGGGCCAGATGCGGTGACACTCCCAGCTGAAGATCGTGAATGTTCGGCAAGGCCTGCCCTCCCCCCACTCTATCCCTGTGGACACCACCACCATCCTCCCACCCACTCAGGCTTGTAACCTGGGTTTCAGCTTTGACTCACCCCTCACTGGACCCACCTGCTCAGCCCACTTCTAAATCTTGCCAATTTCTTATCCCAGAAATCTCTAAAGTCTGACCTCTCCTCTGCCCACGCCAGCAGAACCTGCTCGAGCCCTCCTCACCTCGCATCCTGACTACTGCAGCTGCCACTTTTCTGGCCTTAACGCCTACAGCCTGGTTCCCCGCAAGTCTATTCAGAAAGTTTCTGCTGCTGGAGTGTCCTCGGCTTGTTGCTTCAGCCACACACCAGCCACCTCTTTGGGTTCTCTGTAGGCTCTCCTTTAGCTTCCCCCCCACACGAGTCTTGCCTTCGCCTTTCAGCCCGCCTGAACTGTCTCTGTCCTATGTAGCTGACCTAGGAACCCAGCCTGATGCCACCCGGCCTTCACTTTGCTTTCATTCCCAGCCTTCTCCGCCTCCCAGCCAGCTTCTCCCTGCCTCCCACATAGCCCTGTACGCCTGGGGAAAACGCCCTGACAAAAATCCAAACCTCAACATCCTGAGCCTCCTTCCAGCCCAGCTGTAAGGCTCACCTCTGTCATGCTGCCTACAGAACAGGCCAGGCAGGTGAGACCAGACTGTTCCGCTTTCCTTTTCCTGCCACCTTCCTGCCTGCCTCCAATCCCAGCTACTGGAAAAAAGCCAAAAGCTGCAATCCACATAGCCAACCGAGCAGGGCCAGTTCCTCACAAGCCCATTGGCTCGTACATTGTATCCACACCCCCGCCACTCATCTGCTGCTGTCAGTACAGACAAGTGCGTTAGGGCAGGGACAGTCTGCTCTGTGCTTGTGCAACACAACAGGGCCTCTGGACACTACCATAATATCAGTATTTACCAGTAATAATGAGGGAAGGGCTCCGAGCAGCTGAGTGCAAACCTTCATAGCTTGCTCCTCCTGTCTCATCTCAGCTCCTCTGAGGGGTCCTCCTTTCCTGTCAGCTTGCAGGTGCTCGGAGACCAAACTGTAAACCCGGCTGCTGTGGGTGGTTCCTTTCTTCCCTTCTCGACTCATCTGTGAATGATCCCCCCGCCCGCGATCCCAGAGGCTGCTCCTCAGAGCCTCGTAGATAAAGATTTACCTTGCTCTGATCTCACATTGTTTCTTCTTCATTACACAGGTCACTCCCAGCAACTCCTGCTCATTGAACCACACACCTGGGCGCAGGCCAGCCCTCTCATCTCATTCACTGCAAGGCCCATGAAAAATTCCACAACAGAATCCTACTTGTTTGCTCTGTCTCCCGAGACACGTTTCTGGTATTTCCATCTCCTGCTGCACTAACACTGTGAGCTCCCAGCCAGGCACCAGGCTGACAAGGACAACTGGCCCAGCGCATGCGCTGTGAGCTGACAAGGACCTGCACCCCCAGGAAAATAGGCTGTTTCTCCTCGGAGGAGCACACGTTCACTCAAGTGACCCTCTCGGAGAGGACTGTGCCAGGCCTATCCTGGGGCATTCACTATTGCTGGGACAAAACTATAGACGTGTCTTTTTACAGTCTATGATGCTATGTCCACTTCATCACCTTCTCCAGCTCAACCTTCTGGTTCAATTCCCTCTCCTCAGCCTTGGCGAGGAGAGGTGTCTGGCTCTCCTGCCCTCATACTTCAGCCAGCAGGTTACAGCCCTTTGCTGCCCCAGGAGATTCTGGTGCTGCAGACTGCCTCTTGGCCTTTAGATCTACTGATCTCTGTGATAGGATCTGCTGCACCCTCTCTCTCTCTGGCCTCTCTCCTGGGTGGAGTACTTCCCTTAGTCTGCAAACCTCCCCTGGGGCACCCAAACCTTCTGCATCCAGACTTCCCCCAGTCTGAGATCTTTGTGGGGCAATAGCACAATGAAAACATACAACCCCCAGGCCTCCCATGAGGGTATTGCCCAGAATCTCTCTGGGTTCTTCTGAGCTTTGCTCAGCATAGCATGTACTAACATCCACATGGGGGCAAACACTCCCTATATGACCCACTTGCCAAACACATCCTCTGCTGGGCCTGAAACCTCATGTCCTTGAGCTCCTCTCTCCTTGTGCAGGACCTAGCTCCTGGAGGTACCACTGTGGCTCCTCCAGCACCAATCCCTTCCACAGCTTCTCGTGCTTCTGTAGCCTTGCCACCAGTGTCCCACCATATGCCAGCTTGGAAGGAGAGGCTCCTCTTCAGCTGAAAAGGCTTCCACACACTCCATTCCTCCTCCTCCTTCCCCCCCCCAATTTGATCACTCTCCCCTCATTTCAGGGGCAATCACTATGCCTGCATTCTCTGCACATAATAAGCACTTCCTCAGTCCACCCTGGGCTACAGTCCCACGTAACTTCCCCTTTACCTCTCAATCCTTCCTGCTTCAGGGCTTTATGTGGGAACCATCCATGCTCTGTTCACAGAGCACTGCCACCCAGAGCTTTTCCCCATCAGGGTCTCACTGCCTCTCCTCTCAGGGAACTTCTCTGTTTTTGCTGTCACCTACTGCTGCTTCTTGCAGGTCTCTGACTCACCCTGTCTCTCTTTCTCCTATGCTCCGGTGCGGTCTTTTAAATCTAACTGGGGTCAGCAGACCAGTCACAGGTGCACAGGCCCCCCTCCCTCTTAAAGGGACCAATCACCCTTTCACACTCCTTGGCTGCAGATTAAGTCCATTACTTCTGGTCCTACCTGCAGTGGACATGGAGAACAGTCATTCACCTCCCCACCTCAGGCTTTCCTTCTCAGCACTAAACTTCCCTAGTTGTTTTAACCCGGTGGTTCTCAAACTTTTATACTGGTGACCCCTTTCACATAGCAAGCCTCTGAGTGCAACCCCCCCCCTTATCAATTAAAAATACTTCTTCTTTATATATTTAACACCATTATAAATGCTGGATGCAAAGTGGGTTTGGAGTGCAGGCTGACAGCTCGCGGCCCCCTATTCAAGAATCCCTGTTTTAACCTTTCCTCACAAGTCAGGTTTTCTAAACCTTTTAGCATTATTACTGCTCTCTTCTGGACTCTCCAGTTTATCCCACATTTCTTAAAGTAGTGCTTTTCAAACTACTTTTTCATTTGCAGATCCCTAAAAAAATTCAAATAGAGGAGCGGACCCCTCTGGAAATCTTAGACATAGTCTGCAGACAACCAGAGATCCACAGGTTAGAAACCACTGTCTTAAAGCATGGTGCCCAAAACTGGACACAATATTCCACTGGCGCCTAACCAGTGCTGAACAGAGTAGAACTACTACCACCACGTCTTACATATGACAGTCTGGTTAATATACCCTAGAGTGATTAGTCAACTGCATCACGTTGTTGGCTCATATGCAATTTGTGATCCACTATAATCACCAGACCCTTTTTGGCAATATTACCACCTAGCCAGTTATTCCCCATTTTGTAGTTGTGCATGTGATTTCTCCTTCCTACATGTAGTACTTCGCACTTGTCTTTATAAAATTTCATCTTGTTTTGTTCAACATCTTTATTAATGATCTGGATGATGGGACAGATTGCACCCTCAGCAAGTTCGCAGATGCCACTAAGCTGTGGGGAGAGGTAGATACGCTGGAGAGTAGGGATATGGTCCAGAGTGACCTAGACAAATTGGAGGATTGGGCTAAAAGAAACCTGATGAGGTTCAACAAGGACAAGTGCAGAGTCCTGCACTTAGGACGGAAGAATCCCATGCACTGCTACAGGCTGGGGACCAACTGGCTAAGCAGCAGTTCTGCAGAAAAGTACCTGGGGATTCAGTGGATGAGAAACTGGATATGAGTCAGCAGTGTGCCCTCGTTGCCAAGAAGGCCAACGGCATATTGGGCTATATTAGTAGGCACGTTGCCAGCAGATCGAGGGAAGTGATTATTCCCCTCTATTTGGCGCTGGCGAGGCCACATCTGGAGTATTGTGTCCCGTTTTGGCCCCCTCCCACTACAGAAGGGATGTGGACAGATTGGAAAGAGTCCAGCAGACAGCAACGAAAATGATCAGGGGTCTGGGGCACATGACTTACAAGGAGAGGCTGAGTGAACCGGGGCTATTTAGTCTCCAGAAGAGAAGAATGAGGGGATTTGATAGCAGCCTTCAACTACCTGAAGAGGGTTCCAAAGAGGATGGAGCTCGGCTGTTCTCAGTGGTGGCAGATGAGAAAACAAGGAGCAATGGTCTCAAGTTGCAGTGGGGGAGGTCTAGGTTGGAGATTAGGAAACCCTATTTCAGCTTTTGCAAACGGGCTGCTAACAGGGAGTTTCGCAAGGGAGTTTGGAAGGGGAGCAGGAAGGGAGCGCAGGTCCCTTGCCGGTTCTATCTTATACCCTTTATTCCTCTTAAAACCCATAGCCCAAACTACATTCAAAACTTCTTGCTCTAAACAACCCCTTCATTAACTAGGAGACAATGCAGGCAGAAGCCCAGCTGCAGAGTGGAAGCTATCCAGTTTATTGCACTGAGTGTAGCATGTATGATTACCTGCCCTGTGGGCGGGTGGCGTATGTGTGCATTTGGTGGAAGGAGCTCCTGGCCCTCAGAGACCACGTACGGGCTTTGGAGGCAAGGGTGGCGGAACTGGA
Source organism: Malaclemys terrapin pileata (assembly GCF_027887155.1). Taxonomy (NCBI): domain Eukaryota; kingdom Metazoa; phylum Chordata; order Testudines; family Emydidae; genus Malaclemys; species Malaclemys terrapin. The sequence continues at coordinate 1,003,927 of NC_071505.1, read as the reverse complement.
GGAGCTAAGGGAGGCAGAGAGGTATGTTGGTGAGGCTTTCCGGGACACTGTAGAATTGTCCCCCCTCCCGTCAGACAGCCCCGGCGCTGTTGAGGAGGATGAAAGGCCCAGGGAAGCAGAGCAGTCAATGGGAGCAGAGGGAAACCTTCCCATAGTTGGGACCCTCCTTCCAGACGGTGCTGGGGTTGCCTCTCGCACTGAGGTTACCTCTCCGGGGGAGGGAACTCCAGTTGCTAGGAAAAGGCAGGTATTAGTATTGGGAGATTTGATCATTAGAAACGTAGATAGCTGGGTTTGTGATGACCGGGAGAACCGTATGGTGACTCGCCTGCCTGGTGCGAAGGTTGCGGATCTCTCGAGGCATCTAGACAGACTTATGTGTAGTGCTGGGGAGGAGCCGGTGGTCGTGGTACATGTAGGTACCAATGACCTAGGGAAGGGAAGAAGAGATGACCTGGAGGCCAAATTTAGGCTGCTAGGCAAGAGACTGAAATCCAGGACCTCTATGGTGGCATTCTCAGAAATGCTCCCAGTTCCACGCGCAGGGCCAGGTAGGCAGGCAGAGCTTCAGAGTCTCAATGCGTGGATGAGACGATGGTGTAGAGAGGAGGGGTTTACATTCATTAGGAACTGGGGAAACTTCTGGAATGGGGGGAGCCTATACAGGAAGGATGGGCTCCACCTAAACCAAAGTGGAACCAGACTGCTGGCACTAAACATTAAAAAGGTTGTAGAGCAGTTTTTAAACTAGGTGACTGGGGGGGGGGGGGGGGAGAGGAAAGCCGACTGCTGCAGAAGAGCATGTGGCTCGGACAGAGACGTCTCTTAGGGGAGAGTCTAATGATAGAGAATCTCCAGGGTATAGTCAGGAACAGAGGATGGAGGAGGATAAAGTAGGGGCCAGATCAGATGATAAACATTCACATAAAAAAGAATCTAACACACCAGAAAAGGGCAGACAAATAAACAGTGACAAGTTTTTAAAGTGCTTGTACACAAATGCTAGAAGTCTAAATAATAAGATGGGTGAACTAGAGTGCCTTGTGATAAAGGAGGATATTGATATAATAGGCATCACAGAAACCTGGTGGACTGAGAGCAATCAATGGGACACAATCATTCCGGGGTACAAAATATATCGGAAGGACAGAACAGGTTGTGCACGGGGGAGGAGGGGGGAGTAGCACTATATGTGAAAGAAAATGTAGAATCAAATGAAGTAAAAATCTTAAGCAAATCCGCATGTTCCATAGAATCTCTATGGATAGAAATTTCATGCTCTAATAAGAATATAACATTAGGGATCTATTATGGACCACCTGACCAGGACGGTGATAGTGATGATGAAATGCGAAGGGAAATTAGAGAGGCTATCAAAATTAAGAACTCAATAATAGTGGGGGATTTCAATTATCCCCATATTGACTGGGAACATTTCACTTCAGGACGAAATGCAGAGATAAAATTTCTCGATACTTTAAAAAGTGGAAGTCAAATCCTAGTGAGGCAAATAGAAAGGAGCATAAACACTGCCAAATTAAGTGCAAGAATGTAATAAGAAAAGCCAAAGAGGAGTTTGAAGAATGGCTAGCCAAAAACTTAAAAAACATTTTATTACCTTTGAAGTACATCAGAAGCAGGAAGCCTGCTAAACAACCAGTGGGGCCCCTTGATGATCAAGATACTAAAGGAGCGCTTAAAGACGATAAAGTCATTGCGGAGAAACTAAATGGATTCTTTGCTTCAGTCTTCACAGCTGAGGATGTTAAGGAGATTCCCAAATCTGAGCTGGCTTTTGTAGGTGACAAATCTGAGGAACTGTCACGGATTGAAGTGTCACGAGAGGAGGTTTTGGAATTAATTGATAAACTTAATATTAACAAGTCACCGGGACCAGATGGCATTCACCCAAGAGTTCTGAAAGAACTCAAATGTGAAGTTGCGGAACTGTTAACTAAGGTTTGTAACCTGTCCTTTAAATCGGCTTCTGTACCCAACGACTGGAAGTTAGCTAATGTAACGCCAATATTTAAAAAGGGCTCTAGAGGTGATCCCGGCAATTAGACCAGTAAGTCTAATGTCTGTACCAGGCAAATTAGTCGAAACAATAGTTAAGAATAAAATTGTCCGACACATAGAAAAATAAACTGAGCAATAGTCAACATGGTTTCTGTAAAGGGAAATAGTGTCTTACTAATCTATTAGAATTCTTTTAAGGGGTCAACAAACATGTGGACAAGGGGGATCCAGTGGACATAGTGTACTTAGATTTCCAGAAAGCCTTTGACAAGGTCCCTCACCAAAAGCTCTTATGTAAATTAAGCTGCCATGGGATAAAAGGGAAGGTCCTTTCATGGATTGAGAACTGGTTAAAAGACAGGGAACAAAGGGTAGGAATTAATGGTAAATTCTCAGAATGGAGAGGGGTTACTAGTGGTGTTTCCCCAAGGGTCAGTCCTCGGACTGATCCTATTCAACTTATTCATAAATGATCTGGAGAAAGGGGTAAACAGTGAGGTGGCAAAGTTTGCAGATGATCCTAAACTGCTAAAGATAGTTAAGACCAAAGCAGACTGTGAAGAACTTCAAAAAGATCTCACAAAACTAAGTGATTGGGCAACAAGATGGCAAATGAAATTAAATGTGGATAAATGTAAAGTAATGCACATTGGAAAAAATAACCCCAACTATACATACAATATGATGGGGGGCTAATTTAGCTAGAACAAGTCAAGAAAAAGATCTTGGCGTCATTGTGGATAGTTCTCTGAAAATGTCCACGCAGTGTACAGAGGCGGACAAAAAAGCAAACAGGATGTTAGGAATCATTAAAAAGGGGATAGAGAATAAGACTGAGAATATATTATTGCCCTTATATAAATCCATGGTACGCCCACATCTTGAATACTGCCTACGGATGTGCTCTCTTCATCTCAAAAAAGATATACTGGCATTAGAAAAAGTTCAGAAAAGGGCAACTAAAATGATTCGGGGTTTGGAACAGGTTCCATATGAGGAGAGATTAAAGAGTCTCTAGGACTTTTCAGCTTGGACAAGAGGAGACTAAGGGGGGATATGATAGAGGAATATAAAATCATGAGTGGTGTGGAGAAAGTGAATAAGGAAAAGTTATCTACTTGTTCCCATAATATAAGAACAAGGGCCCACCAAATGAAATTAATCGGCAGCAGGTTTAAAACAAATAAAAGGAATTTCTTCTTCACACAGCGCATAGTCAGCCTGTGGAACTCCTTGCCTGAGGAGGTTATGGAAAGCTAGGACTATAAGAGTTTAAAAGAGAACTAGATACATTCACGGAGCTTAAGTCCATTAATGGCTATTAGCCAGGATGGATAAGGAATGGTGTCCCTAGCCTCTGTTTGTCAGAGGGTGGAGATGGATGGCAAGAGAGAGAGAACTTGATCATTACCTGTTAGGCATTGGCCACTGTCAGTAGACAGGATACTGGGCTGGATGGACCTTTGGTCTGACCCGGTACGGCCATTCTTATGTTCTCCCTTCCCCGGGCCTCTGGGACCTCTCCTGTCCTCCCTAAGTTCTCAAAGATAATTGCTAATGGTCCAGAAACTGCTTCAGCTAGTTCCTTAAGTACATTATGATGAATTTCATCAGGCCCTGCTGAGCTGAATACATCTAACGTATCGAACTATTCTTTAACCATATTTTAACATATGGGTGCTGAGGGGCTATGTCCTATAATGGCTGCAGGCAAGCACAATAGCAGAGGGTGGGTCAGAGGTGAGCAGTGCAATAATTGGGCCTACAACTTTACCCTAACACTGAGATGTAAGTGAAAGTTCATCAGGTGTCACAATAACCTATAATCATAAATAGTCATGAAAAAGATGCAAACCAAGACAGCGAAACAGAATTACTCCAAAGAAGGGGGCCTACTAATATAATTAAAGAACTGTTAAGATCATGCCTGGCAAACAAGAACAGCGTGGGAGCAGAAACCAATGAACCAAAATTGGTATCAGAAATTAGGTTTAATTGGTGGACAAAATAAGGAGGGGAATGGGGCTGTTCCACTCATCACTCCCTTTAGAGATTTTTTTTTTTAAAGGAAAGACTTTGGGAGAGAAATGATTCAATCTGTCTGACAACGTTGTCTGGCTGGGAGATGGGTGGACCAGAAACAAGCTTCACCAACATGAGTGCCATCCCAGCTGTGTCCTGGGATGTCAGGATCCACAGTGACACCCATTGGACCTTTGTCATCCTCATCCTGCAAGATGTCCTGATCAGACCAGGCCAGAAAGAGGGACCCAAATAACACTGCTGCCTCCACTGGCTTCAGCGAAATCCTGAACACCACCTGGGATGTAAGACTGTCACCCCCACCCCTTTGTGTGTCCTTTTCCTTTCCCATCTTCTGTTTCCTACCCTTCTCCTCTCGTCTTCTGTTCACTAAGAGTCTCGCTAAGACTGTATATTTTGCAACACTGCTGTAAGACTGTGACCAAATAGGCAGCTAAAAGCAGTACCCTAAACAGTCTGATGCTGGTACAAGTTAGCCAGGTCTCGGGTGGCTGATAAGACCATAGGCCATGCCTGCGTTTTTCCAGCAGTAAGGTTCCAAGTGAATGTCAGCACCAAAGAAGTATGGGCTGGATGAATGGACTGTAAGGTGGATAGAAAGCTGGCTAGATCATCGGGCTCAACGGGTAGTGATCAATGGCTCCATGTCTAGTTGGCAGCCAGTATCAAGCAGAGTGGCCCAAGGGTCAGTCCTGGGGCCGGTTTTGTTTAATATCTTTATTAATGATCTGGAGGATGGTGTGCACTGCACTCTCAGCAAGTTTGCAGATGACACTAAACTAGGAGGCGTGGTAGATACACTAGAGGGTAGGGATCGGATACAGAGGGACCTAGACAAATTAGAGGATTGGGCCACAAAAAACCTGTTGAGGTTCAACAAGGACAAGTGCAGAGTCCTGCACTTAAGACGGAAGAATCCCCTGCACTGCTACAGACTAGGGACCAAATGGCTAGGTAGCAGTTCTGCAGAAAAGTACCTAGGGGTCACAGTGGACGAGAAGCTGGATATGAGTCAACAGTGTGCTCTTGTTGCCAAGAAGGCTAACCGCATTTTGGGCTGTATAAGTAGGGGCATTGCCAGCAGATCGAGGAACGTGATCGTTCCCCTTTATTCGACATTGGTGAGGCCTCATCTAGAATACTGTGTCCAGTTCTGGGCCCCACACTACAAGGAGGATGTGGAAAAATTGGAAAGTCTCCAGCGGAGGGCAACAAAAATGATTAGGGGTGTGGAGCACATGACTTATGAGGAGAGGCTGAGGGAACTGGGATTGTTTAGTCTCCAGAAGAGAAGAATGAGGGGGGATTTGATAGCTGCTTTCAACTACCTGAAAGGGGGTTCCAAAGAGGATGGAACTCAGCTGTTCTCAGTGGTGGCAGATGACAGAACAAGGAGCAATGGTCTCAAGTTGCAGTGGGGGAGGTCTAGGTTGGATATTAGGAAACACTATTTCACTAGGAGGGTGGTGAAGCACTGGAATGGGTTACCTAGGGAGGTGGTGGAATCTCCTTCCTTGGAGGTTTTTAAGGCCCAGCTTGAAAAAGCCCTGGCTGGGATGATTTAGTTGGGAATTGGTCCTGCTTTGAGCAGGGGGTTGGACTAGATGACCTCCTGAGGTCCCTTCCAACCCTGATATTCTATGACCACAGGCCGAAGCTGCATTTTCTCTGTGCTGTTCGTTTTCTCCCCATTTGTCTTCTAGAAACAGGATCAGACAACAGCAGCAATGACAGCTCCAGCCCAGTTCAGCTAACTCTCTTCCCGTGCGCCCCAAAAGGACAGCTATTACCATCTACAACCGTCAACAGGGCTTTTTCCCCTTCTAAAGACTCTCTAGCTAAAAGAAGGCTCTATAGCTACAGCGATACTGTTCTGAAAAAAGCCTTACTAACACTTCCCATTTCACATGCTTCAACTGCTTTTCCTTCTTTTTCTGTAACTTTAATAAAAGGTTAAAAGGGTTTTTCATGGTCTGTTTGCCATGGTACTAAGCAGGCTGAGGTGTCTATATATCAAACCCCAAAACTGATTTTAAAATTGGTTTACGGTTGGGCAGTGACTGGGTGATGCCAATACCTTTGACTCTTTGGGCCCATTTATTCCATCTAAAGTAATACAAGCGTCTGGGGCTGAGGGCAGAGAGCATGTCATGGTTGGAGGCCACGGCCCCAGGGCAGGAGTAGCTTGTTCACAGCTGTCTGAAGGTTTTGGTTCAGGTGTTATTCTTCCCCTCTTGTAGGCTGGTCTCCTTCTTCTGTTCTCAGACAGAAGCCATGTCTGAGCCTGACCTGCGGCACTAAGCCCTGGCCAGAGTGGGAACAAATGGCCTCCTTTTCTCCTGTGCTGCCCTCTGGGATTCTGAGGAGGTTAGCTGCAGGTTGGGCTTTGAAGGAGCACATCCCTATTAGTAGCTCTAGTCCAGCCAGTCACCCCCAATCCTCTGCTTGAAGTAGTTGTCCCCGAGGATGCACTGCTCTGCCACGGGGATGGAGACCAGCAGTAGCTGGAGCACTTGGGGAGATGTATTCTCCAAGGAGGGGTAACTCTGCCTAGTGAGCACCTTGTATTTCACTAATGTCACCGTTCACTAGGGTTCATGCTCCTGATCTCGCTTTCGGGTGTCAGCTCTATGTAAAGTGTATCTAAAGCATCTGTCAATGTGGTCTCAGCTCCTGCATGCTCGTGCCCATCTGGGGTCAACTGAAGTCTGCTGGCTCTAGTACTGGTGTTTCCCAGGACTGAAGGGAGGTCAGCACTCCCTTGATTAATACCAATGGCAGGGATTGCGCGGTGTATTTGTACCCCATTGTGTCCCTGTCCCCACAGTAACACAAGATCAACTGAGTAATGTCTCAGCAGCTCCTGAGCCTGTGGGGGAGAGGGGGGAGTGAGGCAGCACCAACGCATGGAGCATCGCTGACCCACGGAACCGGGGAGAAGGGGACTGTGAGACAGCTCAGAGGACCAGTTGCTCCCTCTGCTACTCATGTCCTGGGCTCCCCCCACAAATCACTCCCGTGGCTTCTCTCTGCTTCTGTCAGGGGCCCAGCTCCCCTAGTGATTCCATGGCACTTCATGGACGTACTCCCAAGGACACTCAGCCTCCACCCATACTGCCTTGGAGTGCACTAACATGGAGCTCCTCATTAAAGGCCCCTCAAGGCTGCATCAGCAACACTCAGCTCTTCCCTCTCCGTCACAGCTCCTGCCAGTGCCCCGTGCTGAGCCCTGCTGGGTTCACATGGATTCTCATCTCCCTGACGCACCACTTCCACCTGACAGAGACACTGAGTTACAAATTGGGACCCTCCCTGGCACGTTACGTATTTACGGAGTTTCTGTGGCTACTATCACCCTCATAGCCAAGTTCTCACAGCCCTGGGAGGTTGGGAAACATCATTATCCCCATTTCACACACTGAGAAACCAAGGCACAGGCAGACTCAGGCCAAAACTGATAGATTAGACTGGCACAAATAGCCATGGGTACCTATCGCAGGAGTGACACGGAGGCTGAGTCCAGGAGACTTTCAAGGTGGCTGGGCAAGCCCAAGTGACCTGAGCACCTAGTGGCTTGAACTCTCCGCAGGGCCCGGGTGGGACATGGCCTGGGGGTGGGTATCCTGGCAGCATTTTCAGAAACACTGGAGATGTTCAAGGGCTGCTCCCAACTGAGCAGTCTCAGAAGTACAACTAAGTCAAGAGACTTGTAGACTAAGGCCAGAAGGGACCGTCATGATCATCTAGTCTGACCACCTGCACATCGCAGGACACAAAACCTCTCCCACCCACTGCTGGAATAGATCCCTAACCTCTCGCTGAAGTCCTCACATTATGGACTAAAGACTTCAAGTTACAGAGAATCCACCATTCACTCTGTTTAAACCTGCAGGTGACCCACGCCCCGTCCTGTGGGGAAGGTGAAAACCCCCCAGGGTCTCTGCCAATCTGACCTGGGGGGAAATTCCTTCCCAACCCTGAATATGGCGATCAGTTAGAGCCTGAGCGTGTGGGCAAGACCCACCTGCCAGACACCTGGGAGAGAATTCTCTGTAGTAACTCAGAGCCCTCCCCTTCTAGTCTCCCGTCTCTGGCTGTTGGCGATATTTGCTGCTAGCAGTCACAGATTGGCTGCATGCTACTGTAGGCAGTCTCATCATCCCATCCCCTCCATAAACTCATCAAGTTCCATCCTGAAGCCAGTTTGGTTTTTAGCCCCCACTGCTCCTCTTGGGAGGCTGCTTCAAAACTTCACTCCTCTGATGGTTAGAAACCTTCGTCTAATTTCAAGCCTAAACTTGGTGATGGCCAGTTTATATCCATTTGCTCTTGTGACAACATCACCCCATAATTTAAATAACTCCTCTCCCTCCCTGGTATTTATCCCTCTGATGTGTTTATACAGAGCAATCAGAGCTCCCCTCAGCCTGCGTTTGGTTCGGCTGAACAAGCCAAGCTCTGAGTCTCCTCCCATAAGGTAGGTTTTCCATTTCTCTGATCACCCTAGGAGCCCTACTATGCACCTGTTCTGCAAGTTACGGTGCTCAAACAGCAACCGTTTACCATGCATTCTTACAACAAACCGCACCCAGAGTAACGACACCCCCTAGCTACCCCTCCCCACTCCCAACACACAGTGCAGGACAGAGAAACAAGCAGAGATCAGAGGTTAGGGAGGGTGTGTAAGATTAGCACCGGGGGGGGGGGGAGGATAAGGCACGGGGGTTGGAAGAGGTGGTGGGGGGGGGAAAGGTGTAAACCGCTGGGTCCACACATACCAGCTGTTGCCGGAAGCCTGGGAGACGGGGGCCGTTCTGAGGGCAGACTGCAGTACACCCCCTCACCACACCAGCTCTCTACAGCATGAGGCAACTCAAGGAAAGGAGGCTGAGGCTCAGAGGAGAAGGAGCCCTTACCTTCCTGACAGAGTGTGGGAGCCTCAGAAATGCCCAGGTCGTACAGCTCTTCCCTGCAGCCATCCAGCTTCAGTGGGATGAGCTGAGGGACGGACTAGAGCCAGGGCAGCCACCTCCTCTCTGGTCCAATCAGGGCCATCACTGCAAGTGGCCGTCTTTCCACCAGTCCTGTCATATGACCAGCAGGGACACTGCCTCTGTGTGCCTAGAGGGCTTCCTAAAGGCTCTCATCCGCCGGGCTACTGGCCACATCAGGTCCTCTACAGCGAGGCAGCACCAGATTACACCAGAATCCCATGCCCCCGAGAATTCCCATCTCTCCTAGGTCAGCGGTTCTCAAACTGTGAGTCTGGACCACAAAGCGGGTTGCAAACCTGTTTTAATGGGGTCGCCAGGGCTGGCATTAGACTTGCTGGGGCCTGGGGCTGAAGCCAAAAGTCCGAGCCCCTCCGCCGAGAGCTGGAGCCAAAACCTGAGGGCTTCAGCCCTGGGCAGCAGGACTCAGGTTATAGCCCCTCCCACCCAGGGGGGCAGAACTCAGGCTTCTGCTTTGGCCCCCTGCCTGGGGCAGAGGGGCTCAGACTTCGGTCCCCCTTCCCGGGTCATGTAGTAATTTTTGTTGTCAGAAGGGGGTCGCGGTGCAATGAAGTTTGAGAACCCTGTCCTGGGTGCTCTAGTCTACATGGCATCCATATCCCCCTGAGGGGACCCAAGAGAGACAATGCAGCCTCTCCCCCAACCCTTTCTCCTTTGGCCAGGTGCTGGAGACCCCACTTCCCAGCATTCGCGGCAGGGATCCGGAGCCGCGGGAACTCCCCGCAACATACTGGCTCAGTGCGAGCCGTGAACGCCTGAGGCTCAGCCCAGAAAAGCTTTCAGTGACTGACCCAATTTCCATCCCAGCGCCATGCCAGAGCAGCAGCCTTGTGCTGTGACCGTACATTTCTTCCTGGGCCCCGCAGGCTCTGGGTTTCTTGCTGTTTCCACATTAGACAGAGAGCGTGTTCTCTCGCCGTTCAGTGTCCCTGTGAAACTGGGAGCAAGCCCGCATCTTGGACAGAAAACTATCCCGGCTTTGCCTCCTCTGCCCTGGCTCTGCGGACTGCCACCTGCACGTACACACACAAGCACGCACGCACAAACTGACACACCCACCCAGGCCTGGCTCTGCACAAATACACAATTGCATACATGCCAATTGCGCCAGCATGACCCAGCACCAGTGCTGGAAGTGTCCGGTAAGAAACTTCGAAAGCGCAGTAGGAACTGCCCTCTGGACTGCGAGTCCCTGGAATGACTGGGCAGAGCGAGCGCGATTGGCTTTTGGCCCTTACAGCTTGGAGGCTGCGGTCCTTCCAAATGGCAGAGTTTGGAGCCTCTGGGGCCCTCTTACCACTTGAAGTCCAGAGGTCACTGATGGGGTCAAACCTTAAGGCCCACATGCCCCTTTCAAAGGCAGCCAGGCCCCGCACATGACTTGCTGGTCCCGCATTTCACTCAGCACAGCACATACAAAACAAATGTCATTACAAGAGCGGACTGTAAAATGCCCAATTACACTGATAAGCTGGCTGCGCACCAGGCTCTGGCAGGTGTTTGCAGGGCCTTTCAGCACAGCGCCTGATTTCATTTGAGTTTGTTAATAAGGGGATCTGGGAGAGACGAGCTGGCAGCCAAAGGGATCAGGGAAGCTAGAAAGATCCTTGTTATTAGGCCACCCAGACCAGCAGGGACAATGACCAGCCCATCCACCAGCTGATCGGTGGCCCCTGGATGTCAGTCTAGTTCACACTGAGCAGCCGTTCGCATTACGCGATCTGCTCCCGTGCTGGCAGCCTCAGCAGACGTCAAGGATGGAACAGGTCACAAACTGAACTCTGTGTGCAGGCCACACCCCCACCCGCATTCACACACAGGTACACAGCCCCACCCACAGGCGTACCCGCCCTCGCCCACGGGTACACGCACGCCCACAGGCGTACCCGCATTCACCCACAGGTACACGCCCACAGGCGTACCCGCATTCACCCACAGGTACACAGACCAGCCCGCAGGTGTACTCGCCCTCGCCCACGGGTACACGCACGCCCACAGGCATACCCGCATTCACCCACAGGTACACAGACCAGCCCGCAGGTGTACTCGCCCTCACCCACGGGTACACGCACGCCCACAGGCGTACCCGCATTCACCCACAGGTACACAGACCAGCCCGCAGGTGTACTCGCCCTCACCCACGGGTACATGCATGCCCACAGGCGTACCCGCCCTCATCCACAGGTACACGCACGCCCACAGGCGTACCCGCATTCACCCACAGGTACACAGACCAGCCCGCAGGTGTACTCACCCTCACCCACGGGTACACGCACGCCCACAGGCGCACCCGCCCTCACCCACGGGTACACGCACGCTCACAGGCGCACCCGCCCTCGCCCACGGGTACACTCACGCCCGCAGGCGCACCCGCCCTCGCCCACGGGTACACTCACGCCCGCAGGTGCACCCGCCCTCATCCACAGGTACACGCACGCCCACAGGCGTACCCGCCCTCATCCACAGGTACACGCACGCCCACAGGCGTACCCGCCCTCACCCACGGGTACACGCACGCCCGCAGGCGCACCCGCCCTCACCCACGGGTACACGCACGCCCGCAGGCGCACCCGCATTCACCCACAGGTATGCAGCCCCGCCTGCAGGTGTACCCGCCCTCACCCACGGGTACACTCAAGCCCGCAGGCGCACCCGCCCTCACCCACGGGTACACTCACGCCCGCAGGCGCACCCGCCCTCATCCACAGGTACACGCACGCCCACAGGCGCACCCGCCCTCACCCACGGGTACACGCATGCCCGCAGCCGTACCCACCCTCACCCTCGGGTACAAGCACGCCCGCAGGCATACCCGCATTCACCCACAGGTATGCAGCCCCGCCTGCAGGTGTACCCGCCCTCACGCACGGGTACACGCATGCCGGCAGCCGTACCCACCCTCACCCACAGGTACACAGCCCAGCCCGCAGGCATACCCGCATTCACCCACAGGTATGCAGCCCCGCCTGCAGGTGTACCTGCCCTCACGCACGGGTACACGCACGCCCACAGGCGCACCCGCCCTCACCCACGGGTACACGCACGCCCACAGGCGCACCCGCCCTCACCCACGGGTACACGCACGCCCGCAGGCGCACCCGCCCTCACCCACGGGTACACGCACGCCCGCAGGCGCACCCGCCCTCGCCCACGGGTACACGCACGCCCGCAGGCGCACCCGCCCTCGCCCACGGGTACACGCACGCCCGCAGGCGCACCCGCCCTCGCCCACGGGTACACGCACGCCCGCAGGCGCACCCGCCCTCGCCCACGGGTACACGCACGCCCGCAGCCGCACCCGCCCTCGCCCACGGGTACACGCACGCCCGCAGCCGCACCCGCCCTCACCCACGGGTACACGCATGCCCGCAGCCGTACCCGCCCTCACCCACAGGTACACAGCCCAGCCCGCAGGCATACCCGCATTCACACACAGGTACACAGACCAGCCCACAGGCGCACCCGCCCTCGCCCACGGGTACACGCATGCCCACAGGCGTACCCACATTCACTCACAGGTACACGCCCCCAACCACAGGTGTACCTGCCCTCACCCTCGGGTACACGCATGCCGGCAGCCGTACCCACCCTCACCCACAGGTACACAGCCCAGCCCGCAGGCATACCCGCATTCACCGACAGGTGCAGGCGTACCCGCCTTCACCCACGGGTACACGCCTGCCCACAGGTGTACCCGCATTCACATACAGGCGCGCGCCCACCTGCAGGTGTACCCGCATTCACACACAGGTGCAGGCATACCTACCTTAACCCACGGGTACACGCCTGCCCACAGGCGTACCCGCATTCACAGATGAGTACATGCCCCCACCTACAGGTGTACCCGCCTTCACACACAGGTGCGCCCCTGCCCGCAGGCGTACACACATTCACACACAGGCACGCATAGGCATGTGCACACAAAATCTGCAGTCCTACATTTAGACACAAGTACAGATGAAGGTTTTGCACATCTGGGAAGACACTTTGCACCCCCAAATGCAGAGCTCCCCTCAGGTATTTCAGATCTGGGCTCTCTCCTTCAACCTTCTGCAGGAGGAGGGGAACTCCACTCATAAGGCGTACAGCAGAGGTGCTCTTCGTCTCTGCTCCTCCCCCTCTTGCAGATCCTAGCAAGTCCACAATTCCAGAAGGATGCCGATAAATTGGAGAAGGCTCAGAGAAGAGCCACAAGAATGGTTAAAGAGTTAGAAAACCTGCCTTAGAGTGACAGACTCCAGGAGCTCAACCTATTGAGTTTAAGCAAGAGAAGGTTAAGGGGTGACTTGATCACAGTCTATAAATTATCAACATGGAGAAAAGAAATTTGATAACAGAGAACTCCTGAACAAGAGCCAATGGCTGGAAGTTGAAGCTAGACAATTCACACTGGAAACAAGGCGCACGTTTTTAACAGAAAGTAATTAACTATTGGAACAATTTACCAAGGGTCATCGAGGATCCTCCATCACTGGAGATTTTTAAATCAAGATTGACTATTTTTCTAAAAGATCTGCTCTAATTCAAACAGGAATTACTTGGGGAAAGTCCTATGGCCAGTCTTATGCAAGAGGCCAGACTAGAACATCAGAGTGGTCCCTTCTGGTTTCATATCTATGCATCTCGGAGCCCACAAACTCATCTGGAGAAGTCATGGATGGAAAAGGTGTTTCCAGCCGTTCCTGCTCTAGTACTGACCTCTCTGACTGTGAGGACAACAGTAGGGGTGGAAAGCAGTTAGAAGCATGAGGACAGCAAGATTAGCCCTTCAGCTCTGGGTACATCTACATTCAAGCTGAAGGTATAACATCCATCACAGGTCGATGCATTGGATTGCGCTAGCATGCTAGCAACAGAAGTGTCGCCATGGCGGGGAGGGTGATGGCATAGTCTAGCCACCCCGAGTACAGTCCTGCCTGGGACCGTCAGCGCTTACTCAGGAGGCCAGCCTGTCCTACTGCCCGCTCCACCATGGCTCATGTCTATTTTAGTGCAACAGCTCAATCACAGCTCGCACACAGAACTCCCTCCAGCTCGAGGGCAGACATACCCTGTGACTCTCGAGACTAACGAGGCAGCCCCTCTGGATTGTTTCTCTGTCTCCACTGCACTCCCCATTCCTCCGATTTTAGCATCTGCGTCAGTAACCCGCTGTCCCATCTGCTCCCTGCCCGGGGGGCAGAGACAGCCCCTTCTGGAAGTGCGCCCATACTCAGAAGAAGAACAAGAACAATATCATTGCATCTGAGTACATCTGAAATCAAATACAAATGCCCAGCTTCTGCCAGCCTGTCAGTAGTGACATCAGGGGATGCGGGGCCAGAGGCCGATGAACCTGCAGGGCCAAGGGATCCAACGTAGCTGGGAAGAGGAGCCTGCAGCCATCAGATGGAAGGGACAGGCCCAAGAACGTAGAGTTTAAATGCTGAAGAGAAGGAGAAACATCTCCTAAATCCAAGGAAGAGACTCCAAGGATGAAATCACCCGATGAAGAAAGCGCCTCACAGCTAAGCCAGGTCACAGCCCCATGGAGAGACAGGGGATGCCATCAGGACTCTGTCCTGAAAGCACTGGCCCAGGACTCCACAGATCTGGGCTCAGTTCCCAGCTGTGTCACAGACTCCCTGTGTGACTCCGAGCAAGGCCCGTCTCCTCTGCGCTGCAGGGTCCCCTCTGTGGCATGGGGGTGCCTGGCTGTGATTAGGAGGAGAGCTAGAAGTGCTCCTAAGAGACAGAGCAGCACTGATGGCTCTAAACAGGATTTGGGGTAAGAAACCAGCCCTGGAGGATGTGATAGCATTATGAGAAGGATTGGGACATGAACCCAGAATGGGGACAAGGAGAGAACAGGGTGGGGGAAAGAGGGCAGAGTTCATGCTCACAAGCCATCTGCCGCTGACTGCCTTTGCTTTCCTGGGTAGCTTCAGCAGCAGGCAAGTAAAAGCAATTAAGCTCCAGCCCCAGGGATCTGACAAGTCTCCAGGAGCAGATGGAATTCACGTGAGAGCTGTTACAGAAGCCACAGCAGAAATCTGTGCACAGAAACACAACAACAAAAGCCAGGACACACAGTCCTCAGCCTGGCACAGTCCTGGAGCATGCCAAGAAAAACGAGAGAGAAGCCCTGGGGCATTTCTATTCTATTCAAATTCTTGCACTGCCCCATCATCAGGGCACCTGGTGCCTTCCAGCAGTGCACCGCTATCAGCTCTCTCGTCCCTCCCTGGGTGGTAATTTCCGCAGGCAGGGTGGCTTGGGGGGGGCTGGAGAGGAGAGGAGCGAGGCCTTGAACTGGACCCAATGTTCTCTGGGAAGCCAGCCTAGCGAGCGGAGGACAGGTGATGTGCCTATGATAGCCAGTGCTGCTGAGGAGACATGCTGCAGCGTTCTGGACTAGCTGGTGGTTCCTAAGGGCGTCGTGCCCAGGCATACCACACTGCAGAGGTCCAGCCAGGAAGTGTGAATACCTCAGGTAGGTCATTGTCCACCAGGACAGGACACAGTCTCCTAGCCAGCTGCATAAGGCAGAATGTGGTGCCTACAGATGCTGCTATGAGAGAGGTTAGACTTGGGAAAGTAGCTGGGGTCCCTATTCCTCAGCAAATCTGTTCTCCGGAGTGTATCAGTCACTGTGTATACGCAGGTCGAGCACAACCCATTGCCCTTGGCTGCACCCTGTATTCCCCAAGACCGCCCCCTCTATCACCACACCCACAGGAACCCGCCCAGCGAGAGTGGCTAGGCATTCATTACCGATGAGAAATGGACACCCCGCCTGTCGCTAACGTTACGTATCTGCATTACCCAGATCTTCCCTCCCAAGTGGTATTGTTCCCCTGAGTGCCTTGCAGCAGGGACCATGTCTCCTGGCACGTGCTGTGCCCACGGCGCTGCCCGGGGAATACAAATCACAGAACGTTCTAAACATAGCCTGTGGCTCTGGCGGCTCGCGAGCTGCTCCCATCTCGCATCTGCAGCTGCTGAGCTGATTTTACACTCATTATGCCTTTAATTAAACACTTGTGTAAAAAACAGGTGCCAATCAAAGTCAGCCAGGCTTGGGTGGGGAAAGGGGGGAATTAATTTATTCCAAAAATTAATGAGGACTTTTCACATTGATAGTTCATTAATACCTTGGAACTAACTAGATGATTCCAAAGGCAGGGCCCAGGTGCAGCTTGGATCAAAGTGAAGCTGAGATACTTGCAAATGCAGCTTCCCCCTGCCCTGCCACCCCCAGGCATTGTCCACTCTGCTTTGCCCCCACCGCCCCAGCACTGATCTCTCCTGATCTCCGCACAGATGTGGCTACATTAACCCCTGGTTAGCCTGCTGCCTGAAGCCATTGCATAGAATCACAGAATCACAGAATAGAAGAGACCTCAGGAGGTATCTAGTCCAACCCCCTGCTCAAAGCAGGACACAACACCAACTAAATCATCCCAGCCAGGGCTTTGTCAAGCCGGGCCTTAAAAATCTCTAAGGAAGGAGATTCCACCACCTCCCTAGGGAACCCATTCACCACCCTCCTAGTGAAATAGTGTTTCCTAATATCCAACCTAGACCTCCCCCCCTGCAACTTGAGACCATTACTCCTTGTTCTGTCATCTGCCACCACTGAGAACAGCCGAGCTCCATCCTCTTTGAAACCCCCCTTCAGGTGGTTGAAGGCTGCTATCAAATCTCCCCTCACTCTTCTCTTCTGCAGACTAAATAACCCCAGTTCCCTCAGCCTCTCCTCGTAAGTCATGTGCCTCAGCCCCCTGATCATTTTCCTTGCCCTCTGGCCCCAGAGTGTGGAATGATGTTCCTCAGGAGCTACAAAAGCAACACAAACGTCACCAGCTTGCATTCCAAGTGCAAGGCACACTGTGCACCTCTCTTACAGCTCCTCAGGTGTTACAGAGCTGGGCAGCAGGTTTAAAACAAACAAAAGGAAGAATTTCTTCACACAACACACAGTCAACCTGTGGAACTCCTTGCCAGAGGATGTTGTGAAGGCCAAGACTAGAACAGTGTTCTAAAAAGAACTAGCTAAGTTCATGGAGGATAAGTCCATCAAGGTCTATTAGCCAGGAGGGGCAGGGATGGTGTCCCTAGCCACTGTTTGCCAAAAGCTGGGAATGGGCGACAGGGAATGGATCACTTGATGATTCCCTGTTCTGTTCATTCCCTCAGGGACACCTGGCATTGGCCGCTGTCAGAACACAAGATACAGGGCTAGATGGACCTATGGTCTGATCCAGTATGACCATTCTTATGCTCTTTCCTCCTCAACCATCTGCATGGGCAGAGAGCCCCTCCTGTGCCCTCCTACGGTATGGAGCAGGAGTTTCCCTCCTCTCCTACTTCTTTGACTTTGACCTTGACCTTGCTAATATGAACACAGCGCATAGCACACGTGTAATATATTCAATAAAAAATCCCACCCGTTTTCCCCCTGCAGAGAGGGAGGGAGAAAGAGAGACCAATACAGGACAAATGTCAGTCACGTCATGTAACACGCTGTTGGAAGGCGCTGAGATACCGCAGCGAGGAGCAGGATATAATAACCCCAACAGAATGGAGAAGAACGGCTGCTTTCCCAAGACTGGGGAGAGAGGAGGAGATAAGGAGCACAGCCCTCATGTGCTGTGTGCTACTTTAGCCAGTTACCAGCCCGTTTAGTTAAACTTCTAGGGCCAGATGATCCATCAGCAGGTCATGCAGTCCCCACTGACTGCAACACAGCTGATGGGGAGAACCGAGCCCCCACTCCGTTCAATCCTCAGCCCCAGCACCGGAGCTTTTACCACTCAACAGCCCTGCAACAGGGTGACTTTCCAGAAGTCAAGAGCCTATCTCAGCAGTCCACAGATAAGGGGAAGATTCTATTGAGCTCCGAACAGATCTATTTCCTCTAGGCACTGTACCAAGACATGCCGTACGCACACAGCAGAGATGCACAGAACGAGTCAGCACTCCCCCTTTCCCCCACCCAGCAGCCTGGCTCAGGGTTTCTCCTCAGCATGAGATGAGATGTTTCTTTCCCCTTATCTCATTATCATTTTAAATGCCTCTGTCCTCTCGTTGCCAAGCCTCCCGTGGGCAGGCAATCCAAGCGAGGACCAGGGCTGTTACGGCGCTTACTGCAGGCTTGCAGCAGCCCCAGCACTACCCCTGCCCTCCTGTGAATGTTAATGTGCTGCCACTCTGGGTATGTTCATCAGCAGTGCAAAGTGGGGACATGTAAGGCCTTGACTTACACGGTGATCTCAGCTCTCTGAAAGCCCAACAGGCAGGCAGGCCAGGAGTCCTCGTGCTCAATAGGAGAGGGCACTCAGCAATCGGCATCCCACACCCCCCCAACTCCTACTGGCCTCAGCCAGGACCAAGAACTAGCCCCCGCACCTGGGGAGAGGAGAAATCTTTCACCTTGCTGTCAGTTCTGTTCTAACACCTCCCAGCTAAGTGTTATCCTCCTGCAGGAGGAGGAACCCAAACAGACACAGCCCTAGATTTCAGCCAACCCCACTGTCTGCTGCCTGAATCCCTTTCCACAGAAATGCGGTGACACATGTTGCTGTATTAACTCCACTCAGGGATCTGAAACGCCTTCTGAAAGAAAAGCGAGTAAGCATCCGGGAGGTTATTGCAGGCTGATGCGATTTTCCTGGCCCTCACTGAATGAGCCCCACGCAGGCGCTTACAAGAGGACTCGCAATCACAATTCTCCATTACAGCTCTAGCTGAGAAAGGGCCTTTCATAGAATCATGGAATATCAGGGTTGGAAGGGACTTCAGGAGGTCATCTAGTCCAACCCCCTGCTCGAAGCAGGACCAATCCCCAGAAAGATTTTTGCCCCAGCTCCCTAAATGGCCCCCTCAAGGACTGAACTCACAACCCTGGGTTTAGCAGGCCAATGCTCAAACCACTGAGCTATCCCTCCCCTCTCGCCTCTTTGAGGAGAGATGGATTAGGAAATGCTCAGATCCATTCAGAGCAACAACTGCAAAGAAAACCCAGAGCTGCAAAGGAGGGAGAAGCTCCAACTCCTCACTCTCACAACAGACTCATGGAAAATACAGGCGAAACACACCTCTGGGCTGGTGCAGGCTCGACTCTTCTTTCTCACAGCCACTCAACTCCATTCACAGCCATTCAGCCTTTAATGCTGGAGTAAGCTAAGGCTGCTGCCCAAAATGTGCATTGGAAGTTAGAGTTAAACAAAACCCAGATCTTAGGAAGCCAAGAAATGCTGTGGTGGCTTGCACATCCAAACGACCTTAACTCTGCCCTTGCATGATGTCAGCCTCTCCTCTGCCCTTTCATAGATTCATAGATTCTAGGACTGGAAGGGACCTCGAGAGGTCATCGAGTCTAGTCCCCTGCCCGCATGGCAGGACCAAATACTGTCTAGACCATCCCTGATAGACATTTATCTAAACTACTCTTAAATATCTCCAGAGATGGAGATTCCACAACCTCCCTAGGCAGTTTATTCCAGTGTTTAACCACCCTGACAGTTAGGAACTTTTTCCTAATGTCCAACCTAGACCTCCCTTGCTGCAGTTTAAGCCCATTGCTTCTTGTTCTATCCTTAGAGGCTAAGGTGAACAAGTTTTCTCCCTCCTCCTTATGACACCCTTTTAGATATCTGAAAACTGCTATCATGTCCCCTCTCGCTCCTCTTTTCCAAACGAAACAAACCCAATTCTTTCAGCCTTCCTTCATAGGTCATGTTCTCAAGACCTTTAATCATTCTTGTTGCTCTTCTCTGGACCCTCTCCAATTTCTCCACATTTTTCTTGAAATGCGGTGCCCAGAACTGGACACAATACTCCAGTTGAGGCCTAACCAGCGCAGAGTAGAGCGGAAGAATGACTTCTCGTGACTTGCTCACAACACACCTGTTAATACATCCCAGAATCACATTTGCTTTTTTTTGCAACAGCATCACACTGTTGACTCATATTTAGCTTGTGGTCCACTATAACCCCTAGATCCCTTTCTGCCGTACTCCTTCCTAGACAGTCTCTTCCCATTCTGTATGTGTGAAACTGATTGTTCCTTCCTAAGTGGAGCACTTTGCATTTGTCTTTGTTAAACTTCATCCTGTATACCACAGACCATTTCTCCAATTTGTCCAGATCATTTTGAATTATGACCCTGTCCTCCAAAGCAGTTGCAATCCCTCCCAGTTTGGTATCATCCGCAAACTTAATAAGCGTACTTTCTATGCCAATATCTAAGTCGTTAATGAAGATATTGAACAGAGCCGGTCCCAAAACAGACCCCTGCGGAACCCCACTTGTTATGCCTTTCCAGCAGGATTGGGAACCATTAATAACAACTCTCTGAGTACGGTTATCCAGCCAGTTATGCACCCACCTTATAGTAGCCCCATCTAAATTGTATTTGCCTAGTTTATCGATAAGAATATCATGCGAGACCGTATCAAATGCCTTACTAAAGTCTAGGTATACCACATCCACAGCCTCACACTTATCCACAAGGCTCGTTATCCTATCAAAGAAAGCTATCAGATTGGTTTGACGTGATTTGTTCTTCACAAATCCATGCTGGCTGTTCCCTATCACCTTACCACCTTCCAAGTGTTTACAGATGATTTCCTTAATTACTTGCTCCATTATCTTCCCTGGCACAGAAGTTAAACTAACTGGTCTGCAGTTTCCTGGGTTGTTTTTATTTCCCTTTTTATAGATGGGCACTATATTTGCCCTTTTCCAGTCCTCTGGAATCTCTCCCTTCTCCCATGACTTTCCAAAGATAATAGCTAGAGGCTCAGATACCTCCTCTATTAGCTCCTTGAGTATTCTAGGATGCATTTCATCAGGCCCAGGTGACTTGCAGGCATCTAACTTTTCTAAGTGATTTTTAACTTGTTCTTTTTTTATTTTATCTGCTAAACCTACCCCCTCCCCATTAGCATTCACTATGTTAGGCATTCCTTCAGACTTCTCGGTGAAGACCAAAACAAAGAAGTCATCAAGCATCTCTGCCATTTCCAAGTTTCCTGTTACTGTTTCTCCCTCTTCACTAAGCAGTGGGCCTACCCTATCTTTGGTCTTCCTCTTGCTTCTAATGTATTGATAAAAAGTCTTCTTGTGTCCCTTTATTCCTGTAGCTAGTTTGAGCTCATTTTGTGCCTTTGCCTTTCTAATCTTGCCCCTGCATTCCTGTGTTGTTTACCTATATTCATCCTTTGTAATCTGTCCTAGTCTCCATCTTTTATAGGACTCCTTTTTATATCATGCAAGATCTCGTGGTTAAGCCAAGGTGGACTTTTGCCACAGTTTCTTTCTTTCCTAACCAGCGGAATAGCTTGCTTTTGGGCCCTTAATAGTGTCCCTTTGAAAAACTGCCAACTCTCCTCAGTTGTTTTCCCCCTCAGTCTTGATTCCCCTGGGACCTTACCTATCAGCTCTCTGAGCTTACCAAAATCTGCCTTCCTGAAATCTATTGTCTCTATTTTGCTGTTCTCCCTTCCACCCTTCCTTAGAATTGCAAACTCTATGATTTCATGATCACTTTCACCCAAGCTGCCTTCTACTTTCAAATTCTCAACGAGTTCCTCCCTATTTGTTAAAATCGAGTCTAGACCAGCTTCCCCCCAGTAGCTTTTTCAACCTTCTGAAATAAAAAGTTGTCTGCAATGCAGTCCAAGAATTTGTTGGATAGTCTGTACCCCGCTGTGTTATTTTCCC
Source organism: Malaclemys terrapin pileata (assembly GCF_027887155.1). NCBI lineage: Eukaryota > Metazoa > Chordata > Testudines > Emydidae > Malaclemys > Malaclemys terrapin. Next base: position 982,145 of record NC_071505.1, on the reverse strand, counting down.
AACATATATTTGGATAGCTGAAGTCCCCCATCACCACCAAATCTTGGGCTTTGGATGATTTTGTTAGTTGTTTAAAAAAAGCCTCATCCACCTCTTCCACCTGGTTAGGTGGCCTGTAGTAGACTCCTAGCATGACATCACCCTTGGTTTTTATCCCTTTTAGCCTAACCCAGAGACTCTCAACACTTCCGTCTCCTATGTCCATCTCCACCTCAGTCCAAGTGTGTACATTTTTAATATATAAGGCAACACCTCCTCCCTTTTCCCCCTGTCTATCCTTCCTGAGCAAGCTGTACTCCTCCACACCAACATTCCAATCATGTGTATTAGCCCACCAAGTTTCAGTGATGCCAACAATGTCATAGTTGTATTTATTTATTAGCACTTCCAGTTCTTCCTGCTTATTCCCCATACTTCTCGCATATGTATAGAGGCATCTAACATACTGGTTTGATCTTGCCTCCCCGTTTTGTCCTGACCCTCCTCTCTCTCTGCCAATATAGCCCACACTCCCTCTTGTTTCTGACCCATCTCTCAGGTCTTCATGTTCCCCACTTACCCGTGGGCTTTGCTCACCTGTCCCTGTCGAACCTAGTTTAAAGCCCTCCTCACTAGGTTAGCCAGTCTTTGCAAGTCAGAAGTGTGCACTGCAGAAAAATGAGTCGGAGGTGTTCCCTACATCCAGGGATCTGATGCCAAGCACGCTGATTTGTGACCACACTCACGTAGCCAGCAGCCAGGCAGTCAGATGCAGGCACTTCAGAATCTGCCCCTTGGCTGGGGGAGGTTCCCTGGAAAACCGAAGCTGGGGCTAGGAGCCCCTGCCCATCCCCCAGGTCTCTGTGATTCCAAAGCTGAAGAACTTGCTAGAGAACTCATCCCTTACTGCTGAATGCTCCTGCACAACTGGAGCCTTTACTCGAAAGCCCTTAGAGTTATGAAGAAAACCTTCCCAACAGGACTCAAGGGCTCAGAGACGCACTGCAGTTTGCCCAAGTCTTCAGGCTGCCTGACATAGTCACTGCGAGAAGTGCGAACTGTCTCACTCTCAATGGGCTGTTAATACTGTTCACTAGTCCATGCTGATCAACTACACAGAAATAGCCAGCTAATGAACATCCCAAAGCCACCGCCCTACACCACTGCAATTGCCACAAGCCCCTCCATCCCCTACTCAACCACCCCAGACCCACAAGTTCTACAATGCACTTACGCATTTCCAAAATACAATTCTGCGGTACATTGAAAATGAAACGTTTTGGGGCAGCATTAAATAAATTCAGCATTACTATGAGCTTAAATAGCTCAAGCATACTGCACTGCTGAAGCACTGGGGCTCTCAGACCATTACTGAGGTGATGGAGTTCCATCAGCTTTGTGAAACTGGCCCTATTAAACCACTAAGTCTATACATTACTGGACTGGACTTTATTATGCTTGCACCTTATAGCAGAATCCAGGATTTCTTACATGGCCTACCAGAGTTTGACGGCAGAGTGATTTGGTGCTTAAGAGTTGAATTGTTGCAGTCCCCAGTGCCTGACGGACTAGGGAGAGCCCTCAACACATGGGGCAGCCACTCAATGGTACTTTTACTCCCTGCACTGGAACTCACCCCGAGGACTGAGCTGCTGAACACTGAACCACTCAGCTCTTGGCACCACGGTCAGCAGAGCAGGACTGAAATCTTCTAGCACCAGGCACAATGGCCACGTGGCTACCTCGAGGAGGTGGAGCCCAGCGAGTCCTACTGGTGACAGCTCTACAAAGAGAGCATCAGGGTTCTGATCTTCCCCAAGACCAGAGGGCTGTGGTGTGTTCATCTGTCAAGGACGCTGCGCCATCACAGTAGGGACATGGCACAGAGCTGGTGGGTTTGGCCTTTGCCATCCCATAGAAAAGGTGCCCATAATGGAGAGGGGAGGGCACGATGGAGTCCAGGGGGTGAGCGTCCAGCAGGACCAAGAACTTGGTGAAGCTGGTTCACAGCTCGGGATAGCTACAGGCACCAATGAGCTCCTGTTTCCTGCCTTCAGCTGTCAGAAGAAACTGAATGCCATTAGGGCTGGGTCCTCTTGTATGTCCCCGAGTAGAGATGCCGGGTGTAGACAGGATGGGGCCACAGCTCCAGTGGACACTGCTGTCCAGAAACTCTACACTGGCACGCTGAGGGGGCATGGAGCCCCCCAGAGGGGTCCATGCAGTCAATTCTCAAAGGACTTTAGCTGTTTTGTTATGTCAGGAGACAGTCCCTCACCCCCAGTCCTGAACAACTGTGTCTTGTGCTTGCAGTGCTGGAGCCCTCTGTCCAGGCCCCACACCTGTCACTCACGGGGCTCCAGGGCAGATTTCCTGCAGGCAGGCCATAGCAATCCGCAAGGCAGAGTGGCAACAGGGATGAATTTGCTGGGCAGCGCGTGTGGCATGGCTGGTTCCGGCCGGGCACCGAGCTCCTGATGCTCTGAGCAGCATGGTAAGGGGGCAGGGAGGGGCTGGATAGGCACGGGAGTCCCGTGGGGCCTGTCAGGGGGTGGGGGTGTGGATAGGGGTTGGGCCAGTCAGGGGACAGGGAGTGGGGGGGTTGGATAGAGGGCGGGGTCCTGGGAGGGGGTGGTCAGGGGACAAGAAGTGGGGGGGTTGGATAGGTCGAGGGTTCGGACCTGCTCTATGCCCTACACTACACAGCCTCCAAAGCAACCAGGCTCTGGGCCCCTGTTCCACTCAGCTCCTGGCCTCTCCAGGGGGAGTGGGCAAAGGGAGCTCTAAGCGAACAGCCTCTCTGCTCTGCATTGGCCACAGAAGCCCAGGCAGGGTCCCTCAACGTGCAGCTCTCAGCTCCTTCCTGGTGGTGTAGGGAACCGTGCCTGTTGTTGTTATTCTGATGCTGTTAGCTCTACCCAGCCGTCTGCTTGAGTCCTGGAGCCCGGCTCACCACGGTTCCCAGGGGCTCCACTTCATCAACCCGCAATCCAATTTTCCTGAGACAGAAACACCCACACAAAAATAAACGAGGGAACGGAGCAGATGAAAGGAAGAATTCATTTCTGATTAGCAGCTGCCCCCGCAGCAGGCTGCTACCAAGGCCACAGAGAGATGAGAGGACCCCAGTCAGGGCAGAGAAACATGAGCGGCTGCTGCAGCTCTTGGCACTGCTGACCAACGGCAGACACATGACATATGCTGGTTCTGCAGCCAGTGCAGTAAAAAGCAGTTTGTAACATCTCTGCTTCATTGTGGCTGTACTTTCTGCAAGCCCTGGGCACATGCAGAGATGGCGCACAGCTCTGGGGAGACCCTTACCTTGCCCTACATGCCATGTTAAAGAGGCACCCTCGAAGTCCTGTGATATCCCCACAGGCAACCTACATTTCACTGCACCACTCACCAGCTACATGCAGAGGCCTGCTCTTTAAGGTGTCTTAGGTAACGAGAGTCCAATTCAGCCCCTTACCTCACATTGTTCCTTGGAGGTTTTTAAGGCCCGGCTTGACAAAGCCCTGGCTGGGATGATTTAGTTGGGGATTGGTCCTGCTTTGAGCAGCGGGTTGGACTAGATGACCTCTTGAGGTCCCTTCCAACCCTGATATTCTATGATTGTTTATAACAGTCAGCAAAAGATGGACACAAAGACTTGTACAAGCTGGCTTGTTTAGGTTAAAAGAACAGTGTGATGGAGTCTAGGGCACTGGTTCTCAACCTTTCCAGACTGCTGTACCCCTTTCAGGAGTCTGTTTTCAGCCCCAGCTGGCAGGGCTTAGGCTTCAGCTTCAGCATGTATCTTAGCTTTGCAGGGCCCATGCTTGCCACCCCCTAATGCCAGCCCTGTACTTGCGACCCCCCTAAACCCATCCCGTGACCTCCCGGGGGTTGCCAGAGTTTAAGAAACATTGATATAGCACACAGAGGTATAACACGTCATTGTTTGTAGGAAATGTTAGTTTGTACTGACTTTGCTAGTGCTTTTTATGTAACCTGTTGTAAAACCAGGCAAATCTCTACATGAGTTAACGTGCCCCTGGAAGACCTCTGCATCCCTCTGATTGAGAACCATTGGCCTAAGGCTCTGATAAACTCAAGGGGTGGCATGGCAATGAGAGGCAAGTCAAGCAATGGGAGAGAACATTTAGAACTGAAATCACCATGGTGTGTTTGGGTTGGTGAGTGTTCGTGGGCAAGGCTGCCACTCCTTCTCGGGCAGTCTTTATCAGGAAATGGGGAGACCCGGGGCCTGGAAGAAGTGAACTTTACCATCATGGCTGCCACCCTACCATCTCCTCAGATCCCAGGATCCTCCATAGCACGATTGGGCCTTCATCATACTGATCCCGAGAGACGACGTCACCATAGTGGGTCAAAGAGAGACCCCCCATGACATCAGCACCTCCACTAGCTCTGGCTAAAGCCCGAATGCCTGGAATGTGAGGGCTGGGTTCCTGAGCTTCATCCCCTTCCTCATGTGTCATTCTCCTCCACTGGATTCCCTCTCCTTCTTGTCTCTCTTCTCTCGTTCTCTGACTAACACGAGTCAGGCGTAGCCAGCCAAGACAATGCACACTGAAAGGAATGTGTAGGTCCTCTACGTAGCAGGGAAGGAGAGCTAATAATGGACAACATTGAGGTGGCTCAGGTATTTAATACCTATTTTGCTTTGCTCTTCACTAAAAAGGTAAATTTAATAAAATTCATAACAAGCAGAAAGGAACACAAACCAAAATAGGGAAAGAACAGGTTACAAATATTTAGATAAGTTAGATGTATTCAAGTCAGCAGGGCCTGATGAAATTCATCCTAGGGTACTTAAGAAATTAGCTGAAGCAATCTTAGAACCATTACTGATTATCTTTCAGATCCCATAGTGGATGGGTGAGGTCCCAGAAGACTAGGGAAGAGCAAATATAGTACCCATCTGTAAAAAGGGGAACAAAGAAACCTGGGGACTTACAGACCAGTCAGCCTAATTTTGATACCTGAAAAGACACTGGAACAAATTATTAATCTATTTGCAATCACCTCAAGGAGAATAAGGAATAGCCAGCATGGATTTGTCAAGAATAAACCATTCCAAGTCAACCTAACTTCCTTCTTTGACAAGGTCACTGATCTGGCAGATATGGTGGAAATAGTAGACATGACATATCTTGATTGCAGTAAGGTTTTCAACAAAGTTCCACATGACATTCTCATAAGCAAACTAAGGAAATGTGGTCTGCATGAAATTACTATAAGATGGGTGCAAAACTTGTTGAAAGACCCTACTCAAAGAGTAATTATCAAGGGTTTGCTGTCAACCTGGGGATATGTATCTAGTGGGGTCCCTCAGAGGACAGTCCTGGGTCTGGTACTATTCAATATTTTCACTAATGACCTAGATAATAGAGTGGAAGGTTATGCTTATAAAATCTACAGATGATACCAAGCTGGGAGGGGTTGGAAGCACTTTAGAGGACAGGATTAGAATTCAAAATGACCCTGACAAATTGGAGAAATGCTCTGAAATCAACAAGATGAAATTCAATAAAGACAAGTGCAAAGTACTACACCTAAGAAGCAAAAATCAAACAGAATTACAAACTGGGTACTAACGGACTAAGTGGCAGCACTGCTGGGGAGGATCTGGGGGTTCTAGTGGATCACAATTTGAATATGAGTCAACAATGTGATACGGTTGCTAAAAAGGCTAATCTCATTCTGGGGTGTGTTAACAGGAGTGCTGTACGTAATTGTCCCACTCTACTCGGCACTGACAAGGTCTCAGCTGGAGTACTGTGTCCAGTTCTGGGCACACTTTCAAGATGTGGACAAACTGGAGAGTCCAGAGGAGAGCAACAACGATAAAAAGTTTGGAAAACCTGAGCTATGAGGAAAGGTTAAAAAGAGTGGCTATGTTTAGTCTTGAGAAAAGAAGACTGAGGGGGGCCAGTCTTCAAATATGTTAAGGGCCATTATACAGAGGACTGTGATCAATTGTTCTCCACCTCGACTGACGTCAGAAAAAGAAGTAATTGGCTCCAGGTGCAGCAAGGGAGATTCAGGTTAGATAATAGGAAAACCTTCCAGCTACCAGAATAATTTAAGCTCTGGAGCAGGCTTCCACGGGCGGCTGGGGAATCCCCATCACTGGAGGTTTTGTCAAACACCTGTCAGGGATGGTCTAGGGTGACTTGGTCCTGTCTCAGCACAGGGGACTGGACTAGACAGTTTCTTGAGGTCACTTTCAGCCTGCATTCCGCTGAATAACTTGACCAGCTCACCTCTTGCTGGATTCTAATCTAACCGTAACCACGGGGAGAAAGAAACCTCTGCTCAATGTGAGGGAGGCAGCCACCGCAAGCACACAAAAAAACCACAAAACAACAAAAAATCCACACCGCAAAATGTGATGCAGAATAATATGGAAAATATTATAATGTCACTATACAAATCAATGGGATCAGTACTGCACACAGTGGGGGTCACCTTGTCTCACAAAGGCTATTATGGAATTAGAACAATGTCAGACATGGTAACTAAAATGATCAGAGGCCTGAAAAGACTTTTGTATGGAGAGAGACTGAAAAACCTGGCCCAGGTTAAAGAAGAGGTGACTAAGTGAAGACATCACAGAGAAAAACAGAAGTAACAAATGGGTAGAGAAGGTACATCAAAGGCTCTTATTTACCCCTTCTCATAATGCAAGAAAAATGGGACATCCAATTAAAGGGAATGGAAACCATTTACAATTTTTAAAAAAACTTTAAAAACAATTATGGACGATATCTTTAGCCAGTGGAACTCATTACCACAATTTATTGTGGAGGCCAAGAGCTCAGGAGAATTGAAATAAGAATCAACAGCTTACATGGATAATGGAAACATGCATAGCTGCAGCAGAGAGGTGCGGGCAGGTGCTCTCAGAGTGTAAACAGGAGAGACCTCCCTCTTCTGGGGTTTAGTTTTAACGACAGCAGAACATAGTTTGAATCAGACCTTCTCCCCAGGCTTGGCTCCTCCCTCCAACCTTCTGACTCTCTGTCCCCCAGAGATCTACTCCCACTTCTTTTATATGTGCAAGGGCTGAAGAATAGGCAGCCTGGCCTAGCAGTCACAGCGGGGCTGGAGGTCACACAGCAGAGACGGTAATCGGTGAGCAGGAGTCAGAGGAATTGCTAGATCCAGGTGCAATAAACAAGACTCGGGGTTGGGGTTGGAGACCAGAGATCAGAGGCAGTATCAGGCTGGAATGGGAGACAGGAGTCAGGGTCAGAGTCAGGCTGGGATTGGAGGCCAGAGATCAGGAAATGAGATGAGGTCTGGAGTTGCAGCAGGCCCGAAAGTCCATGCTGCTGCCTAGACAACTTCCCAGGGCAACCCCTGCAGGTAAACAGGGTGGTTGGCCAATCAGAGGACTGCAGGGTATTATCACTCTGGATCCCTTGGGCAGTACTTCCTGTGGCGCCTATTCTCCAAAGTGCTCCCTGGGTCTGGCTCTGCAAGGCCTCCTGGTGGCGCTGTGGGAACCCCAGCCATCCCAGGCTCTACAGACCCCGATTCTAGTCCCAACATCCCTACAACATGCAGGTGGGACATCAAACCCCCTGCCTCAGTGAGTCAGCAGAGCCCACGTAGAATCAGCACCTGCTAACAGAATGTTGCCAGCTTGTTACAACAGGAGAAGTTATTTTAGGCAGAGCTGATAACAATGCCTATAGGTAAGGTTGTCCTGCACCTTTTATTATAAGATCCTTTTTTCAATTGCTTTTGTCTTGCCAGACAAACTGCTTGGGATGAAATTTCCATGCTGGCTGCCTGCCGCAGACTGAATTTTTTTCTTTGTTAACGTTTCAGCTAAAATGATTCAGCTGTTCCTCGAGAAAAAAAGATCAGGAAAAACATGCTGTCCTACCAATGTTAAAATTCTCAGTCATTTCAGTGAGAAACTCTAGTGCCTCCACATTGGAGCAGGTCCTTGTAATTTGACTGGGGGACACCACGGTGTCCGGAACTTGCCTTTTGCCATCCCTGTGAGAATCCACATGGATTTGGCCAAGTCGAAAGCTACTGAAAAAAAAAAATCACAGTTCACACATGCTCAGCAGAGGTTTGGCAAAGTTTGGCAGGTAACTGATCTGAAGATACCACACTTACTGGGCATGCGCTATCCCCCACACCTCCTCCACGCCAACCAGACTGTCCATGCACCATGCTCCATCCTGGGGCTGAACATACCCTTCCCTGCAGTAACCCCTTCTAGCCCCCACAAGTCACTGTGGCAACAGGCATGGGAAGCAGGAACCACAGAATATCAGGGTTGGAAGGGACCTCAGGAGGTCATCTAGTCCAACCCCCTACTCAAAGCAGGACCAATCCCCAGACAGATTTTTACCCCAGTTCCCTAAATGGCCCCCTCAAGGATTGAACTCACAACCCTGGGTTTAACAAGCCAATGCTCAAACCACTGAGCTATCCCTTCCCACTCGAGGGGGAGTCTGTCTCTCCTGTCCTCTGAGTGTTCCCCAAGCTGGCATCCAGCATGAAGAGAAAGCAAGTGGATAGAGACAAACTGCAGGGAGGATAGAACAGAGGCAGAAGAGACAAGCTGCACAGGGCAGACAGGGGAGAAAGAGAGGCTGCACTGGGTACAGAGACTGGGGGATAGGGCCTCTGGTGATTACTGGACCTAGAAACTTACTCTTTACAAATGAGCCTAGGGTATGTGAAAATGAAGTAGGCAGAGGCGAAAATAGGGAAAGACCAAGTTAAAAATTACTTAGACAAGTTAGATGTCTTCATGTCCCCAGGGCCTGATGAAATACATCTTAGAATACTCAAGGAGCTCACTGAGGAGATATCTGAGCCATTAGTGATTGTCTTCAAAAAGTCATGGAAGACGGGAGAGATTCCAGAAAACCGGAAAAGGGCAAATATAGTGCCAAAATATAAAAAAGGGAACAAGGACAACCCAGGAAATTACAGACCAGTCAGCTTAACTTCGGTACCCGGAAAGATAATGGAGCGAATAATTAAGCAATCAATTTGCAAACACCTAGAAGATAAGGTGATAAGTTTTAACAGTCAGCATGGATTTGTCATGAACAAATCAAGTCAAACCAATCTGATAGCTTTCTTTGACAGGGTAACAAGCCTTGTGGATGGGGGAAAAACAGTAGATGTAGTACATCTTGACTTTAGTAAAGCTTTTGATACGGTCTCGCATGACCTTCTCATAAACAAATTAGGGATATACAGCCTAGATGGAGCTACTATAAGGTGGGTGCAAAACTGGTTGGAAAACCGTTCCCAGAGAGTAGTTATCAGTGGTTCACAGTCAAGCTGGACAGGCATAACAAGCGGGGTCCCGCAGGGATCAGTCCTGGGTCCAGTTCTGTTCAATATCTTCATCAATAATTTAGATAATGGCATAGAGTACACTGATAAAGTTTGCAGATTATACCAAGATGGGAGGGGTTGCAAGTGCTTTGGGGGATAGGATTAAAATTCAAAATGATCTGGACAAACTGGAGAAATGGTTTGAAGTAAATAGGATGAAATTCAATAAGGACAAATGCAAAATACTCCACTTAGGAAGGAACAATCAGTTGCACACATTCAAATGGGAAATGACTGCCTAGGAAGGAGTACTGTGGAAAGGGATCTGGGGATCATAGTGGATCACAAGATAAATGGGTCAAAAGTGTAACTCTGTTACAAAAAAAGCAAACATCCTTCTGGGATGTATTAGCAGGAGTGTTGTAAGCAAGACACGAGAAGTAATTCTTCCGCTCTACTCCGCGTTGGTTAGGCCTCAACTGGGAGTGTTGTATCTAGTTCTGGGCGCCACATTTCAAGAAAGATGTAGAGAAAGTTCAGAGAAGAGCAACAAAAATGATTAAAGGTCTAGAAAACATGACCTATGAGGGAAGATTGAAAAAATTGGGTTTGTTTAGTCTGGAGAAGAGAAGATTGAGAGGGGACAGGATAACAGTTTTCAAGTACATAAAAGGTTGCTACAAGGAGGAGGGAGAAGAATTGTTCTTAACCTCTGAGGACAGGACAAGAAGCAATGGGCTTAAATTGCAGCAAGGACGGTTTAGGTTGGACATTAGCAAAAACTTCCTGTCAAGGTAGTTGAGCACTGGAATAAATTTCCTAGGGAAGCTGTGGAATCTCCGTCGTTGGAAATGGTTAAGAGCAGGTTAGACAAACACCTGTCAAGGATGGTCCAGATAATACTTAGTCCTGCCTTGAGTGCAGGGGACTTGAAAATTCCTAAGATGTTACAATAACCATGACAAATGGGTCAAGTTGTTGACAACGATGAATGTTATAAACCAGACAGAGAAACTATTAGCTGAAACAACCAGGGCCTACCACTATCGTCCAAGGACTATGCGAGATCAAACTTGGTTAACATGAAAATGTGGAAATGAAGTTACCACTGCCAAATTCAGCCTTTCATAAATGGATTTAATTGGTGAGCAAAACGATGAGGGGATTTATTCTACTGTCCCTCGCTCCCTCTTGGAGTCCTTAAAAAAGGGACTTTGAAGAAACATCAGAGCCAACCTGTCAGCTTCACATCCCAGCTCAACTCATCTTCCCCAAACTGAAGATGAAAGAACCAGCGGAGACTATTGGAACGAGCTTCACCATCATGGCTGCCATCCCCATCATCTCCTGGGACCCCAGGCCTTCATCGTCTTGACCAGACCGATCCAGAGAGAGGGACTCAAATGACCTCGCCCTCCCCCCGCAGGCACCAGCTAAAACCCAACCACTGGGATGTGAAACTCTCCCCTCGCACCACTCCACCCCGCTGTGTGTGTTATTTTCCTTCCCTACCTTATTTCTTCTTTCCCCTCTCTCTCTCTCTTCTTTTTCCTTACATCTAACAAGAGTCTGGCTTAGCCAGCCAAGACTGTACATTCTGCAATGCTGCCGTGAGACTGTGACCAGAAAGAGGCGGCTAAAAGCAATGCCCTAAACAACCTGATGCCGGTACAAGTTTTCCAGGTTTCGGAGTGCCTGCTGAGATTATGTGCAATGCCTGTCTCTCCAGCAGTGAGGCTGAAAGTGAGAATCAGCACCAGAGACAGAGGCTGCATTTTCTTTCTTTGCTGTTCTTTCCTCTCCCCTTTTGTGTGTGTTTGACTTCTCTGTTTTCCTCAAAAAATGGAACTGAACTTTATCAATAGCAGCAGCAGCGACCCCCTCCAGTCCATCTCATTTAACTCCTCTTTAGCCAAAAGGAGTTTTAAAAACTTCAACAAACAACAGTAGCTCCAGCGCATCCCAGCTATATTTCTTCTCTGCTACCCAAAAGGGCAGTAGATACAATCTTTAATACCATCTCAAAGACGGTCAAACAAGGGCTTTTTTTTCCCTTTTGAAACTCCCTGCAGCTAAAAAGGGAAAGGGAACAAGGAACATTGTTAAAATAAAAGCCTTACTTAATACTTTACCTTTTAAATGCATTAACTGGATTGTCATTCTTTTCTGTATCATTAACAAAAGGTTAAAATAATTTTTCATGGTGCTAAGCAGGCTGAGGTCTCTGTATAACAAACCCAAAACCTTGTTTAACATGACTTAATGTTGGACAGTGACTGGGTGAGGATAACACCTTTGCTCATTTATTCATCTGAATACATACAACCAGACACACAGACGAGGGGAGCACACAGGAGGAGTACAGGATACAGGCAGGGGAGACAGGGAGTGTAGAATGTGTAAAGCAGTAGATCACGCTTCCTTCCACAACCCAGAAGAGAACTCAGGATTCCCAAGTCTCAGCATTCCCCTGCTGTCTGGCAAATAGCTGTGAGGCCCACTGGCAAAGTGTGCGTCTCATCTCCCTCCAGCGTCCGCTCCACGGGAGGAGAACAGCCCGCAACAGCTCTCAGTTACTCCATCAGTTCAAGTGACAGAGGGGTCTGTGCAGGGATCTGCAGATTCCAGCCCCAAATCACTGGTTTTAAAACCTTAACTCTGGGGTTCCCTGAGTGCTGCCCCTTTCCCTCCCCCACCTCCTGCTCCTGTCTCCACTTCTCTCCTCAGTTACTGCCCCAGCCCTGGCCTCCCCCTCTGCTCCTGTCCTCTAACGTCCTCTCCCCACACCAGCCCAATCCACTCTTCTGTTCTTATCCTGCTCCCCGCCTCTGCTCCTCCCTGCTTCTCCTCCTCCACTCTGCCTGTGTGCCAGCTGGGGGGGGGGGGGCAGTGAGAGCACAGGACAGTCTCAGTTCTGGTGCCACAGCAGCCCGCAGTTGCTGGACGGAGCAGTGGCAGCAGAAGCCAGTTCAGCCCTTGCAGTCCCAGTGTGGCGCATGCGGAGTCGTTCTGTGGGAGGAGCTGAGCGGACACAGCATGTCCAGCTAGGCAAAGTCTTCAGATAATTTATCTGCCAAACTCTAACAAGTCTCTTCTGAGCAAGTGCAAATTGAGGTTTTTCAGAGGTCAATAACTTGGCCAAATGTGGGCAGACTGCAAAAGGCACATCCATGACACCAGGGCAATCCCCTGCTCCAAAACCTGGGGGTGCTAGAGCTTCTCAATGAAATGGTAGATTTTTTTTTTTAAACAATGCTAAAAATGATACATTTTCCTTTATCTTTGTGCTGAGAAAGGGCTGGACTTTTTTAGCTATAACAAACTTTAAAAAAGAAGAAGTCTGAAGCAGATATGCAGCCTGAGAAATTTTGGCCCAAACAATTAAAGTTTGGCAAATGTATAAGCAAATGAAAATAAGGTTTTATAATGGGAAGTGCAGGGCAACCTTAACTCTAGGCATCCCTGCCTGCCCCACCTAGAACTATGAGCTACGGCGACACTTCAGGGCAGAAGCCAGCCACTGACAGGTTATTTATTTCTTATATTTGCTCTGCAGCAGCTGGTACCTGGCACTGCCAGAGATAGGAGAACTCAGTCGGATGCAGTCTGGCAGTCCCTGTGTTGGGGACAGATGGAAGATGCCTCCTGGAGTTGGTCCCCTGGCCAGGTGCTCTGTGAGTGCACAACCTCACAGGCCAGCGAGTGAGAGGGTAACACAGAAGAGGGGGACCACGCTCCTCTCAGCCCAGCTGATGCACATTCATGCCCTAGTTTGGGGAAAGGGTGGAAACTCAAGCACACCACACCAAGGAGGCCAGAGTGGGCCCCACCTGCTGCCTGCCATTTCTTTCAGAGCAGGGTCTGGCCTCAGCCCTTCCCCCCGCCACGAGGCCTCCTCACCACTGAGCAGCAAGAAGAGGTTTAGCCATCGGCTTAACCGACAGACAGATGCCTGCTTTAGGGTGCTCCTGCTTTGCTCCTTCCCCAAGCTTTGGACCAGGCATCGTCTCTATTCTTCCGGGAAGCAACAGTGCCGCCCTTGCTGGCATCTCTGAGGACCTCCCAAAGGAACATGAAGCAGGAGAGGAGCTTTGGGGACTGCAGGACAGACAGCAGGCTGGGAAGGGAAGCCCCTACATCTTGTGCTTTGGTCCACCCATCCGGGCTGGAACTGCCTGGGACTAACAGGGAGCAAGCGAGGAAAGAAAAGGAAAGAGCATTTGCCCCCTACTCCCAGAAGCCTCCCGGGTCTCACCAAGGGAAGGGACGGCAACAGGGGTGGGGGGAGAACGAAAAACCATAATTACCTAGATCATGGAGCAGGTCATCTAGGGTGGAGCATGAATGAAAATGAAAAAGAAAAGCGAATGATGGGACACAGGCTACAGCTGACAACAAAGCAGAACGTCAGAGACAAATGGAGTCCAGTCACCGTGGCATATCTACACCCCTCCTGCCCTCCCTCCGCATGGTTACAGGGCACCAATCGCCCGTGGCCCACAATTTCACCCCTTTCCCTCTTCATCAGGAGCCAAAATAGCAATCCCACAAGGGCCCCGAGAGGGCGGTTCAATGATCTGCTGTATAACAAGCCAGTAGCTTTATGTGGAGAAACGTTCCCAGACCAACCCCTTCCCTCCCCTCCACCTCATGGGCCTGAGTCACCGCTCCCCATCCCACATGGGCCTAACTCGCCCTTCCATGGGCCTTATGTACTCCCCTCCTTCCTCCCCCCATGCCATGGGGCTAGTTTACACCTATCCCTTCCCCCCCAAACACCCCCCCTGCAAAGCTTTCTACCCAGTATATATCAGAGAAGGGAATTGTATTATTTTTAAGAAGTTAAATACAACAAAATCCAAAAAGAAATGAACAAAACCCATCAAACAACCCTCCACCCCCACGTCCAGCAACGCAGCATCTCATTCCGAATACTGCCCCTCCCTGGCTTGCTGTGTTTTCATTCTCACATAGATTGCCAGCCCTTGTGTCCAGTGCCTGGCCCCTTTCTTGCCCAGACAGTGCCATGTACACCAACGAGCCGTATAAAGATTGATAGGTGCTTGTGAAAATGTTACCCACTGTCTAAGTCCCATTTGCAAAAGTGCCTAAAATCGCACTGAAAATCAATAGGCCTTAGGCTGCAATGGGACTTGGGCACTTTAGAAAATGTTACCCAGACAGACCTTTGTCTATATTTTGTCCAGCAGAGTTTTAAAAGTGCCAGCTGTTAAGTCTCCAAATGACAACAGAGCAAATGCATCTCACAATCAGGAGGTTTCCTGATATCCAGAATAATTCTCCCCATTTGTAACGTCACCCCGTCTCTGCTAGTCCTAGCCCCATATTAAATCCCTCAGCCTCTGTGGAGCCCACCCGCTTCAGATACTGCACACTGCCATTAAATCCCAAATCCCTGATTTGCCGAGACGCACCCTGGTCATGTGAATTCATGCCTCAACTCCCTCCAATTCATCACCATCTCCTGGATACTGAGATGCCAACAACTGACCCCTACATCCCAGGTTTGGTGGCCTCAGAGCTGCGTAGAGAAACACCACCACCCCACACACCCTGCTCACTCCGTAATGGGATGTCTCCAGCCAGGTAGCTCTAAGCAGAAACTGGCTGGTTTGTGTGTGGTTACATCACGCCTTCCAAGGTCTCTCACTCCACTCGCCTAGGCTCTGGGCTTTTATCCCATTCCCCCGCTGCAGGAGATGCACTAGCTGCACTTGAAGGGAAGGTTGCTCTGTGTTTGCCAAGGAATGTTACAGCTAGAAGAGTGGAAATGAGCAGTGAGATCTCAGGGGACTTCACGTCTCCTCCTAGCTCAGACACTCTCCCACACGGTCGATGCAAAACCTACACACCTGGCCTACAGAGGATGAGAAGGCGGCAACGGGGGAGGGACTTGAGTTCTGTTTTGCTGCTTTATGTTGGGGAGAGAGAACACCTGGCAAAAACAGTGATTTCCGCATAGCTCTTCCAGCACAGTCTGTTTGGGACCCACTCACCGTGTGCATGTACCACACCTGGGCAAGTCTGGAAGCTCCAGCAGCACATGCCCCCTACCCCGGCTGTCCCTGTAATCCCCACTCGAGTGGCCCAACTGCCACTCAGCTCCTTCACTAATTCGGACTCCAGAGCGCTGAGAGACTCCACAGAAGCCAGAGGAGGCTAAGCAGAGAGGATCCACACTGCAGGCAAGGAACTGTCTTCCCTTCCGGTCCTGCCCTCAATGGTACAATAACTTCACACAAGAAGATCTCCCGAAGAAATGGCAGGAAATTGCCATGCCTGTCACGACAGCATCAAGAACACGCAGTACCGTTCTGCAGTCAAGTGCAGACAGGAGACAAGAACCAGGGAGTGCCAACTTGAAAGAAAAGTGGCTGAGTAGCAGGTAGGGCCGGCAGGCGGGAGGCCACACGGAGGCACAGTCCCAACGGCTATTGTGACGAGAAGCTTCCGAGCCTGCATGCCCAGTGTGTGGGTCACCGACACGGACAATGCTCCAAGAAGGGGTTCTCCCTTCTTCAAAACAACAACAACAACAAACCATTGTTGTTGTTGTTTGCTCATTTTAACATTAGAAATTCAGTGTTTTTTTCTGGCAATACTCTATAGGTGACTGGGACATTCCAGATCCCCAAAACAGGAATCCTGATTAGCTGAAAGGGGAAGTGATTAACTGAGAAGGTCCACTTGGACTGCACGTGCAAAAACCCACCTTACTCTGTGCCTGTAAAGAATGGACTGTCTGCTATTGTATTTGCTTTTATTTTCACTCTGCCCATGCTCTGGGCACTTCACAAAAACCAAACAACACATGGTCGCTACCCAAAAAGCCTCCGATCTAAATGCAGACACGAGAGGGACACGCCATAGGGAAGGAAAGGGCAAGGGAGGGCAGGGTCCCAGCAGTATCATCTCAAAAGGATTCAATTTAGGCACCTGAGTATCTTGGTGGTCTCATTAAAGTCTGATTTATTAATACAGTAATAGTAGTCATTGACTCATCAGATAATAAACCCTCACTCTCTTTGCAGAGAAGAATTCATGCCGTAGGACACTGGCTACGGCACCAAAAACCAGCCGGGGCAGAGGGAGCAGCTCACTAACGATGCGTTAAAGGTAGGAAATGTTAAGCTCTATGAAAACGCCAGCTCCTTTCAGACCCTCACCAGAGACCGAAGGAAACCAACAACTGTTTCGGTGCGATACCTGTCTGATTGCATCATGTCCTGTGTGGGGAACAAAACGTGCAAGAACTGTGACCCAAACTCTTAGCTGCAGAGTTTCAAGTGCAGCAGGAGCTCAGGTTTTGGGTTCACAGTGCTTTTGCTCTGATAAAGGAAGATTACTCCACAGGAGAGCAGGTTCTTTGAGACCTGCCTCTACAAATTCCCACTGTGAGCCGTGTGCCTGGCACTGCTGAGTTCTGGGAACCATCTGGAAGCTGCCATCTTGTGCTTCAAAATCTCCACTTTGATTAAAAAAAGACATCAGTTTACAGCCTTTATGGAAGATTATCTTTAAAATGTGAACTGAAGCTAAACTGATGAAGCGATGGCGGCTTGAGTGTGGTGAGAGCCTGAAAGAATAACTCAGAGCAACATGTGAACTGCCTTAGCTCAACACAGTGGAACGTTACCCATGAAGCCTAGTGATGGCAACCTAAATGCCTGCATCGTTAGCTATTTCACTACAGTTCAAAACACAGAAGAAAGTGGAGGGAGAGCCAAACAGATCTTGAAGATCAACATTATCTACTGAGAACAGTGTCTTGTTTTGATAGCTTGGGAGAGTGGGACAGGTTGGGATGCCACCTGCTGTACTGAGGTTTCAACGAGCCCCTCCTGCTCCACCAGCCTGGACTCCCTCTCCATGCTTTGCTGAATTAGGCTCTCTAGCCTCTTGCAGCACGTACGTGTGTACACACACACACACACACACACCTGGAGAATCACACAGAGATGGCAAACAGCTAGGAAATTGCCCAGCACTCAAGTGAAGCTCCCCTCTGGAGAGTACACCCAAAACAATATTGTCTTGTGCGGAGGAGAAATCTATAGAGTGTAAGTTCATATATCCGCCCCCTCCCTCAATGAGGAGGAAGATATGCACAGCTTCTTGCCCCTGTCTCCCGGTTATAAATTGCACAAACTGGCTTTATAATAAACAAAAACAAATTTATTAACTACAAAAGGCAGATTTTAAGTGATTATAAGGGATAGCAAACAGAACAAAGCAGATTACTGTACTAAGCAAATAAACATGCATACTAAGCTTAAGATCTTAAAAAGACTGGTTTCAAGAAGTAATTTCTCACCCTAAATGTTGCTTTTGGGCAGGCTGCAGAAATTCTTGAAAGTTAGCTGCCCTGCTTGCAGCTTAAATCTTTAGACCCCATATTCACAGACCAGATCCCTTTTCTAGCCTGGGCTCAACACTTACTCCCTCTAACCCCCCACCCCCACCCGTGTCTTTGTTTCTCAGATCTCTTTAGCTTCATCCTGGATGGGGATTCAGTGAAGAGTGAACCTAGATCAACTTACTCCCCAGTCTTAAACAGAATTTACATAAGGCAGGAACCTTTTGTTTCCCAGTCTTGACCTCTCCCTCCTTTCAGTGGAAAAATCAGTAGAAGTCCAAGATGGTGTTTAGTACCAGGTGACATGACCTAGTAGTGTCAAAGGAACGTCCCAGGATGCTTCTCAGGAAGGAGAGAGATTAGTATCTTCAAAGTCTTATTGTTTCTTCCTAATGACCCATCAAGTCTGATGGCCCTCTGTTTGGTGGGTGTTTCCCAAGTACACACACACAGTTGTAATCACTACATAGTCAATATTCCTAACTTCAGGATACAGAAATGATAAAGGCATACAAATTGGATAATCACATTCAGTAAATCATACCCTTTCCAATGATATCTTACAAGACCCATCTTGGATAAAATAGATCTTAGTTATGCCATATTCATATCAAGAATATGGAGTGTAACGTCACAGAGTGCCACACTTGGAGTACCCCAATCTGACCCTTGCATCAGGGAATCCAATCTCTGTGGAATTCAGTGAAGGGAAGATAAGCCAGTGAAGACAGAGCTCACTCACTCTTTTGCAAGAAGTAAGTCTGCAAGAAAAGTCAAGACTTATCAAAGTAAGTTTGGTTCTCTAAAGGCAGCACATCTGCAGATCCACGCTGAGAGAGCACATGAAATGCCATGCAGCAATGGAACTGATTTGAAATAAGTTAGCCTTTGAGGAAACATGTACCTGACCCTGTGTTCCAGCATTATAGATACCTTTGGTTCTATAAAAGCTCTCAGTTTCAACTCTTTTTCAGTTCCTTTCTAACGCTAGGCATTGCCTTTACATCTCCAAAGCAGAGGCAAGCAGGGAGGGTCAGTAGGGCATTGTAGTCGTAGAACAAATGTTACTTCGGTAAGTGACCTCTTTTTCTCCTTCATGTCTATATCATCTTCATGGATTCCTCCTGAATGCGGATCCTCCGCAGGGGCAGGATGGAGGAGTACAATCACCTGAGAAGTGAGTGACTGAACATTGCTCTCATATGGACCAGCCAGTCTGAGAGAAGAATACTTTGTACAACTGGGCATGGAACTCCAAGTAGTAATTGTGCAGATGCTCAACAGTTTGCACATAACAAACAGGTGTAGCAAAATCTGTTACCCTCCCAGCCACAGCAGAAAAACCTTCAGTTTATGGAAAATACAAAATTACTCAAAAAGCAACAAAGAGTCCTGTGGCACCTTATAGACTAACAGACGTATTGGAGCATAAGCTTTCGTGGGAGAATACCCACTTCGTCGCATGCGTCTGACGAAGTGGGTATTTACCCATGAAAGCTTATGCTCCAATACATCTGTTAGTCTATAACAGAGCTGCCCAGAGAATTCAGGGGGCCTGGGGCAAAGCAATTTTGGGGGCCCCTTCCATAAAAAAAAGTTGCAATACTATAGAATACTATATTCTCATGGGGGCCCCTGCGGGGCCCGGGGCAAATTGCTCCACTTGCCCCCCCCCTCTGGGCGGCCCTGTTCTATAAGGTGCCACAGGACTCTTTGTCGCTTTTTACAGATCCAGACTAACACAGCTATCCTTCTGATACTTAAAAATTACTCAAGATAGTTACATCCAAAGCTGACTGCAAAGACTTACAAAGAGATCTCACTAAACTGGGTGACTGGAAAAGAAAAGCGCAGATGAAATTCAATGTTGGTAAGTGCAAAGTAATGCACATTGGAAAACATAATCTCAACTACACATATAAAACAATCAGGTCTAAATTAGCTGTTACAACTCAAGAAAGAGATTTTAGTGTCATTGTGGCTAGTTCCCTGAAAACCATCTGCTCAATGTGCATCAGCAATCAAAAGAGCTAAAAGACTGTTAGGAACCATTAGGAAAGGGATAGATAAGACAGAAAATATCACAATGCCACTACCTACATCCATGCTATGCCCACACTTTGAGGGCTTCCTGCAGTTCTGTTTTCCATATCTCATAAAAGATATATTGGAACTGGTAAAGATACAGAGAAGGGCAACAAAAATGATGGTATGGAACAGCTTCCATAAGAGGAGAAATTAAAAAGACAGGGACTGTTCACATTATAAAGATAGCTTATGGGTGATATAATAGAGGTCTATAAAATCATGACCGGTGTGGAGAAAGCTAACAGGGAAGTGTTATTTTCCCCTTCAGGTAACACAAGAACCAGGAGTCGCTCAATGAAATTAATAGGCAGAAAGTTTAAACCAAACAAAAAGATGTACACCTCTACTCCGATATAACGTGACCCGATATAACATAAATTCGGATATAACGCGGTAAAGCAGTGCTCCGGGGGGGCGGGGCTGCGCACTCCGGCCGATCAAAGCAAGTTCGATATAACGCAGCTTCACCTATAACGCAGTAAAAAATTTTTACTCCCGAGGACAGCATTATATTGGGGTAGAGGTGTACTTCTTCAGACAACACAGTCATCCTGTGGAACTCATTGCCAGTGGATGTGACGAAGGCCAAAAGTATAACTGAGTTAAAAAAATTAGATAAGTTCATGGAGGATAGGTCCATCAACAGTTATTAGCCAAGATGGTCATGGATGCAACCCATGCTCCAGGTGTCTCTAAACCTCCATCTGCCAGAAGCTGTCACTGGATGACAGGGGATGGATGACTCAAAATGGACCTGTTCTGTTCATTCCTCCTAAAACATTCAGCACTGCCATTGTCAGAAGACAGGATACTGAGCTAGATGGACCATTGGTCTGACTCAGTATGGCCCTTCTTATGTTCTTAGTCTATCTAGCATAGGAATTTCAATGAGCACACTGTCTAGCAGAATAGAGAACGTTATCTGTTTCTACCACCTCTGGCCTGAAATGGATTGGCTCAGATTTCACCAGATGACACAAACAACCTTGAGGATTTTTTAAAAGACTGACTTTTTTGTGTCAAATATCAAAGCTCCCTGAACATCCAAGGTGTAGAATCTTATTTAACTAGGGAGAACATGAGACAGAGGAAAATATCAGAAAAGAAGCTGTCTGATGTAAGTGACAATCCAAGACCACCAGACAAGAACTCGGGATGGGATTTTAGGAAATCTTCTTCCATCCAACTCTATAGCTCTGAAACTCTCCTTGCAGAAGTCACAACCGCAGACGGACATATACAATAAGAAGCAGGTCCCCAGAGGCGCCAAAAGACCTTCCATTAGCCTTGTGAGAACTAGCATCACTTATCTACAGTAAATGTGCTTCTTCGGGACACAGTGTGCATCCCCACTTCAGTGCATGCACAAGCTTTGGAGAGCAGCATTTGCCAGGACTGCACATGCTCCTTGCCTATGACCATGTGGCCCAACCCAAGGTGTATACGTGGGTGCACCCCCAACAGCTGCCACTGAGCACTGCCCTAACTCAAACACCACCCTAGCGTCAAACACTGGAGCAGCAGAGGACGACGGTGGATTGCAGGGATCCACACAGACAGAAAAGTCAAAGAACAACACTTACCGTTGTTAAGTTTCTCTGAGCATTGTCTGTGTAGATCCCCACTCCCTGTGATTAGTTAGCAGTCACTTCTAGAGAATTCGAGAAGTCTCAATTTTCCCTGGATATTAGCAGGAGAGAGTGAAGTTAGGTAAAAGCACAAAGAGCGTTCCTGAACGCAGCTTTACCTAGGCTAGGTCTATAATTGGACACTTCTAAGACGCCATAAAAGTTCCCTTAAATCTGGCAGAGTGAGCCCTCATGCCAGGACATTAATGAGTCCTGGCAGTTCACAGCAGGCTTGGATACATGGTCTTATCTACTTGTTGGAGAGTCTTTGGGTAGCATGTTATCTCCTTGAGCAACAAACAGGAGAGGTGATTGGTGAAAACATGTAGTCATATCCTAGTAATAGCTGAGAGCCTGTAGAATATCGAGTGTGCATAACCTCACCTCCCAGGGTGCGAATGGGGGTTAGGAAACAACACAGGCAGGTTAATGGACTGGTGGAAGTGGCAGTCCCAGAGCCCCTTGGATACAAATTTAGAATTCAGAGATTTTAAAATCAGAAGGAACCATTATGATCACTACTCTGGCTTGCCTAACAGGCCAAAGAATCTCACCCAGAGATTCCTGCATTGAGCTTATAACTTTGGACTGAGCTAGTGTCTCTTTTAGAACTAATGTCCAGTGTTAATTTGAAGACTTCAAGTGACAGAGAATCCATCACATCCCTTGGCAAATTGCTCAAATGGCTAACTCAATGTTAAACATTGGAGGTGTAGCCCCACCTTGTTGTTATGCTGGGTCAGCCATCAGGGCCGGTGTCTTGCTCACACTGCAAGGCAATGCATTCCTTACTGGCATGACAGACTATATAGAAAGATGATATAGGGTTGAAGTCTTTTGTTGGTTCAAAGAGAGGACTCAGAGGTGTTGTTATGGGCACCTTGAGATGCGCTGTATTAATTTAAAGACTGAAAGGAGATAAAGGTGGAATAAACTCTTTCACCGTCCAGCATAAAAATAGTGATGCAAAGAGGTCTGAGTTGATCCCCTCCCCCAGACCCCCGGGACCTTTGTTTACTCCATTTCTTAGCAAACACCGAAAAGCACTCATTCTAAAGATGAAAGATTATTGTCCAAACAAAACAAGAAATTAAAACAAACATTTATATTGAAACTGAAATGGAGGTGACTATGCAAAACAAACAATTACAGAATCATAGAATATTAGGGTTGGAAGAGACCTCAGGAGGTCATCTAGTCCAACCCCCTGCTCAAAGCAGGACCAATCCCCAACTAAATCATCCCAGCCAGGGCTTTGTCAAGCCTGACCTTAAAAACCTCTAAGGAAGGAGATTCCACCACCTCCCTAGGTAACCCATTCCAGTACTTCACCATCCTCCTAGTGAAAATTTTTTTCCTAATATCCAATCTAAACCTCCCCAACTGCAACTTGAGACCATTGCTCCTTGTTTTCTCATCTGCCACCACTGAGAACAGTCGAGCTCCATCCTCTTTGGAACCCCCCTTCAGGTAGTTGAAGGCTGCTATCAAATCCCCCCTCACTCTTCTCTTCTGCAGACTAAACAATCCCAGTTCCCTCAGCCTCTCCTCATAAGTCATGTGCCCCAGACCCCTGATCATTTTCGTTGCCCTCTGCTGGACTCTTTCCAATCTGTCCACATCCCTTCTGTAGTGGGAGGGGGCCAAAACTGGACACAATACTCCAGATGTGGCCTCATCAATGCTGAATACAGGAGAATAATCACTTCCCTCGATCTGCTGGCAATACTCCTACTAATGCAGCCCAACATGTCGTTGGCCTTCTTGGTAACAAGGGCACACTGCTGACTCATATCCAGCTTCTCGTCCACTGTAATCCCCAGGTACTTTTCTGCAGAACTGCTGCTTAGCCAGTCTGTCCCCAGCCTGTAGCAGTGCATGGGATTTTTCCTTCCTAAGTGCAGGACTCTGCACTTGTCCTTGTTAAACTCATCAGGTTTCTTTTGGCCCAATCCTCCAATTTGCCTAGGTCACTCTGGATCCTATCTCTACTCTCCAGCAGATCTACCTTTCCCCCCAGCTTAGTGTCATCTGCGAACTTGCTGAGCGTGCAATCTATCCCATCATCCAGATCATTAATAAATGATATTGAACAAAATCGGCCTCAGGACCAACCCTTGGGGCACTCCACTTGATACCGGCTGCCAACTAGACATCGAGCCATTGATCACTACTCATTGAGCCCGACGATCTAGCCAGTTTTCTATCCACCTTATAGTCCATTCATCCAATCCATACTTCTTTAACTTGTTGGCAAGAATAATGTGGGAGACCGTATCAAAAGCTTTGCTAAAGTCAAGATATATCACATCCACTGCTTTCCCCTCATCCACAGAGCCAGTTATCTCATCATAGAAGGCAATCAGGTTGGTCAGGCATGACTTGCCCTTGGTGAATCCATGTTGACTGTTCCTGATTACCTTCTTCTCCTCCAAGTGCTTCAAAAGTTTCCTTGAGGACCTGCTCCATGATTTTGCCAGGGACTGAAGTGAGGCTGACCGGTCTGTAGTTCCCCAGGTTCTCTTTCTTCCCTTTTTTAAATATGGGCACTATATTTGCCTTTTTCCAAT
Source organism: Malaclemys terrapin pileata (assembly GCF_027887155.1). Taxonomy (NCBI): domain Eukaryota; kingdom Metazoa; phylum Chordata; order Testudines; family Emydidae; genus Malaclemys; species Malaclemys terrapin. The sequence continues at coordinate 958,176 of NC_071505.1, read as the reverse complement.
CGTCCAGGACCTTCCCCAATTGCCACGAATTTTCAAAGATAATGGCCGATGGCTCTGCAATCACATCAGCCAATTCCCTCAGCACCCTCAGATGCATTAGATCTGGACCCATGGACTTGTGCATGTCCAGCTTTTCTAAACTGTCCTTAACCTGTTCTTTCACCACTGAGGGCAGCTCACTTCCTCCCCATACTGTGTTGCCCAGTGCAGCAGTGTGGGAGCTGACCCTGTCTGTGAAGACCGAGGCAAAAAAAGCATTGAGCATTTCAGCTTTTTCCACATCATGTGTCAATTGAAACCTTTAAAGTCTCTCTAGTTTTAGAGGCAAAATATTAGTCTCCCATTTTCAGAACAAGCTTTCTTTGATGAAAAGGAAAGGATCATGTTTACTTTCAGTCCTGATGTGTGAAGGGTATTCACTTCTATTTCTAACAGACAGACAGATGCAAGGTGGAGGAGAGAGAGGATAGAAAAGTTGAGGGAAATACGACTTTTGCTGATATCTGTGAAACTTAGGACAGCTGGTTAGTCATGAATGGATGCTTTGACTGGCAGGTTGACCACAGAGCCTGTTGCTTGGAGCCTGGTTCACTTTCCGGTCAAGGTATCATCTGTTGCCCTCTCTTCTCCTTAGAAAGGGCAGGTTGTTGTCAGGTCATCTCGCTGTGCTGATGCAGTGCCACTGATTTCAGGGTTGATGAAAAGCTGAGTACGAGAGAGAGAATAAGAGGAAGGAAGGGAGGTGGGAACAACACAAAAGGAAGGGCAACAAAACAGGATCTTAGAAGCCTCTGCAACGGTGGCAATTAAGTGTCCCCACTGATGGGCTGAGGACAGGACATGATGATGATTTTTCAGAACTCACAAGTGAAAGGAAGTCTTTCATTTAGATTTGCTCCTTCTGTTTTGGGGTCAGGGAAGATGAGATGAGACGAGCTGGGATGCAAGATGGGATGGGAGATTATTTTTTTCCAAAGTCTCTTTTTAAGAAACCCAAAGAGGAGAAGAGCGGGTGGCATAGTTCACTCCTCATTATTTTGTCTGCCAATTAGGCCTAATATTCATCACCAATTTTGGTCTGTTAACTTCTAGTTCCACATCTTCTATTTTTACCCAGCATGATTTCAACAGTCTTTGAATCATATCAACAGGTCCTTTTTGTTTGGAATACTCCAGCTTCTTTGCCTGGTTCTCTTGCACTTGGTTGCAATATTCATTTATTGAAAACAACTCAAACTATTTTTCCATGTTAAATTTCCAAGTAGTCAAAATGATAGGTAATTGTAAAAATCTTATGAACTTTCACATACTTTTTACATTTAGGCTGACAATTGGGCCTACAAATTTTACCCCTATAGTCAGATCTCAGGATGGGAGAGACTCTCAAAGAGGTGGATACACCTTTAAAGAATCTGGGTACCATTGCATTTGAGAAAACAACCGAGCTCGTACTGGAGGATGAGACGCTGATAGCCCCGTGAGTTCACTGGCTGCACTAACAGTCCTGACCATTTGAGGCAAAGGAAATGGGGGTTTCCTCTGCATTATCCATATCAAAAATCTCTTTCACCTCAAACTGTAAAGGGAACCGATTAATGCTTTTCTGCTAGGACCTCTTGGACATCCTCAGAACACCACTTATCTGTTGTGCCAACAGGGAAGCATACATAAGAACGGCCATACAGAGTTAGAACAATGGTCCATCTAGTCCAGTATCCTGTCTTCCTACAGTGGCCAATGCCAGGTACTTCAGACAGAATGAACAGAACAGGGCAGTTATCAAGTGATCCATCCCGTCGCCCCCTCCCAGCTTCTGGAAGTTAGAGGCTTAGGACACCCAGAGCATGCAGTCCCTCCCTTATCATCCTTGATCATCGATTAACCTATTCTCCATGAACTTATCTGGTTCTTTTTTTTTTTTTTTACTCAGTTTAGTTTTGGCCTTCACAACATCCCCTGGCAACGAGTTCCGCAGATTGAATGTGTGTTGTGTGAAGAAGTACTTCCTTTCGTTTGTTTTAAACCTGCTGCCTATTAATTTCATTGGGTGACCTCTGGTTGTGTGTTATACAAGCCATCAGGTAGTCAGGGGGTGAATCTGGCTCTGGTTCTGAAAAAGAAATCTGGGACACTCAGTAATGGGATAGGAGGACCCACCAGCAAGTCCAGCACATCTGTGAACCAGAACATCCATGTCCAGGACACAGCTATCAGTCTCACTGGGATTTTATCCTGTCTGATATTTCAATGGCCCCTGGGGAATGCACACAGAAGACTCTGGAACCAGATTGGAGGAAGGGATCTGGGATGGATGCCAGACTTTTCTCTCTCTAAAGCAGACGAATTCTCCTCCTTGTCCTGGCAGGTGGCAAACAGATCTATGTGAAGCGTGCCCCACCTGTTGAAGAGGTTTAAGGATGGAGTCTTCCCGGGCCCACTTGTAGCAAGCAGTGTGTCTCCTGCTGAGGTTGCTGGCTAGGTTGTTGTCCTTACAGCCTAGTTGAAGAGCAGTTGGGGTCATGTGATGTTCTTCACATCTGACATTCTCCATGAACCACTAATCCAAAGAGATATCTTGTCAAGCATGTAAACTTTTGGAAACTCAGGGGCTGAAATTAAAATTGGTTCTAGAGCCTTCATTAAAGCTGTGGCTTCCAAAAGAAGCTGCCAGTGGACCTAAGATGGATGGAAGAAACAGCTCAATGTCTCTGGCGATCTTTCAAATTTACCGAGTTGCAAACCAGGCTGGATCTGTAAGTCGCCTGAAGAGTGGAAGGGCTAGCCTCTCCAGTAACAGAAAAAGGACTACTGCTTCTTACATAAAGAATAACTTGGGCCTAGGCTACTGACATTGGTCCCTACCACAGAACTCCAGAGCAAAGAGTGCCTGTAAGCAAGGGTAGTTCTAGCCAGGGACCCAGGCATTGAGTCAGACAGATCATTAGAGGCCCTCCAAGAGCACGTTACAAGCACCTGATCCTCCCTACAAGTCTCAAGAAACTCTTACTTCTTGCTCTCAGGGATATGCTCCAATCAGGGCATATCTTAGCCCAGATGGAATGGTGACCCATAACTGCATATCATTAGAACGTCTTAAAATGAAGGCTGCAGGGCAGTATGCCCTCCTCCTCCCCTCCTGGTCCTTTCAGAGGCTGCCAACTCAGCCAAAGAACTGCCATGAAACGCTGGCTGACACAGCCAGGCTTCCTGCTCTCCCCAGGAATAGGATCTGGGAAGCGATAGGCCACAACTCTCAAGGAGCGCTATCGCCAAAGGGAGAAGACTGGCTTGGAAATGAACCCCCGCCCCCCATGTTGGGCAGCTATGCAGCGAAAGGTGCCCCCAGCAGCTGCAGATACAGCATGTGGACAAGGCAAAGAGCACAGGGAGAGATGAACGCCCTTAAGATTAAAAAACAAGTCACTTGGCCACAGAAAATCAGAGACCAGAAAAGGTATCAGAAGATTCTGAGACCATTCATTTAGAAAAAGTCACACAATGTGAACACGCAGAAAAACTGTATAGCTCTGGGAAATCTGGACAACTGCAAAGCTGCCCACAGGCAGGTTACAAAAGAAGAAACAGGGGTGTTGAGCTAGCAAGTGGCAGGAGCAGAGCAGGAAGATTGTTGAGAGATTAACAGTGACGAGAGCACAGTGATTCAGAGAGCTGAAGCTGGCACGTCAGTACCACAGCAACCACAGGTACAGAAGATGAAAGAGTTCAAGCAGTGAACTGGTTAATCTTAGGCAGCGCTGCAGGAATGGGATGCTGCGGGCTCACAAAGAGAGGGTATGGCATCATCAAATACTACTTTGGTGCTTTTATGTCTGTTGGTGACCCAGGACATTTGGCAGATAAGTCAAAGAACAGCAAAGTTTGATACAAAGCTGAAAGTGAGTGATAAAGATCAGTACATGACTGTATTGAAAATGCATTTCTTATATTTGCCAAGGAGAAGGGTAAGTGATATGTGAGACAGATAAGATCAGGCATTTGTATTTAATGTCAGTGAGTTCAGGAGAGTTTTAACTTGACAAAGAGTTTTGAGAAAGGAATTTGGCAAGTTCCAAGACTTAATAGCCTCTCACAAGGCGGGTTTTGAAATTGTGCAAGGTTTTGACCAACATGTTGCTGGATGCACGGTTTAGACAGACCTATCTTTGCTGTGTAGTTCAGAGAGATTTTCAGATGTGCCTAAGGGATTCTAGGAGCACAAGTCCCAGTGAAAGTCTACAAAAATATTTTGAAAATCTCCCCAAATGTCCACTTTAAACAGGTGGGTTTTGTATTTTCTTGGGAAGTGGGGTGGTAAAAAGTTTCAGACCCCAGCTATTCAGCCAAGCATGTAAGAGCCAAGAACTGCTGCCCCATTGCAGTTTCAGAGAAGTAACCCACCCTGAAATATTCTTCCACTCCACAATGACTGAACCTGAAGAGAGATCTATAAACACCAACTGCTTTCCAGCCCAAGGGAACACAGAGTAGCAACAGTGAGTTTCTATTAAGAAGCAATGAGTGTTGACTGCCTTTTATTTGGTTGATTTGGGGACAGAAAAGTTGTTCACGAGTAACAAGTTGATATCTCACATACCAATGCCAAAGAAAGGAAGTGACATTTTAATGGTAAATTACAATAATACAACCTTCAACAATGGGCACCGATGTGATTTACAAATGAGACACACACAACAGAACTGCACTTTGATGAATTTCAGGGGGACTCTGATGTGATGATACTGGGAGCTGATTTATTTAACAGAATCAAAGATGTGGTCAGCTTACAGGGATAATGTTTGCAAACTTGCTTGAAATATCTACTACCATTAGCCTTAAATACAGAGAGAAAAAGGAATTCCCGGGGAGCAGTGACTCTGAAAAAGATGTGGGGGTGACATGCCAGCTCCTCCGACAGAGGGGAAGACAGGTGGGTTTGGAATGGATATGAGCAACACATCTCAAAGAACAACAGTTACAAGAAGGTGGGTAACTTTTTTTTTTCTTTTTCTTTGAGTGCTTGCTCATGTTGGTTCCAATGAGGTGACTCCCAAACCCTACCCAGGAGGTGGGGTTGCAGTTATGGAATCGCTGACTGCAGCACCACTCTGACAAATGCTGCATAGTCTCTGGCATGCTGGGTTATTGCGTAATGCGAGGTGACAGTGTGAACTGAGGACCATGTCGCCGCCCTGCAGATCTCCTGGATCAGGACCTGGGCCAGGAATGCTGCCAAGGAGGCCTGCACTCTTGCGGAATGTGCCGTTAGTGCAGGGGCTGGAACTTTGGCTAACTCATAGCATGTCCGGATAGAGGATGTGATCCATGATGAGATCCTCTGCAACGAGACCGGGAGTCCTTTCATCTGGTCTGCCACAAACAGTTGGTTCGATGTACAAAACGGCTTTGTGCATTCAATGTAAAAGGCGAGCGCTTGTCGAACGTCCCCAGGGAGTGAAGCCTTTGTTCTTGGCTAGCCGCGTGAGGTTTAGGGTAGAAAATGTCCTGGTTGGAGTGGAATTGGAATTGGAGTGAGCAATGGTCTCAAGTTGCAGTGGGGAAGGTCCAGGTTGGATATTAGGAAACACTATTTCACTAGGAGGGTGGTGAAGCACTGGAATGCGTTACCTAGGGAGGTGGTGGAGTCTCCTTCCTTGGAGGTTTTTAAGGCCCGGCTTGACAAAGCCCTGGCTGGGATGATTTAGATGGGAATTCGTCCTGCTTTGAGCAGGGGGTTGGACTAGATGACCTCTTGAGGTCCCTTCCAACCCTGATATTCTATGATTCTATGAATTGGGACACAATCTTTGGGAGGAAGACTGGGTTAGGCCTAAGCTGCACCTTGTCCTTATAGAAAACTGTGTAAGGAGGGCTGGAGGGGATACCATTTTTAGGTCCGATACCATCTTTGCCGAAGTAATGGTGACTAGGAAGTCCACTTTCCATGACAGGTAGAGGAGTGAGCAAGTCACCAAGGGTTCAAATCATGGCCCTGTTACTCTGAAAAGGACCAGGTTAAGCTCCCACACTGGGATCGGTTGTCTAACCTGCGGCTACAGCCTGTCCAGCCGCTTTAGGAAACAGCCAACCATGGGCTTGGCGAAGACGGAACGCCCAGCCACTCCCGGGTGGAAAGCAGTGATGGTTGCCAGATGTACCTTGATGGACAATGCTGCCAGGCCTTGCTGTTTCAAGTGCAATAGGTAGTCCAGGATAAGCAGTTTGGGCTCCTGCCCTGGAGATGAGCGGCTCTGAGAGCACCAGATTGCAAACCTTTTTCACTTGGCCAGGTAGGTAACCTTAGTGGAGGGTTTCCTGCTACCAAGTAAGACCTCCATAACAGGCTCAAAGCACGAGTTCCATGGGGTTTAGCCATGAAGCTTCCAAGCCGTGAGGTGAAGGGACTGGAGGTCAGGGTGGTGAAGGTGATCTTGGGTGATCAGGTCTGAGACTACAGGCAATACGATTGGGGTGTCCACAGACAGCTCCAGGAGTGTGGTGTACCAGTGGTGATGAGGCCATGCTGGCGCCACCAGTATGACCAATGCCTTGTCTCTGCGGATCCTGAGCAGAACCTTGTGGACGAGTGAGAACGTGTACAACAGATGGTCCATCCAGGGGAGGAGAAACGCATCTGCAAGTGAACCAGGACTGTGATTCCGGAAGGAGTAGACTCGCAGGCACTTTCTGTTGCCCTGTGTGGCAAACAGGTTGATCTGGGGAACTCCCCACTTCTGGAAAATGCTGTGTATCACGTCTGGGCGGATGGAGCACTCATAGTTGTGGAAGGATCTGCTGAGGTAGTCCGCCAACTCATTCTGGGAACCTGGGAGGTAAGACGCTTCCATGTGAAGCGAGTGGACTATACAGAAGTCTCACAGCTTGAGGACTTCCTGGCACAGGGGAGAGGAACGAGCCCCACCCTGCTTGTTTATGTAAAACATCACAGCTGTGTTGTCTGTCATAACCCCCACACGCTTCCCCTGCAATTGGGCTTGGAAGGTTTGCCGGGCTCGTCGGACCGCACTCAACTTCTTTGTGTTGATGTGGAGCGAGAGCTCGTCCTGTGACCAGAGGCCCTGTGCCTGTAGTTCTTCCAGGTGAGTGCCCCATCCCAGCGCTGATGCACCGTTACCAGAGACAGAGAGGGCTGGGGTTTGTCGAAGGCGACTCCCTCGCACACCTGCAGGTTGAGCCACCAGCGGAGGGACTCGAGGACCTGCACTGAAAGGGTGATCACTGTGTCCAGGCAGTTACGCCCTGGACGGTAGGCCAACGCTAGACAAGCTTGGAGAGGCCTGAGCCTCAGCCTGGCATGCTGCACCACATAGATACATGCCGCCGTGTGGCCTAGGAGCCTGTAGCAACCCATTGCTGTGGTAGTAGGGTACCGTCTGAGGCTTTGTATGATGTCCGTCATGCCCGGAAATGGACCTCCGGCAGCAACGCCCTGGCCCGGCCTGAGTCCAACACCGCTCTGATAAACTATCCTTTGAGTCGGTGACAGGGTCGATTTTTGTTCACTGAGGAGGAGACCCAACCTGTCGAAGGTGGATCTCACGAAGAGGATCTGAGCCTCCAATGGGTCCCTGGGTCCACTGAGCAGCCAGTCGTCGAGGTATGGGTATACCTGGGCCTGCCTCCGACATGCACTTGGTGAACACTCGAGGGGCTGTGGACAGGCTGAAGGGGAGGACCGTGAATTGGTAATGCTTGTGGCAGACCACAAACCTGAGGAAGCATCTGTGGGCAAGACGTATCGAGATGTGGAAGTACGCATCCTTGAAGTCGAGGGCGGCATACCAGTCTCCCGGATCCAGAGAGGGGATGATCAAACTTAGGGAGACCATGAGAAACTTCAGCTTTTTCATGAAGCTGTTGAGGCCTTGCAGGTCGAGAATGGGTCTGAGACTCCCCTTGGCTTTGGGGATGAGGAAATAATGGGAGCAGAATCCCTTGCCCCTTAGCTCCCGAGGAACCTCCTCCACTGCCCATGCGGTGAGGAGCGTGTGGACCTCCTGCATGAGGAGATGCTCATGAGAAGGGTCCCTGAAGAGGGATGGGGAGAGGGGGTGGGAGGGAAGAGAGGAGAGGAGCAGAATTGGAGAGAATATCCCACTTCTACCGTGCGAAGGACCCAGTGGTCTGATGTTATCTGGGACCAACCAATGGGCTTAAACTGCAGCAAGGGAGGTTTAGGTTGGACATTAGGAAAAAGTTCCTAACTGTCAGGGTGATTAAACACTGGAATAAATTGCCTAGGAAGGTTGTGGAATCTCCTTCCTTGGAGATATTTAAGAGTAGGTTAGATAAATGTCTATCAGGGATGGTCTAGACAGTATTTGGTCCTGCCATGAGGGCAGGGGACTGGACTCAACCTCTCGAGGTCCCTTCCAGTCCTAGAATCTATGAATCTGTGAAAACGTTATCTGGGACGGGTGCTTCTAGTATTGTGGACACCAGAACTGTTCCAGCAACAGTTAAACCAGAGCCAAATACAGAGGTAAAATAACCTCTCTGCTCCTATTTGAGATTCCCCTGACAATGCATCCCAGGATCACATTAGCTTTTTTCGGCCACAGTGTTTGACTGGGAGCTCATATTCAGCGGACTATCCACCATCACCCCACAAAAAATTTTCAGAGTCACTGTTTCCCAGGATAGAGTCCCTCACTCTGTAAATATGCCTATATTTTTTGTTCCTAAATGTACACATTTAGCAATATTAAAACTCATCTTGTTTGTTTGCACCAGTTTATCAAGCAAACCAGATCGCTCTGTATCAGTGACCTGTCCTCTTCATTATTTACCACTCCCCCAATTTGTGTGTCATCTGCGAACTTTATCAGTGATAATTTTATGTTTTCTTCCAGGTCACTGATAAAAATGTTAAATAGTGTAAGGCCAAGAACTGTTCCCAGCAGAACCCCACTAAAAAAACAAAACATCCATTCGATGAGAATTCCCTGTTTACAATTACATTTTTACCCTATCAGTTAGCCAGTTTTAAATCCATTTAACACATGCCATTTTGTTTTATATTATTCTAGTTTGAAATACGGTGCGGTACCAAGTCAAATACCTTACAGAAGTCTAAGTATATTACATCAACACGATTACACCTCTATCCCGATATAACATGACCCGATATAACGCGAATTCAGATATAACACGGTAGAGCAGCGGTGTAGGGAGCGGGGCTGCGCGCTTCGGTGGATCAGCACATCAGCATGTCTGGCTCCGACACGCTGCTCTGAGCGGCGTGTTAAGGGTGCCGGGCTGGGGCCGAGGGGTTGGATAAGGGGCAGAGGGTCTCGGGGGGGGGGGGGGCAGTCCAGGGACAGGAGTAGGGGGGGTTGGATAGTTCGGAGGCTCTGGGGGCGGGGTGGTCAGGGGACGGGGAATGGGGGCATTAGATAGAGCACGGGAGTCCTGGGGGTGATTAGGGACGGGGGAGGGGTCTCTGGAGGGGGCCATCAGGAGACAAGGAGCAGGGGGGGCTTAGATAGGGGGTGGGGTCTTGGGAGGGGAGGTTGGGGCAGGGGGGGGGTCTCTGGAGGGGGTAGTCAGGGGACAAGGAGTGGGGGGTTGGATGAGTCGGGGGTTCTGAGGGGTCAGTGAGGGGGCGGGAAGTAGGTGGGGGTTGGATAGGGGGCGGGGCCAGGCATGTTTGCTGACTATTCATAACAGAAATGCTGGAGGCCAAAGCAAGTTCAATATAACGTGGTTTCACCTATAGCACGGTAAGATTTTTTGGCTCCCGAGGACCGCGTTATATCGGGGTAGAGGTGTACTTTTATCAACCAAACTTGTCATCTCATCAAGAAAAAGGTGTCAAGTTGGTTTGACAGGATCTATTTTCCATAAATCCATGTTGATTTGCATTAATTACATTACCCTCCTTTAATTCTTTATTAACCAAGTCCTGTGTCAACTACTCCATTATCTTGCCTAGGATGTATGTCAGGCTGACAGGCCTATAATTACCCAGGTCATCCTGTTTACCCTTTTTAAAAATTGTCACATTAGCTTTCTTCCAGTCTTCTGGAACTTCCCCAGAGCTCCAAGACTTATTGAAAAATCAACATTAACAGTCCAGTGAGCTCCTCGGACAGTTCTTTTAAAACTCTTGGATGAAAAATATCTGGACCTGCTGTTTAACAACCTCAAGAGATACCAGTGGAATAGAAAGAGTGTTCTCATCAAAGGGTCTTGCCTTCAGGGTCACAGAGAGGTCCATACTGTCTGCCTTTCTCTACAATGCCCACATGAGATCACTGGGAGACAGCAAGATGCCATACGCTCAGCTGGCAACAGCATGCCAACGATACTCAACTCTGAAACTCATTCTCCACTGACTGCCATTATTAACACGTCGGAATGCCCACAAGAAATCAGCTCTTGGATGAAGAGCAGCTGGTGTGGCAGATGCAAGACCTGGGAAGTGTAAGGAGTTCAAATGACTATACTGAAATGTGCCAGGCAGGCATGGACTTTTGGGTACTAAGTGTTAACTGGGTTTCCTGGGAATCTCTGGGGAGTGGTTAACACAAATTACATAATCCTGTTTATGCAAAAGCTCAGGCTTTCGAAGCTCTGCTCTGAGGAGAGGGCCACTGACTAGTGATTACCTGGCCCCAGAGACTGGAGATCCAAGGCCTGAGCGATGCAAAGGAACAGATGAACTGTCCAATCAGGGTCTAGTTTCTGAGCTAAAAACTAACATGAACTTGTAATCAAGGGGGCAAACTGAGGTTGGGGTTTGAAAGACTGACACCTACAAGAGCCCTGTGTTGGAGCTGGGGGTGACCTCTGGTATGCTTTTAGCATGACTGTAGGCAGTTGGGGGTTTTTTGTTAAACATGTGTAATTCCCCCTCTCTCCCCAAGAGGCAATGCAGTACGCTTTGTGAAATCTGCTTGACAACTGGCATACACTGTTACAACCCTTGGAGAAAGAGTTAACCATGGATACTGGATCCCGGTCAGACCTGCTGGGAAATCACAGAGAGTGCAGAGGGACTGCAAGCTTAAACCCCGGGTCTGAACAGAGGGAGATGCGGGTCTCTGACCCAAGTAAGGTGACTGCTAGGAAGCCTAAAACCTTAAGTGGGTCCCCCTCAAGGAAGACCAGAAGGGGAGTCAAAAGAACAGTTAACCCTGAAGCTGTGACAGCCGGCTCAAGCTGAATCCAGATAAGAGCAAAGTGATCCTGGCTGGCTGAAGTAAATGCTTTGAGGAGCTGCCCAACAGACTGTCTTCACCTGCCCCTGAAAGTGCGTAGACCCCACTTGTCAAAGTGATGCAAAGTTTTGGGGGTCCTGTGTGACTCCTCACTAAGCTTGGAGGAGCAGGTAGCCTCAGCCTAGCCACAGTGATCCATACATTCAACACTGCCCAGCTGGATTACTGTCATTCACTGTTTCTGAAGCTGAATATGAAGACGATGCACAAGCTGCAGCTGGTACAGAAAGCAGCGGCCTGCCTCCTCCATGATCTAGGCCCCCATGATACGTCAGACCTGTGCTCAAGTCCCTCCAATAGTTCCCAATCGGTTTCAAACGGCATTTTAAGATCTTGGTCCTAATTGTGGATTAAGCCCCATCTACCGCAGCGACCACATCTCCATCTACAAACCACCAAAACAGCTGCATTCCTCTGGGACAGTACAGATCAGAAACGAAGCACTCGGGGACCAGTACAAACATTCTCAGCCTAGGGGCTCTGGCTGTGTAAAGATCTTCCAGAGGAGACAAGGCGAATCCAGAGTCTGACTATTGTTAGGAAACACTGCAAACCCTTGCGCTTTGACAAAATCCTTTTCACCACGAGAATGATACCAGTAGAACAGCTACCCCACACACCCCCAAAACCCAAAACACACACACACAAATAATAAAACACAGAAATCCGAACCAAGCAAGCAAGCAAACAAAACTACAACCCCTCCGCAACCCCCAAAAGGGAGGAGAGGCAGGACTTCATGAACTCCACTAGGGACTTAGCTATTGCTATCAGCTTTACACAGGAGTTGCTTAGGTACTCTGATGATGAATGGCCGTATGAAACCCTAAACCAGACAAACCATTACTATACATCCAGGTGAGTCCTTAGGAATCTCTATCATTCTGGGAGTATAAAGTACACCAGGCTCAAACGACAACAGGGTCACAAGTTTTCTAAATTCACCCAGAGTTTGTGTTCCTGAAGTTGAATCCCCTTGTTCTGCTGTGTCTATCAACTGTTTCTTTCTACATCTTGCAAGGCTGAATTCCAGCAGATGATGATCACTAGCCTAGTATTCTCACCCCATGCCTCCCTATCTGCATGAAGCAGATCAAAGACGAAGTCCCCTCTGCTTGGATTCTGTCCTTAAGTAACCTACACATGGAATCTCTATGCCGATTCATGTGTGGTTATTACCACCAGCCTTCCTCAAGATAGTTAAAGTACTAGAGTCCAGATGAATCCCCCCGCCTCTTCCCCTCCTTCCCCCACATATGTGCTTCGAGGTGGTGCTGAACACGCCCCAGGAAATCCACCAGCGAAGGGCAGGACTCCCATCTGGAGGGCGAGCGATTAGCTCTGTGGCTGAGAACAATCCCTGCAGACTCAATAGCAAGGAGCGCTTCTGCTGGGTCCTGACGCCACCAAGCCCAGCAGATCAGACTCTGGCTCAGAGACTTTGTCCTGCAGCCCCAACCGCCCTAGAGGAACCTGTGAAAAGGCAAACACTCTCCGATAAAGAACTTAACCCAGGCATCTTCAGGACGGCCCAACAGGTTCTAAAGACAGGGAGCATTACAGGGTAAGATGGCAGCAGGCAATATACCTTCAACTGAACAGCTACTTCTCACAGAGACACCCTCACATCTCCCACACCGCTGACACAGAGAGAAACGTTACACACCCATGAACCTCTCAGCCCTGATCCCGCCAAGCCCTGCCCAAACAACTCTCCCCATCGTCTTCCCTTGTTCAGCCCCCGTCTGCAGACAGCTCCCCTTCTCTTCAGCCCCTGTCTGCAGACCGCTCCCCCTTCTCCTGCTCAGTCTCCCCAATGGGGGGGAGGGATAGCTAAGTGGTTTGAGCATTGGCCTGCTAAACCCAGGGTTGTGAGTTCATTCCTTGAGGGGGCCATTTGGGGATCTGGGGCAAAAATTTGTCTGGGGATTGGGCCAACTTTGAGCAGGTGGTTGGACTAAATGATCTCCTGAGGTCCCTTCCAACCCTGGTATTCTATGATCTGCAGACAGCTCCCCCTTCCCCCGTCCAGGCCCCCCATCTGCAGACAGCTCCCCCTTCCCCCGTCCAGGCCCCCCATCTGCAGACAGCTCCCCCCTTCCCCCGTCCAGGCCCCCCATCTGCAGACAGCTCCCCCCTTCCCCCGTCCAGGCCCCCCCATCTGCAGACAGCTCCTCCCTTCCCCCGTTCAGGACCCCCATCTGCAGACAGCTCCCCCCTTCCCCCGTTCAGGACCCCCATCTGCAGACAGCTCCCCCTTCCCCCGTTCAGGACCCCCATCTGCAGACAGCTCCCCCCTTCCCCTGTTCAGGACCCCCGTCTGCAGACAGCTCCCCCTTCCCCTGTTCAGCCAGCCACTCCCCGCAGACCGCTTCCCCTTCTCCTGTTCAGCCCCCCGTCTGCAGACTGCACCCCTGCTCATCTTCTGCCACCCAGGGACACCTCGCCCGTCTTCTCTCTAGCTCCCTAAAGCACCCTCCTCCCAGACAGCTCCCACTCCCCCCAGTACAGCACCTCCATCCCCAGACAGATCGTCTAGTTCACGCTCCCACACACACCTTTCAGTACTTCCATCTGTGGGAATTCCATGGCCATTGGCACCCTGTGAACATTCTCCCAACCTTAGAGAGCTGCCCTCCCACTTCTGGTCCGATCCTGACTCCACCCCAGCCCCAGGTGTCTCTTGAGAGGCTGATGCTCTGGCACCCATGCTATTCAGAGCCAGAGCCAGCAGAGTGCCCCAGCGTGCCAGCCAGGGACCATCCCTCACTCCTGCAGGTCGGGCAGAAGAGACTCAGAGTCACTAGCCGGACATCTGCCCCAGCTTGCAATGGAAGGCGCGGGTTCATACACAAACCGGTGACCAAACATCTACCAAAGTAGCCCTGATAACCCCCAGCAGACTCTGCTGCCTGGGTAGGGAACCTGAGAGTGAACTAGTATCAGGGGGTAGCCGTGTTAGTCTGTATCTACAAAAACAACAAGGAGTGTGGTGGCACCTTAAAGACTACCAGATTTATTTGGGCATAAGCTTTCGTGGGTAAAAACCTCACTTCTTCAGATGCATCCGAAGAAGTGAGGTTTTTACCCACGAAAGCTTATGCCCAAATAAATCTGGTAGTCTTTAAGGTGCCACCACACTCCTTGTTGTTTTCGAGAGTGAACTAGAAGAGCAACTACAAGGGGAGAGCCCCATATCTATTAGATTATCCCTCTCCTTCCCACAAGAACAGCAAAACAGCCCCATAGCGACAGAGTAAAGAGCTGCCCACTCCTGCCTCTCTTGCTGTAGACAGAGGGCTTCAGTCTCCAGGTCTGTCAAGATGGCACCTTTCACAGCTACAAATAAATAGAACCAAGAACAAAGATACAGAGTGGGTATATGTCCCATCCTCAGCCTTCCAGCAGGTCAGAGCTAGGCTCGAATCTGAGCACAGAGACACTATCAGTGGATCAGACCAATGGTCCTAGCCCAGGATCCTTTCTCCGACAGTGCCCAACATGCAATGCTTTCTAGGAAATTCAAGAAATCTTGCTGTGAAAATGATGGGATTCTTGCTCATGGGGAAGTTTTTTCCTAGCCTTGTCAGTGGGAGGCTGACTTCTGCTCTGAAGCAGGAACACTTTAGACAGGATTTTTAAAAATCATGTCTAATGTAACTGAGGATGTTCTCAAAATCCCATAAATCTTTAATCCTATCTTGAATTCTGCTATAATTTTGGCGTGCTGTGGCAGTCTATTCCATAGATTAATTGTGTTTTGTGCAAAAAGCATTTCCTTTTATCAGCTTTATATTTGTTGTCTTTCAGTTTAACTCACTGTCCCCTTGTTTGTGTATTATGAGGGAGGATTGTGGTGCTGGCAGAGAGGTGCCAGCTCCTGCCAAGGTCTCCACGTCTCAATGAGACACTGACAAATACAGAGCTGGAATCAGTCCGGCTCACCTGGGTGTTAGTATTGTTAAAATAGGTATTGGAATGATAAGGATGTGTTTAGACTTCATTGAATGCTTGTCAGTTGCTGCCTGCATTACTGTCACTTATAACATCTGTACCCTATACTGTAAGATACAACAGGAGTGGTTCTGTTCTAAACCTCTGTGACTGCATAAATCACTAGACAGGAGAGAGATGTTAATTAGTGTGAAGAGCTGATCTTCCAAAGAAAGTGTTATGTTACAGGAAAGGTCCATCAATCCCAGATGGACTATTGTGGGTGGCTGCAACTGGAATTTCCCTACATACTATCAACAAGAGGACAAAAGACATTTGTTGTTCTGCTCCCTTCCCCAGGAAGATGAGCCATGCAAGTGGACTCCACCCAACAGCTGAATACTCAGCTCTGAGCACATGGCAGGAGGAGGAGAATAACCCAAACAAAAGCAACTTGCTATCTCTGTGAGCTGCTGAGACTGGGGGGGGGGGGGGGGGGGGGGGAGAGAGAGTGTGGTTTTTTTTTGGCATAAGCAAGAGATCCCCAGATGTTTAGCCTGGGTTTGCCCTAAAGGACATAGAGAGCTTGCTGATTACAGAAGCTTCTATTACCTTTCAAAACTTACAATTGTAAATTATTTCAAGTATCGGGGGTAGCCGTGTTAGTCTGTATCTACAAAAACAACAAGGAGTCTGGTGGCACCTTTTGTAAATTATTTGTGTATCTATGTCTACCTGCTTTAACCTTGTAAATAACTCTCTGGTTTCTTTTTCCTAGTTAATAAATCTGAATAGATATTATAGGATTAGCTACAAGCGTGGTCTTTGGTGTGAGATCTAAGGTACAACTGACGAGGGGTAAGTGACTGGTCCAGTGAGACTGGGAGTAACTAGAGTATTACCGTTGGTATTAGGGACAATCTATCACAAATGTACATTCACCTGGGTGGCGAGGTAGATCAGAGTGCCCACGGGGACTGTCTGTGACTCCATGTTACGGCTGTTACAGTGCCTGAGCAGTTTACACTTGATAATTGGTTGGTGAAATCGAAGTGTAGAACTCACAGACAATCTGGGGTTTGTGCCCAGCTTCCTAACAGTCTGCCCTGAGGTTGGTACTCGCGCTCTGGAGCCCCTGCAGGCAGCGTTACGAGGACAAATAAGAGAAACCCACCTACGTTGTCGATCCCAACCACTATTTTATATGCCTAGCGAAAGCACAAAGCAAAGATACATAATGGAGGAGGAAGTAGGAAAATTAAGAGAAAAATAGAAAGGAGACATCCAAGGCACTATATTAACCCAGGATTTTGGGGAGGGGGAGAAATGTGGCACTTCAAACATTATCTCGCCCATCAACGCGCACGTTTGGCGACATATGACATTTATGACAAACTTGAAAATATCAATGAAGTGAAGCAACATTCAGCAATCAACGTACAAAACGAAAAGGAAACTAAGAGTCACTTTAATGTTTCCTCTCAAAACAATCCCCTGCCCAATCCCCTGGCTTGGGCCAGGAGCTGGCGATTCTTGAAACATGTCCTTAAAGGAGACTGCCCAGCATTCTGCCCCAAACCACCCAGTTCAACAGCATCTCTTTTCAAAGATATTCCTGTTCTAGAGGGAGGCAGTATTACTAGGAATCTAGACAGGGATGAATGCAGGGAGAACCAGGCCAAGGGTGAGATGTAGGACAGGCAGGTAAGATATTAGGCCCACAGGGAAAGAAAAGGAGATGCAAAACTCAGCTTCTGCTTACTAGTTAGGTTACTGCTACCAGATTCCTCTAAAATCTCAGAGAGAAGGCAGGAGCAGTGTGACCCATGGACTCATACGCACCAGGGTAAGGTCCTGCCATCTCTGCAGGATGGGAATACCCCATTAGGAGGAGCTTCCAAGTAAAGGAAGCTTCCAGTCTCCCCTTCACCACTTCAGAAGTTTTGTGAACACTTGATACTGACAAAACCCCAGTGAGCAGGGTCTCATTGGGACCCCCTTGACTTCACCCCCATGCCCCGAAACATGCCTGGAGCACCACAAGAATTTGCAGCAACAACTGTAAGTTTCTGCAATCTCCCAAACCATCTTCGCTGCACTTATTTCAAAGAGTGCATAATCCCAAGGGAAATCCGCCTGTACAGAGCAGACCCCACTCAAGACAAACATGACTAACGCAATGCATATCCAACGGGGCCACCCCAAAGGCAGCGGGTCCCCAATAGACACAGCAATAGCCCCAGTCAGGCAAGGGACCAACCTCTGTTCGCCCCTCCCTCCTCATACAGTCCTTGCCTCTCAGAGCCCAGAGGGGATCTGCAGGGAATCCGAACCAGCCCCGTGGCCAGCTGCTGACTGCGCTTTGCCTGCACTCAGCTTCGCCTGGGCCCTGGCCATGCCCTTGGTCAGCGGGGGTCCCATGCTGCCCTACCCCGCTACAGGGCCCCCCACACCCGCTTCCAAACTCTGCACCCCGGCTGTGCCCAGGGCCCCTTGCCTGGTGCTGCCTGTGGGGTGGGTCGCCCTTGCCCATGGCCCCCATGCCTCCCCTGTGCCTGCTCCCACCCCGGCTGTGCCCAGGCCATTGGCTACTTCTCAGGAGCAGCGGGTCCCACGCTGCCCTACCCTGCTACAGGGGCCCCTATGCCCACTCCTACCCTCTGTACCCCAGCTGTGCCCAGCACCCCTCAAGCAGCACTGCCCACGGGGTTCTCCTGCCCACCCCCATCTCCTGTACCCCGGCTCTGCCCAGCACCCCTCAATCAGTACTGCCCATAGGGTGCTCCCAACCCCTGTGCCCAGCACCCCTCGATCAGCGCTGCCCATGGGGTGCTCCTGCCCACCCCCATCTCCTGTACCCCGGCTCTGCCCAGCACCCCTCAATCAGTACTGCCCATAGGGTGCTCCCAACCCCTGTGCCCAGCACCCCTCGATCAGCGCTGCCCATGGGGTGCTCCTGCCCACTCCAATCCCTGCACCCCGGCTCTGCCCAGCACCCCTCGATCAGCGCTGCCTGCTCCCACCCCTGTACCCCGGCTCTGCCCAGCACCCCTCGATCAGCGCTGCCCACAGGGTGCTCCTGCCCACTCCCAACCCCTGCACCCCAGCTGTACCCAGCACCCCTCGATCAGCGCTGCCTGCTCTCACCCCTGCACCCCGGCTCTGCCCAGCACCCCTTAATCAGCACTGCCCACGGGGTGTCCCTGCCCACTCCCATCCCCTGTACCCCAGCTGTGCCCAGCACCCCTCAATCAGTGCTGCCCATAGGGTGCTCCCAACCCGTGCCCCAGCTGTACCCAGCACCCCTCGATCAGCGCTGCCCGCTCCCACCCCTGCACCCCGACTGCACCCAGCACCCCTCGATCAGTGCTTTCCGCGGGGTGCTCCTGCCTGCTCCCACCCCTGCACCCCGACTGCACCCAGCACCCCTCAATCAGTGCTTTCCGTGGGGTGCTCCTGCCTGCTCCCACCCCTGCACCTCGACTGCACCCAGCACCCCTCGATCAGTGCTTTCCGTGGGGTGCTCCTGCCCGCTCCCACCCTGCACCCCGACTGCACCCAGCACCCCTCGATCAGTGCTTTCCGTGGGGTGCTCCTGCCCGCTCCCACCCTGCACCCCGAGTGCACCCAGCACCCCTCGATCAGCGCTGCCTGCTCCCACCCTGCACCCTGGCTGCACCCAGCACCCCTCGATCAGCGCTGCCTGCTCCCACCCTGCACCCTGGCTGCACCCAGCACCCCTCGATCCATGGGGTGCCCCGCCCACCCCCGCACTCACCCTTGATGGCTTCGCCCCGGTTCAGCTGGATCTCACCCTCGCCCTGCGGCGTGTAGCTCTTGACCACGATGAACCTGCGGCCGGGCACGGCGCTGTACAGCTTGCGCTTGGGCCCGCGGAGGGCGGCGGGCGCGGCGTGGCGGGCGGGCTCGGGCCCCGGCCCCGGTCCCGGCCCCGGCCCCGGGGGGGCGCCCTGGCCGCCGCTGGGGCTGTAAACGAAGACATAGGTTATGGTGCTGATGCCCGGCAGCGCGCAGCCCAGCCCGCCGGGGGGCAGCGCCATGGCGCGGGGGCGCGGGGCTCAGCGCAGCCCCGCCAGCCGCCGCCGTCGCACGGCACCGGCCCGGCCCGGGCCCCGGGGGCCGCCGGCCGCGGGCGGCTCCATGGCTCCGCGCCGCCCCGCCGCGCTGCCTGCGGGCTGCCGCCGGCGCATGGCCCGGGCGCGGGGCCCCGCGGGGCTCGGCTCCCTCCGGCGCCGCCGCACGCACAGGGCCGGGCGGCAGGTGCCTCTCGGCGGCCGCGGCTCCGCCCCCTCTGCGGGAGGCGGGCGGGGACTCGCCGCCTCCCCCGGCCCGGCCCGGCCCGGGGACCCCGCCCGCCTGCCCGGCGCTGCCTGCCCGCCCGGGGGCCTGGGGCAGAGCCGCGGGCTGGGGGCGGAGCCGGGGGAGGTGCCGGGGGCAGTGCTGCATGTTGGGGGGCCAGCTGGCGGGCAGGGCCAGGGTGTTGGGGGGCAGTGCCTGGGGGCTGGCGGGCAGGGCCAGGGCGCTGGGGGGCAGTGCCTGGGGGCTGGCGGGCAGGGCCAGGGCGCTGGGGGGCAGTGCCTGGGGGCTGGGGGGCAGGGCCAGGGCGCTGGGGGGCAGTGCCTGGGGGCTGGGGCTGGCGGGCAGGGCCAGGGTGCTGGGGGGCAGTGCCTGGGGGCTGGCGGGCAGGGCCAGGGCGTTGGGGGGCAGTGCCTGGGGGCTGGGGCTGGCGGGCAGGGTGTTGGTGCAGGGACTGGAGGGGGTAATGCTGTAGTGTTGGGGGGCAGTGTCTGGGGGCTGGTGGGCAGGGCCAGGGTGTTGGTGCAGGGACTGGAGGGGGTAATGCTGTAGTGTTGGGGGGCAGTGTCTGGGGGCTGGTGGGCAGGGCCAGGGTGTTGGTGCAGGGACTGGGGGGGGTAATGCTGTGGTGTTGGGGGGCAGTGCCTGGGGGCTGGGGCTGGTGGGCAGGGCCAGGGTGTTGGTGCAGGGACTGGGAGGTAATGCTGTGGTGTTGGGGGGCAGGGCCAGGGTGTTGGTGCAGGGACTGGGGGGGGGTAATGCTGTGGTGTTGGGGGGCAGGGCGTTGGTGCAGGGACTGGGGGGGGTAATGCTGTGGGGCTGGGGCTGGCGGGCAGGGTGTTGGTGCAGGGACTGGGGGGGGTAATGCTATGGTGTTGGGGGGCAGTGCCTGGGGGCTGGTGGGCAGGGCCAGGGTGTTGGTGCAGGGACTGGAGGGGGGGGGTAATGCTGTGGTGTTGGGGGGCAGTGCCTGGGGGCTGGGGCTGGTGGGCAGGGCCAGGGTGTTGGTGCAGGGACTGGGGGGGGGTAATGCTGTGGTGTTGGGGGGCAGGGCGTTGGTGCAGGGACTGGGGGGGGGTAATGCTGTGGGGCTGGGGCTGGCGGGCAGGGTGTTGGTGCAGGGACTGGAGGGGGTAATGCTGTGGTGTTGGGGGGCAGTGCCTGGGGGCTGGGGCTGGTGGCCAGGGTGTTGGGGGGCAGTGCCTGGGGGCTGGGGGGCAGGGCCAGGGTGCTGGGGGGCAGTGGCTGGGGGCTGGGGCTGGTGGCCAGGGTGCTGGGGGGCAGTGCCTGGGAGCTGGCGGGCAGGGTGTTGGTGCAGGGACTGGGGGGGGTAATGCTGTGGTGTTGGGGGGCAGTGTCTGGGGGCTGGTGGGCAGGGCCAGGGTGTTGGTGCAGGGACTGGAGGGGGTAATGCTGTAGTGTTGGGGGGCAGTGCCTGGGGGCTGGTGGGCAGGGCCAGGGTGTTGGTGCAGGGACTGGGGGGGGGGTAATGCTGTGGTGTTGGGGGGCAGGGCCAGGGTGTTGGTGCAGGGACTGGGGGGGGTAATGCTGTGGTGTTGGGGGGCAGGGCCAGGGTGTTGGTGCAGGGACTGGGGGGGGTAATGCTGTGGTGTTGGGGGCTGGGGCTGGTGGGCAGGGCCAGGGTGTTGGTGCAGGGACTGGAGGGGGTAATGCTCTAGTGTTGGGGGGCAGTGTCTGGGGGCTGGTGGGCAGGGCCAGGGTGTTGGTGCAGGGACTGGAGGGGGTAATGCTGTAGTGTTGGGGGGCAGTGCCTGGGGGCTGGTGGGCAGGGCCAGGGTGTTGGTGCAGGGACTGGGGGGGGGGGTAATGCTGTGGTGTTGGGGGGCAGGGCCAGGGTGTTGGTGCAGGGACTGGGGGGGGTAATGCTGTGGTGTTGGGGGGCAGGGCCAGGGTGTTGGTGCAGGGACTGGGGGGGGGGTAATGCTGTGGTGTTGGGGGCTGGGGCTGGTGGGCTGTGCTGGGCATGGGGAGGGCAGGGTGATGGTTTGTGTGGGAGCGGTGCCTGAGGACTGTCAGAGGTGAGGGCAGTGCCCTGGGTATTGAGGGGGCTGGGGGGAAGCACACAGGCTGGGTGCAGGGGCTGGGAGAACAGTGCTGGGTATTGATGTGGGGAGTAGGGCCTGGTGGTTTGTGTGGGAGGCGGGGGAAGTGCCCAGGGGTTGGGGAGGGTGACTGTCAGCCCCCCCGTTGTGCTGAGGTTTGTGTAATTTACTCTGTGCCCCTCCTGCTCTGTGAAGGGGGAGCGGGGGTGATGGGAATCCCCCCTGCCCTTTGCTGAGCCAGCCTCCCTATTTCAGCAGAACGGAGCTTCCTCCCTGTCTCTGCTCCAGCTCCCGCCCCGCAGGCTCTTGTGAATGGCGGCGGGGAGCCAGGGCTGGGATGGCTGTGGAATACTAATACAGCCTGACAGCGAGGGGACAGACTAGCGGGCAGAGAGAGAAGGGTGGGGCGTGCAGAGAAAGGTGAGGCATGGGGGGGGAGACGGACATAGGAGGAGAGGGGCCTGACAGGGAAAGGGGACAGGTGGAAGCGTTCCAGGGGCCCAGGCCTGGTGGCTCTCAAAGGGCTTTTCAGCCCCAGCAGCACAGTTCCCAAGGCCTCCTGGACTTGCTAGGGCCCCCTCCTGCTGTCTGCCTTGGGGGCTGTAAACATAGGGAGAGGTTTGGGGTTTCCTCTGGTCAACATCAGTCACCAGCCAGCTGTCTGCAATAGCGGGTAACGTGATGAAAGGCCCTGAGCATAGTGCAGGATTCCCAGCCAACTTCTCAGCACCATGCTTTGGGCTCCCTCACCTCTGGCCAGCTCCTCTGCACTGCCCTCCCCCCTCGACCTCAAGCTAGGCCTCAGTGCTCCAGGCTCTTCCCCTGATGTGTTCATTCAGCCCTTTCTGAGGGCCCCTCAGAGCACAGAGCTGCACTTCAACATCTCAGTGCTGGATACGTTCCCCCTGCCTTCCATGGCTTCTGATAGTAACCTCTTAAATTCACTGTCCCAGAACAGTGGCTGGAAAAAGACACTCCTCAGCCAAGGCCAGCACAGAGCCAGCCTCCTCCTGCCCCTGGGGAAGTGGGAGGGCCATGCAGACACATAAAGGAGGCTGGGGGGGGGCGGTGGTATAGCAGGGTCTTCCCTTTTGTGTTGGGCTCTGCTGCTGCTCAGAGTTGCTGCTTGGCTGAGCAGACGCATCACTGCAGGGGGGCACCTTGCCAGGGTTAAAAGAAAAGCTAGCCCTTCAGGGGCTCACACTGAAAGGCATCACTCAAAACACATAGATTATGGAATTCCTTGGATTTGCAACCAGGTGGGGGGGTATAACAGGCAATTCTGGAAAGACAGCAAATTCTGGATGGACAGGAAAGCATTTTGCATAGTTCCCAAAGTCACCAACCGATGAACACCCAGATACCCCCATACAGAGAAGAGGGGAAGGGATGGTTAATACTTAGAACACCTAACAACAAAATGGCAAGGCCTCATTTCTTGGAAATCACCATTTAAGGAAATCCAACTCAGTCCCATTCCCAGACTCAGGTTTCAACTCAAGACATGCCGTAGTAGTGGGGTGGGAATTTTTCTGTAATAAGCAGGCCTCAGGTCAAAAGCTTGGTGCTCTTTGTACAGTACAAAGCTGGAGTCCCTGGAGCGAAGTGCTGCTTACACAAAATAAATCTCGGTAGTAAGAGTTCTAAATCGCACCTTAGTATCATTTCTACTATCTGTAGAAGAAATAGTAATAGGGATTTGATTATTAGAAATAGATAGTTGGATTTGTGATGACCAGGAGAACCACATAGTGCATTGCTTGCCAGGTGCAAAGGTGGTGGACCTCTCGACACATCTAGATCGCCTTATGCACAGTGCAAGGGAGGATCCAGTGTCGTAGTATATGTAGGTACCAACGATATAGGGAAAAGTAGAAGAGAGGTCCTGGCGGCCAAATTTAGGCTGCTAGGAAAGAGATTACAGTGCAGGATTCCTTGGTAGCATTCTTTGAAATGCTTCCAGTTCCACACACTGGAGCAGTTAGAACTGCTGGGTCTCGCTACATGGATGAGACGATCGTGTTTAGGTGTATTAGGAACTAGGGCACTTTTGGGGAAAGGAGGAGCCTATATGGGAAGGATGGGCTCCACCTAAACCAAAATGGAACCCGATGGCTGGCATGTAAAATTACAAAGGTCATAGAGTTTTTAAACCGAGGGCTGGGGGAAAGCCAGCAGGTTTGGAGGAGCACACAGCTTGGCCAGACTCATCCCTTAGAGCAGGATTTATTAAAGAGAATACTCTATAAGGAGAAGAGGACAGATGTTAATAAAGTACAGGTAGAAACTGAAGAGAAAAAGACAAATGAAAAAAAGAGTTCCCATTCAATTACATCTGTGGAAACAGGGTTAAAGGATTTAAATATAGGCCTCTCAGTTGTAAGAAACAGAGCAAGTGTCGTGCTAAGTCTTAGCCTAATATTGCAAGAGCTGTAGAAGCAGGGCGCACGTCAGAAGCGGGTGGGAAGACAGCAGAGTAGAGTCACCGTGACCCAGCCTTGAGATAGCTATGTTTTGAGAACAGAAGTGAGAAAATACAGGAATGGGCAGGACATAACAAACAAACTGCAGATGTTTTTAATTAATGCATGCCACTAAAATGTATAAATGCTTGTGTGATATTGCTCATACTTTGAAGAAACTGAGGCAGAGATGCTCTCTGTCAGCTGTGTTCTTCCCTTGCAATTGCATGTCCTGAATAAAGCTGTCTCTGATTTTGTTGCCTCCAACCTGAGAGTGGAGTTCGTTTCTTCCACATATCACATGAAGACAGACAACTAAATATTGACAAATTTTATAAGTGTTTGTGAACTTGAGTGCCTGGTACTAAATGAGGATATGGATATACCACACATCACAGAAACTTGGTGGAATGCTCAGAATCAATGGAACATGGTAATACCAGGGTATAAAATATATAGGAATGAGAGAGTAGTTGCAATGGTGGGGGAGTGGTACCGTATGTAGAAGAAAGCATAGAGTCAAATATAGTAAAAATCTTACATGAATAAAACTACCATAGAAAATCCATGCTTGAGTAATAAAAAGCATAGCAGTAGAAATATACTACTGACCACCTGAGCAGAATGTTGGCAGTGATTATGAAATGCGCAGGGAGATTAGAGGCTACTGAAACAGAAAACTCAATAAAAATGGGGAATTTCAACTATTGACTGAGAATGTGTCATCTCAGAATGGGATGCAGAGCAAAAATTTCTAGACACCATGAATGACTGCTTCTTGGAGCAGCCAGTCCTGGAATCCACAGGGCGAGAGGCAATTCTTGATTTAGTCTGAAGTGGAGCACGGGATCTGGTCCAACAGGTGAATATAGCTGAACTACTTGGTAATAATGTAATGAAATTAAACATCCTTGTAGAGGAGAAAATACCACAGAAACCCACCACAATAATATTTACACTCAAAAAGGGGAAATGCATAAAAATGAGAAGGCTAGTTAAACAGAAATTAAAATGAACAGTCAAAAGAGTAAAATGCCTGAAAGCTGTATGGAAAGTATGTAAAAATAACATAAAAAGGTTCAAAATATATGTACATCCCAAATAAAAAGCAGCAAGAGGACCAAAAAAACCCACACCACTATGGTTAAACAACAGAGTAAAAGAGGCAGTTAGAGACAAAAAGACATCCTTCTAAAAATTAGAAGTCATCTACTGAGGAATCATACTGAGGAAAATAGGAGCATAAACTCTGGCAAGTCAAGTGTAAAAGTATAATTATGCATGCCAAAAAAGAATTTGAAGATCAACTAGCAAAAGACACAAACTAACAGCAAAAACTTTAAGTACATCAGAAGCAGGAAGCTGCCAAACAAGCAGTGGGGCAGCCACTGGATGATCAAGGTGCTAATGGACCACTCAAGGAAGACCAGTGCATTGCAGAGAGATTAAATAAATTCACTGCAGAGGATGTGAGGGAGATTCCCACACCTGAGCCATTCTTTTTAGGTGACAAATCATAGAATAATAGAATATCAGGTTTGGAAGGGACCTCAGGAGGTCATCTAGTCCAACCCTCTGCTCAAAGCAGGACCAATCCCCAACTAAATCATCCCAGCCAGGGCTTTGTCAAGCCAGGCCTTAAAAACCTCTAAGGACAGAGATTCCACCACCTGCCTAGGGAACCCATTCCAGTGCTTCACCATCCTCCTAGTGCTACCATGAGTCAGCACCTCACCTCCTGCTGTGTAAAGGATGAACTGCATCACTCAGCCGAGATGTCTCTGAGCTTTGTCACCAAACTGATGATTCTGGGCCCTTTGCATGGCAGCAGTACAGACCACACAATGAGAGTGGAGGGGAAGAGGTATCCTAGCAGGGCCGGCGCTTCCACTACGCAACACTAGGCGGTCGCCTAGGGCGGCAGGATTTGGGTGGTGGCATTTTGCCGCCCTCGGCGGAAATGCGGTGGCGGGGGGTCCTTCCGCTCCGGGTCTTCGGTGGAAATTTGGTGGCGGGTCCTTCACTCGCTCCGGGACCCGCCGCTGAAGTGCCCCGAAGATGAGGAGCGGAAAGAACCCCGCCGCCGAATGCTCAGAGGAGCACTGCTGCCTAGGGCGGCAAAAACCCTGGCGCCGCTCCTGGACATCACCCAGTCCCTATTAAGTGAGCTCTACGCCCTTCACCATGCCCAGGTGAATTGTAAGGATGTCAGAGGGAGAGGGGGGAAGATTCTGATGTTGCCAGTCACAGAGCTATGGCATCAACTGGTCCCATGCTGGCCAAAGCAATGAACTCTCAGTCAACTGACTCAATTTACTGCAAGCCATGTAGAGAAGGTGCTGCCCTCTTGTGCGCCCAGTACACTTTGCAGAGTAACAGCCGTGTTAGTCTGTATCCGCAAAAAGAAGAACAGGAGTACTTGTGGCACCTTAGAGACTAACAAATTTATTAGAGCATAAGCTTTCGTGGACTACAGCCCACTTCTTCGGATGCATATAGAATGGAACATATAATGAGGAGATGTATATACACACACATACAGAGAGCATAAACAGGTGGGAGTTGTCTTACCAACTCTGAGAGGCCAATAAATTAAGAGAAAAAAAACTTTTGAAGTGATAATCATGCCATCATGTGCCAGCAATGCCCCTCTGCCATGTACATTGGCCAAACCAGACAGTCTCTACGCAAAAGAATTAATGGACACAAATCTGACATCAGGAATCAAAATACTCAAAAACCAGTGGGAGAACACTTTAACCTGTCTGGTCATTCAGTGACAGACCTGCGGGTGGCTATATTACAACAGAAAAACTTCAAAAACAGACTCCAAAGAGAGACTGCTGAGCTAGAATTGATATGCAAACTAGACACAATCAACTCCGGTTTGAATAAGGACTGGGAATGGCTGAGCCATTACAAACATTGATTCTATCTCCCCTTGTAAGTATTCTCACACTTATTATCAAACTGTCTGTACTGGGCTAGCTTGATTATCACTTCAAAAGTTTTTTTTCCTCTTAATTAATTGGCCTCTCAGAGTTGGTAAGACAACTCCCACCTGTTTATGCTCTCTGTATGTGTGTATATATATCTCCTCAATATATGTTCCATTCTATATGCATCTGAAGAAGTGGGCTGTAGTCCACGAAAGCTTATGCTCTAATAAATTTGTTAGTCTCTAAGGTGCCACAAGTACTCCTGTTCTTCTTCTAGTGGATACAGTTAACGTGGACTTTCAAAAAGCCTTTGGCAAGGTACCTCACCAAAGTCTCTTAAACAAAGTAAGCTGTCATGGGACACGAGAGGATATCCTCTCATGAATCAGTAATTGGTTAAAAGATAGGAAACAAAGGGTAAGAAAAAATGGTAAGTTTTCACAGTGAAGAGATGTAACTAGCAGGGTCTCCCAAGGCTCCATACTGGAACCACTGCTGTTCAACATATTCATAAATGATCTGGAGAAAGAAGAAAACAGGTGGCAAAATTTGCAGATGATACTAAATTAATCAAGATAGTATGACAAAGTTCCTCCTCTATCTTGGTGGGTCCTGCACTTATTGGCGGATTTTCTTGCCTCAGAGATTCATCATGTGGGTTGGGGAACAGCCCAGAGACCTTCCCCTCTGGAAGAAACCACAGTCCAGGTCAATTGGGAGGTTTGGGGGGAACCCAGGCCCACCCTCTACTCCGGGTTCCAGCCCAGGGCCCTGTGGACTGCAGCTGTCTATAGTGCCTCCTGTAACAGCTACATGACAGCTACAACTCCCTGGGCTACTTCCCCTTGGCCTCCTCCAAACACCTTCCTTATTCTCACCACAGGACCTTCCTCCTGGTGTCTGATAATGCTTGTGCTCCTCAGTCCTCCAGCAGCAGCACCCCCCCTCTCTCTCAGCTCCTTGCGCCTCTTGCTCCCAGCTCCTCACACTCACACCGCAAACTGAAGTGAGCTCCTTTTAAAACCCAGGTGCCCTGAGCAGCCTGCCTTAATTGATTCTAGCATCTTCTTCTTAATTGTCTTCGGGTGTCCTAATTAGCCTGCCTGCCTTAACTGGTTCTAGCAGGTTCCTGATTACTCTAGTGCAGCCCCTCAGGGAACAGAAAACTACTCATCCAGTGACCAATATATTTGCCCTCTACCAGACTCCAGTACCCCACTGGTCTGGGTCTGTCACAATAGTTAAGTCCAAAGCAGACTGCAAAGAATTACAAAGAGCTCTCACTAAACTAGGTGACTGGGGAACAAAATGGCAGATGAAATTCAGTGTTAATAAATGCAAAGTAATGCACATTAGAAAACATAATCCCAATTACACATACAAAATGATGGTGTCTAAATAAGCTGTTACCACTCAATAAAGCAATTTTGGAGTTGTGGATAGTTCTCTAAACACATCTGCTCAAAGTACAGCAGCAGTCAACAGAATGTTAGGAAACATTAGGAAAGCAATAGATAATACAACTGAAAATATCATAATGCCTCTTTATAAATCCATGGTATGCCTTGAATACTGTGTACAATTCTGGTTCACTCATCTCAATAAAAGATTTAGAATTGAAAAAAAAATACAGAGAAGGGCAACAAAAATGATTAAGGGTATGGAACAACTTCCATATGAGGAGAGATTAAAAATACTGGGACTGTTCAACTTGGAAAAGAGACAACTAAGGGATGATATGATTGAGGGCTATAAAATCATGAATGGTGTGGAGAAAGTGAATAAAGAAGTGTTATTTTCTCCTTCTCATAACACATGACCCTAAGGTCACCCAATTAAATTAATAAAAAGGAGGTTTAAAATAAACATAAGGAAGTACTTCTTCACACAATGCACAGTCAACCTGTGGAACCCATTGCCAGGGGATGTTGTGAAGGCCAAAAGTACAACTGGGTTCAAAAAAGAACTAGATAAGTTCATGGAGGATAGTGGCTATTAGCCAAGATGGCCAGGGATGCAACCCCATGTCCTGGGTGTCCCTAAACTGCTAGAAACTGGGACTGAACAAGAGAGGGTGGATCATTTGATAAATTGCCCTGTTCTGTTCACTCCCTCTGAAGCACTTGGCACTGGCCAGTGTCAGAGATAGGATACTGGACTAGATGGACCATTGGTCTGACCCAATATGGCTGTTCTTATTACTTTACATAATACTGTTTCTTAGCATCTTTAATATGCTAGTTTAATGGTTTAGAAACAGTTAACAGGAATACACAAGCCACTGGAGTGTGGGATATTCTGATGTGGACTTCTCTCACTTTCTCCTGTTGCCAGTGTTCCACTCTATATAAATAATTAAATATGGAGTGGGCCAGAGACAGCAAGGAAGAGTGAAGCTATAGTCTGGTGGTTAGGGCACTCAACCTGAGAGGTAGGAGAAACCCATGTGCAAGTCCCTTCACCTCACTGGGCAGAGGGCAAAACTGAACTGAGGGCTCCCACATCCTGGCTGAGTTCCCTACCCACTGGGCAAAGGATGATAGGGAAGGCCACCCCCCTCGTTTTGTTGGGAGATAGGTGTGCACCCACCACTGTCCTTACGAGAAACGGCACAGATGCCTGTCTCCAGCTGTGGATCCCAAGCAGAGATAGTCATCTAAGTCCCAGAGAGGGGTGGGTCTTGGGACACCTCTTCTCATCAGCGTCTGCTATTGGCTAGTTTAGGTGACTCCCTGAATAGTGTGCTGGCTTTTGTGGATCCCATGCTCAGGAACCCCTCGCTCCCTCTGCATTGTAGAGGGATCCCAGGTGCTTAACCCAGGGTTTGTGACCTGCACTGGGAGGCTAAGTGCCTGAAACGTAGGTGTTACAATTCCTAAATCCCTTTATAGACCTGGACCTAAGGGTCTCCTTAATATCTAAAGTGTGAAATCTGATCTCCCCTGGGAGTGGGTGACATTTGGGGAAGATAATAGGCAAATTAATAGTCTGATGTAGGTAATGGATGAGGACATAATACCACCTTAATCTAATAGATGTCTGTATACGGCAGCCCCCAGAGCGGAGCCTCCCCCCTCATCTCAATGGATCATTATCTTTTAAGCCTAATAGCATCAACACTAATTATCAAAAAGCAGAGGGATGATCAGACTATAATGATTTGCACAGCCTGATACTGACCTCACATTTTGGTGCCATGAGTATGCCATGAGTCTGGCTGTGTACACGACCTGAAACAGTACCACCACTTCTATTTTTCCAAACTGCCAGCAGGAGCCAAGCAGCCAAAAGGGGAGGAGCAAAGCATAAGGGCCAGCCACGCCCCACAGAAGGACAGCCAGGCCTGGGAAGCCCAGCAGAGTACTTGGTTGTATCTGGATCTCACCGCAGGGGAGCTAAGACCCAAGGACACCGCAAAGCAAGCATTTTGAACGTCTGTACGGTCTGCTGTGAGCTCTCTCTTGAGAGAACGGAGCATGGTTTGTGGGTGGAGCCTGGACGAGTACTGCTCTGTTTTCCCCCACAATTCAGGCAGTGAAGTCCCATGAAAATGTCCAAGGACGTGGGAGTTTAAACACTATTTGAGAGGCTTGTACCAAAGTCCCTGATACTGAAGGTGGATGCCAGGAAGGCCAAGCTTGATGCATAGGGTACGAAGAGTCCTTGGAGGGATCCGCAGACTCCATCTTGGATGGCAGTGAGGCTGACTCCAAAAACCTCCTGGCCTAGATCCACAAGTTCTGTGCTGTGCCCTGGCTTTTAAATGCTTTTGGTGCCCATTTATTGTGTCAGACCCCAAGGGGTCCCACTCTGCTTTACGGAGAGGCCACACAGCCCAGCAAGTACATCTGAGCCAGACTCCAGTTCCGAAGCTGTCACCTTCTTCAGGGATCAGTGCACCTCAGCAAGTGTTTGCAGTGACGTCATACAGCCTTTTCAAAGCAGAATAAGGTTATTAGCCAACAGGAACACAGCATCAGGAGGTGCTGAGATTACCATCTCTCACGGGCCCACAGGATTGGGGCCATGCCCCCAGATTTACAATAGTCTCTAGGGGGAACCCTTCAATGTGACAGACTCCCTAGGGGTCTCACTCTTCGTCCAGGATAAACCATACAACTTATGCCTCCTGCCGTGAGACGGGACTTCTGGGCCTGCAGACCCCTGCGTCATACCATGAGCTCCGTTCAGCGAGTCCCACTGAGACAGACCCTGATGGAGACTTGGCCACTCTTCAGGGATTGATGCACTTCATCAGGCACTTGCAGTGACACTCAAACAGTTTGGTCAAAACAGGGGGGAGAGATAGCTCAGTGGTTTGAGCATTGGCCTACTAAACCCAGGGTTGTGAGTTCAATCCTTGAGGGGGCCACTTGGGAATCTGGGGCAAAATCAGTACTTGGTCCTGCTAGTGAAGGCAGGGGGCTGGACTCAATGACCTTTCAAGGTCCCTTCCAGTTCTAGGAGATGGGATATCTCCATTATTATTTTTTTTTTTTTTCCACCGGCCCACAGCACAGGATGTCCTTTGGGTAGCCTAGAGAACTGTAGCTTAAAGCATGGCCAATTCTGGTCATCCAGAGCCCAGCCAAGCTGTAGTGACCCTCAGTGTCCAAGTTCTGTGTGTCTCCCTTTGTCTGATCTCCTTGGTCAGACACCAGGTGAGAGCCCCTACACCTTCCAGCAGCCAACTCTGATCCCCCATCTCTCGCCTTCCCAGTCCTTTGTTCTCCAGCTGGGGAATGTAGATGACACTAAACTAGGAGGCGTGGTAGATACACTAGAGGGTAGGGATCGGATACAGAGGGACCTAGACAAATTAGAAGATTGGGCCGGAAAAAAACCTGATGAGGTTCAACAAGGACAAGTGCAGAGTCCTGCACTTAGGACGGAAGAATCCCATGCACTGCTACAGACTAGGGACCGAATGGCTAGGTAGCAGTTCTGCAGAAAAGGACCTAGGGGTCACAGTGGACGAGAGGCTGGATATGAGTCAACAGTGTGCTCTTGTTGCCAAGAAGGCTAACAGCATTTTGGGCTGTATAAGTAGGGGCATTGCCAGCAGATCGAGGGACGTGATCGTTCCCCTTTATTCGACATTGGTGAGGCCTCATCTGGAATACTATGTCCAGTTTTGGGCCCCACACTACAAGAAGGATGTGGAAAAATTGGAAAGAGTCCAGCGGAGGGCAACAAAAATGATTAGGGGTCTGGAGCACATGACTTATGAGGAGAGGCTGAGGGAACTGGGATTGTTTAGTCTCCAGAAGAGAAGAATGAGGGGGGATTTGATAGCAGCCTTCAACTACCTGAAGGGGGGTTCCAAAGAGGATGGAGCTCGGCTGTTCTCAGTGGTGGCAGACGACAGAACAAGGAGCAATGGTCTCAAGTTGCAGTGGGGGAGGTCCAGGTTGGATATCAGGAAAAACTATTTCACTAGGAGGGTGGTGAAACACTGGAATGCGTTACCTAGGGAGGTGGTGGAGTCTCCTTCCTTGGAGGTTTTTAAGGCCCGGCTTGACAAAGCCCTGGCTGGGATGATTTAGCTGGGAATTGGTCCTGCTTTGAGCAGGGGGTTGGACTAGATGACCTCTTGAGGTCCCTTCCAACTCTGATATTCTATAATTCTATGATTCTATGAATGTTGCTCACCTTCTTTCCTCAGGGATATTGGTTTCTAGGTGTCAATGTCCTGGTGATTGGATTTGCCATTGTCTTCTCAGATGCTCTGGGTGACACCCACACCTGTGTTTCTTTGCCTGCTCTGAAAGCAAACTGTCCTTTCCCACCCACTGGGATGGAGCAATGCAACATAGAGCAGGAACTGAGGCATAAACAGGACCCATAAACATTTTATGAAATATTCCCATTTCGTCACACCTTCAAGAAATAAAGGTTAGGACACAGTCCCTACTGGCTAAAGCAGGGTTCACTTGAGCCATGCTGGTTTCCTTTCTCGGTGTCTTTCCCTTTGTCTATCAATCCCAGGTGAGAGTTTCCTGTATTTTCACCTCTGACACCTCTCAGTCCATTGTCCTCCTCCTGCAGAGTCCTGCTGAGTCCACATTTTCCACTTGGCAGAGCTTCCCAGTGTTAGGTGTCAGTTGTTCAGTTGCTGGGGTTCCTGTTATCATTCCGGGGTTCTAGCCAGCCCTGAACAACCCATTCATGCCGCCCCAGACAGTTACATGACCGCAAACACCTCATGTCTCCTGCTCTGCCCCACGAGCATTTTAACCCTTCTGCACCCACTGGGTACACCACCAGGTGAGGTAAGTCACTGCCATGCAAATCATGCCTAAAAATATTACAGAAAACTCTCACTTTGCCACACCACCTGATCCAGATCTTTACACCAATATTCCACACAAAGATGGACTACAAGCTGTCAGGAACAGTATCCGCGATAATGTCACAGCTAACCTGGTGGCTGAACTTTGTGACTTTGTCCTCACCCACAACTATTTCACATTTGGGGAAAATATATACCTTCAAGTCAGCGGCACTGCTATGGGTACCCGCATGGCCCCACAGTATGCCAACATTTTTATGGCTGACTTAGAACAACGCTTCCTTAGTTCTCGTCCCCTAATGCCCCTACTCTATTTGCGCTACATTGATGACATCTTCATCATCTGGACCCATGGAAAAGAAGCCCTTGAGGAATTCCACCATGATTTCAATAATTTCCATCCCACCATCAACCTCAGCCTAGATCAATCCACACAAGCGGTCCATTTCTTGGACACTACTGTGCTAATAAGCGATGGTCACATAAATACCACCGTATACCGGAAACCTACTGACCGCTACACTTACCTACATGCCTCCAGCTTCCATTCAGGACACACCACACGATTCATTGTCTACAGCCAAGCTCTAAGATATAACCGCATTTGCTCCAATCCCTCAGATAGAGACAAGCACCTACAAGATCTCTATCAAGCATTCTTAAAACTACAATACCCACCTGTTGAAGGGAAAAAACAGATTGACAGAGCCAGACGAGTACCCAGAAGTCACCTCCTACAAGACAGGCCCAACAAAGAAAATAACAGAACACCACTAGCTGTCACCTTCAGCCCTCAACTAAAACCTCGCCAGCGCATCATCAGAGATCTACAACCTATCCTGAAAGATGATCCTTTACTCTCACAGATCTTGGCAAATACTCACCAGCAACCACACATCACTGAACAAAAACACTGACCCAGGAGCCTATCCTTGTAACAAAGCCCAATGCCAACTCTGTCCACATATCTATTCAAGTGACATCATCATAGGACCTAATCACATCAGCCATACCATCAGGGGCTCGTTCACCTGCACATCTACCAATGTGATATATGCCATCATGTGCCAGCAATGTCCCTCTGCAATGTCCCTCTGCCATGTACATTGGCCAAACCGGACAGTCTCTAAGCAAAAGAATTAATGGACACAAATCTGACATCAGGAATCATAATACTCAAAAACCAGTGGGAGAACACTTTAACCTGTCTGGCCATTCAATGACAGACCTGCGGGTGGCTATCTTACAACAGAAAAACTTCAAAAACAGACTCCAACGAGAGACTGCTGAGCTGGAATTGATATGCAAACTAGATACAATCAACTCAGGGTTGAATAAGGACTGGGAATGGCTGAGCCATTACAAATAGTGAATCTATCTCCCCTTGTAAGTATTCTCACACTTCTTATCAAACTGTCTGTACTGGGCTATCTTGATTATCAAAAGTTTTTTTTCTCTTACTTAATTGGCCTCTCAGAGTTAGTAAGACAACTCCCACCTGTTCATGCTCTCTGTATGTGTGTATATATATCTCCTCAATATATGTTCCACTCTATATGCATCCGAAGAAGTGGGCTGTAGTCCACGAAAGCTTATGCTCTAATAAATTTGTTAGTCTCTAAGGTGCCACAAGTACTCCTGTTCTTTTTTAGTTACTTGAAAGCCTTCCTGTGTACGAGTGGGCCAGCCCATGGGGAATGGAGACTAGGGGTATTACAGTGACATGTGACCATGTCACCTGATAATGAAATCCATCTTAAATCTGGTACTTTTCCATTTAGAAGGAGGGGTGGGGACCCAGAGAGACAAAAGATTCCCGCCTTGTGTCAAAGCTATAAAAGGGGGTGGAACAGGAAAAAAGGGGCTGCCAGTCATGAGAAAACCCCTGCTTACCACCTGTGATGGGGCAAGGCCAGATGGCTATAGGAAAGTAGTGAGAAACAGGTATGTTAGACCCAGGCTAAACAAATCTCTGTTACCATGATAACCAAATAGCAGTTGCTCCAGGTTAATCAAGACACCTGAAGCCAATCTGGCTGCAACTATTTAAAAGCTCCCCAGTTAGTCAGATGGGCGTGCATGTCAGGAGCTGTAGGAGGAAGTTGTGCTGTTGGAGAGACTGAGCAGTACACACCATATCAGGCACAAGGAAGGAGGTCCTGAGGTAAGGGTGAGGTGGAGCTTGAGGAAGTGGGGGCTGCTGTGGGGAAGTAGCCCAGGGAATTGTACGCATCCTGTTTCTAAAAGGTCAGCTACCATAGCTGATACTATTAGGGTCTCTGGGCTGGAACCTGGAGTAGAGGGTGGGCCCAGGCTCCTCCCTTTGCCCCCCTGATTAATCACTAAGACAACAGAGACTGTGCAAGGGAGGATAGTTTCTCCTCACCTCCCTTGCTGGCTTATGATGAAAATGGCTCAGTAGGCTGTGACCCTTGCCTCTAGAGAGAAGGGCTATGTGGAGGGTCACATTGAGCCTCTGAGGCTAGCAAAATCCACCAGGAAGCATGGGACCCATGGAGACAAGGACAGAGATTTGTCACACACCTGAGATGTCTGCTGGAACTAACAAGGTAATATTTTTGCACTTGTCTTTACTGAATTTCATCTTGTTGATTTCAGACCAGTTCTCCAATTTGTCAAGGTCATTTTGAATTCAAATTCTGTCCTCCAAAATACTTGCAACCCCTCCCCATTTGATGCCATCCACAAATTTTAAACGCATACTCTCCATTATTCAAGTCATTAATGAAAATATTGACTAGTACCGGACCCAGGACTGACCCCTGCAGTACCCTAGTAGATAATGTCTCCCAGTTTGATAAAGAAAGTTTGATAACTACTTAGTGCTGGAAACACGTAAGGGCTCCCATGTTTTGCCTTTACTGAGCCCTCCTCTAATCTGATGGAAAAGCCAGGTTGCACCGGTGCCAAATACAGAGATAATATAACCTCCCTACTCCTACTTGAGATTCCCCTGTTTATACAGCCAAGGATCATAGTAGCCCCTTTGGCCAGAGTTGTACATGAGCCTCATGCTTAGCTGATTATCCACCATGACCCCAAGTCCTCTTCAGAATCCTGCTTCCCAGAATTGAGTCACACGTCGTATACGTACAGCCTACATTCTTTGTACAACCAAACATTTGGGCTATTAAAATGCATATTGTTTGCTTGTATATAATTTACCAAACAATCCAAAACTCTCTGTATCAGTGATCTGCCCTATTCACTAGTTACCATTTCCCCAATCTTTGTGTCACTTGCAAATTTTATCAGGGATGATTTTATGTTTTCTTCAAGGTCACTGATAAAAATCTTATGTAGTGTGTAGGGACAAAAACTAATCCTAGCAGGGAACCCACCAGAATCACTCCTGTTCAATGACAATTCCCTGAAGACCTATCTTGGCCAGCTTTTAATCCACTTAATGTGTGTCACATTAGTTTTGTATTGTTCTAGTTTTTTAATCAAAATGTCATGCAGTACTAAGCCAAATGCCTTACAGAAGTCTAAGTATATTGCATCAACACTTCAACCTTTATAACCAAACTTGTCATCTCATCAAAACAAAGATATCAAATTAGCTTGACAAGATCTATTTGCCATAAGCCTCTGTTCATTGGCATTAATTACCCTCCTTTAATTTTTTGAATAACCGAGTCCTATATCAACTCTTTTATTATATTCCCCAAGATCAGTGTCAGGCTGAGAGGCCTACAATTACCTGGGCAATCCCGTTTGCCCTTCTTGACTATTGTGTCAACATTAGCTTCCAGTCCTCTGGAACTTTCCCAGAGCTCCAAGAGTTATTGAAAATCAACATTAATGGTCACAGAGCTCCTCAGCAGCTCTCTTAAAACTCTTGGATACAAATGATCTGAACCGGGTGATTTAAAAATGTCTAACTATAGTAGCTTCTGTTTAACATGCTCCTACATTTGCTGTCAGCTGACACTCAACCTGAGAGAGGTCTCTTTGCACCTCTTGCCCTGGACCCCTCGGGAACCCTCACTCCCGGTTAAACTCACTGTTCTCCATGGGAGTTGAGCTCACTCCCAGGGTCCTTTCTGAGTTCAATTACCTCCAGTCCCTGTTGCTGCTCCATCAGTGCCCTGTGGCTGGACCTGAGGAGGGCAGCCATCCAGAGCCCCTTTCAGGGCTGCAGTGTCTATCTGCCCTAACCAAGGGTGGCAGAGGAAGAGAAGACTGGCTCCTGGGCTCCCTAGCAGTTCTTAGCAGCCTCTCCTCTGGGAAAACTCCTCCCCCTACTCTGCAGCCAGTTTGGCTTTGTAAGCTCCCCTTCTCCAGGCAGAGCATGCTCTGCAGGTGTGCCTACTGGCCCTCGGTATGCTTGCTGTCAGTGGGATGGGGGCATCCCATCACATACCCTGCCCCTCAAGTACAGAAAGGTTTCTTGCTCAAGCATCTCTCCATTCCCCATCTCCTGAGAAAAGAAAATCTGCATTTGCATGTTCCTTCCCGGCTCGGTGCCACACCCAGAAACTACAGGGCTGGTGTAGCAGCCTCCACAACCAGGATGCAGCGCAGCTCCCTCTGGAGGTATGCCGGTCCGCTGCCTTTGGAGCGCCACCACCGAAAGGGGGTCTGGGCTGTAACCCTGCCCACGCTCCTCCCTGAGGCCCCTCCCACTCGTCCTCATCCCCTATGGCCTCACCCACGCTGCTCCTCTTCCTGCCCCACCTCTTCTCCCGAGAACTCCCCTGTCCACTGCTCAGGGCAGAGAAGGGAGCAAATAGGCACGAGTGGCTGGTGGGGAGGGCCTTGAGGGAGGGGGAGAGGAGGCCTGAGCGGCGGCAACCTCAGGGGAGGGGAGAAGAGGCGTGAGTGGGGCGGGGCTTGGGGGAGGGGGCAAAGAGCTGCAAGCCAGGGGGGGTGCGAGTGGGGGTGAGCCTTGGGGTGTGTCGTCATGCTGCTTTTGGATAAAGCTTCCCCCTTACAGGATGGTCTCGAGGTCCATGACCGGTTTCGGCCACCCCTGATCCCCAGGACATCTCCTGGTGGTCTTTGGAGTCCCCCCAGACAGGGCCTGCCCCTGGGCTCAGTGCTGGCTTGGGTCAGTTTGTAAACAATGTAATGAAAGGCTGGCCAATCCTGGCCTATCATCAACAGGTATTGTAATTTCTCTGCTAATGCAGCTGTCATTGAATCAGTGTGGCCCTGCTGTTCGTTCCCGTCATTTACTGGGATGGGGCTTTACAGCTCCATGTATGCACTGCAGGTAAATTCTTCCCTCCAGGCCGATCACCTCACCCGCTAGGGCAGCTTGTATCACTGTTTCTCTACGCCCCCATCCACAAGCCCCATTATATCCTTCTCTTGGCCCCAGACCCAGATTATCATACATAAGAACGGCTGTACTGGGTCAGACCAAAGGTCCATCCAGCCCAGTATCCTGTCTGCCGACAGTGACAAATGCCCCAGAGGGAGTGAACCTAACAGGTAATGATCAAGTCATCTCTCTGCTGCCATCCATCTCCACCCTCTGACAAACAGAAGCCCTAATTCAGAGAGCGATCAGGAGCCACTGAACACAGATGCTCTCCTCCTCCAAGGGCTAGAAGGGTGGCCCTCTAAACCCATTCTAGATGGCAACAAGACTGGCCGGGAGCTAAAGTTCCAACACAACCAACTCATGCTCCACAATGGGGTCTGAGAGAGAAAGACAACTGACGAAGAGCACCTATGTGAAGAGTGTAAAGTCAGAACAAAAAGGAATTGCATCATCCTCTGAAGCAGAAAGTGCCTCAGAAGTCTTCAGTGTCAGACTGAGAGAAGAGCCGGAAGTGACTCTGGAACCCAAGGAATGGAGGGATGTCCCACTCTCCGAGAACAACCTGGACTGAAGGTAATGTTGTTTCTCCTTTTTGTAAGGCATTGTGGAGATCTTGTCCTGTAGCATGTTGTCAACACTAATCATGTTCTTCTTTAATACAGCAGAAAAAGGAACCAGTGCCTCCACAGAGATGCTGCTCATGCCTGATGTACTGAAAGTGATGTTTATGGCACCAGAGAGAGGGTACCAACGAGACATGGCCTGCGTTTTTCAGTGCTGACACCGGCATATCCAGAAAAAGTCAATCTTTGACACTGAAGCTGGCCTGCTAGTTCCCCTGCTCAGAAAAGGACTCCATTCAGAGAAGGATGAGCTCAGAGCCTTGGACAGTACCGCTTCCTTCAGTCCTGTGCCTGTCTGTCTTTGGGTCTGTGACATGAAAGCCTGGCACATGGAGCATCAGGCTAGGGAATGACCTCCCAGTGATCACATGACAGTCTGTATCCCTAAGTTCATCTGCTTACAAAACTATGATACGTCTTGTACAAAGCATACCTCCTGAGGTATCATTTGAAAAAGGACAGTTACCTGTTCCGTAACTGGTGTTCTTCGAGATGTGTTGCTCCTGTCTATTCCACAGGAGGTGTGCGTGCTCGCCACGTGCACCGGTGCCGGAAGTTTTTCCCTTAGCAGTACCCGTACTAGGGGAGCACTGTGGCCACCCCTGGAGTGGCGCCTGTATATCGCGCTATAAGGGGAGCCACGGGCTCCCCCCACCCTCGGTTCCTTCTTGCCAGACAACACCAACAGAGGAGAAGGAGGGCGGGGTGTGGAATAGACAGGAGCAACACATCTTGAAGAATGCCTGTTACGGAACAGGTAACTGTCCTTTCTTCTTCGAGTGATTGACCCTATGTATTCCACAGTAGGTGACTCCAAGCAATATCTGCTGGAGGTGGGTAGGAGTCACAATAGTTCGGGACTGAGTACCTCCCTGCCGAACCTGGCATCATCCGTAGACTGGGAGACGATCGCATAATGCAAAGCAAATGTGTGAACTGAGGCCCACGTGGCCGCCCTACCAATGTCCTGGATGGGAACATGGGTGACATAGGCAGCTGGTGAGCCCTGAGCCCTCGTAGAGTGTGCCCTGACAATCGGTGGCGGGGGAATCCCTGCCAGATCATAACACGTGCATATGCACGAGGTGATCCAGCAGGAAAGCCGCTGCGTGGAGATAGGCTGCCCCTTGGCCCGCTCAGCCGAGGCAATAAAGAGTTAAGAGGATTTCCGGAACGGCTTGGTCCGATCAAGATAAAAAGCTAACACCCTACGCACATCGAGTGTGTGGAGGAGGCGTTCCTCTTTAGAGGAGTGGGGCTTAGGACAGAGCACAGGGAGAAAGATGCTCTGCTCCATATGGAAGGCAGAGACCACCTTCGGGAGGAATGCCGGTTGTGGGCAGAGCTGGACTTTATCCCTATGGAAAACCGAATAGTGGGGTTCTGAGGTTAAGGCCCTGAGTTCCGAGACACGTTGGGCCGACGTGATCGCCACGAGGAAGGCCACCTTCCACAAGAGGTGCGACCAGGAACACGTGGCCAGGGGTTCGTAGGGGGGCCCCGTGAGACGGGACAAGACCAGGTTGAGGTCCCATTGTGGTATGGGGGGGCCTAGTGTACGGAAATGAACAGTCAAGGCCCTTCAGGAATGGGAGGTCATCGAGTGGGAGAAGACCGAGTGCCCCTGCACCGGCGGGTGAAAGGCCGATATGGCCGTGAGGTGCACCCTGACCGAGACAGGTGCCAGTTCCTGGGCCCTAAGAGATAAGAGGTAGTCCAGGATAAACTGGAGAGGTGCGGCAGAGGGGGACACTCCCCGCTCACTCGCCCACCTGGCGAACCTGGACCACTTCGCCACGTACATCCGACGCGTGGACGGCTTCCTGCTTTCCAGGAGGACTTGCCTCACCTGCTCCGAACACCTGTTCTCCTCCTCGTTCAGCCATGGAGCAGCCACGCTGTCAGGTGGAGTGCAGCCAGACTGGGATGAATAAGGCGTCCCCCGTCCTGGGAGAGGAGGTCCAGGCGGAGCGGCAGCACCCTCGGGGGGGCCGCCGAGGCGTAGGAGGGGCCCGTACCAGTGCTGATGAGCCCACGCTGGGGCTATGAGAATGACTCTCGCCTTGTCTGCTTTCACCTTCTGAAGGACCTAGGCAATGAGGGGGAACGGGGGAAAGGCGTAGAGGAGCTGGCCCGACCAGCTCAGGAGGAACGCGTCGGAGATTGCGCCTTCCCCCACTCCTCCCCTGGAGTAGAACCGGTCGATCTGGGGAGCTCCCCAC
This sequence comes from Malaclemys terrapin pileata, assembly GCF_027887155.1. Lineage (NCBI taxonomy): Eukaryota > Metazoa > Chordata > Testudines > Emydidae > Malaclemys > Malaclemys terrapin. The sequence continues at coordinate 916,792 of NC_071505.1, read as the reverse complement.
TCTTGGAAGAGCCAGTGAGCGACCTCCGAGTGGAGCGACCACTCGTACTGGGGGGAGAAAACCCTGCTGAGGCGTTCTGCTTGCGTATTGCGGACGCCCGGGAGGTGATCTGCCCACCGGGAAGGCTGTGACCGAGGCGATGAGATCCCTTAGGGTCTCAAACCTGTCCAGGGGGAGAGAGGCTGTGGCCCTGGAGGAGTCCAGCAAGGCCCCAATGAACTCTATGCGCTGACCGGGCACTAACGTTGATTTGGTCTCGTTCACGACAAGGCCTAGATCGGCGCACGTCGACAGGAGCAGCTCCACGTGGGACTCCACTTCGAAACGAGACTCTCCCTTGAGGAGTCAGTCGTCCAGGTAAGGGAAGATTTGTACCTCGTCCCGCCTGAGGTGGGCCGCCACCACGGACATACATTTCGTGAAAACTCTGGGAGTCGTGGATGGGCCAAAGGGGAGGACAGCAAACTGGTAGTGGTCCATCCCCACCATGAATCAGAGGAAGCGCCTGTGCCCCTCGAAAATATGGACGTGAAAATACGCATCCCGAAGGTCCAGGGCCGCGTATCAGTCCCCTGAGTCCAGGGAGTGGATAATAGAAGCCAGGGACACCAGGCGGAACTTGGAACAGGTTAGGAACCTGTTCAGGTTGCGCAGGTCCAGAATGGGCCTGAGACCCCCTTTCGTCTTCGGGATCAGGAAGTATTGGGAATAGAACCCTTTGCCCTGGAACTCTACCGGTACCCTTTCCACCGCCCCCAGGTGAAGCAGCCAATCCACCTCTTGTACCAGGAGGCAGACATGTTCCAGGTCTCCCGTGGAATGGCGGGTGATTTGGCGGGGATAAGGTGAACTGCAACCCGTAGCCCTTGGAAATGGTTCTGAGGACCCACTGGTCTGAAGTTATACGGGACCACGCCCTGAGGAAAGCAGACAATCGGTTGCAGAACACAAACTTTATTAGTCAGGGGGGTCTCCCTGGCAACAGGCCCGGTGCCCCCCTGCAAATAGTCAAAACAGCCTCTTTCCCTGCCTCTTGCCTTTAGGGGGTCCAGGCTGCAGGGCAGAGCGGGACTGTCGCTGAGACCAACGCTTCTGGTCTCTGGGCCTTTTGTATGGGGGCTCATATCTGCTCCTCGCACGTTGAGCCACCGGAAGCGATTTGGCCTTGTTCTTAGCCGGAGGGACGTAGAGGCCCAAGGTCTGCAAGGTGGTGCGGGAATCTTTCATCCCATGCAGCCTGATGTCCATCTGGTCTGCAAAGAGCGCCTTGCCATCAAATGGGAGGTCCTGCATCAGGGATTGGGCTTCCGTCGACAGTCCCGACAACAGGAGCCACAACACCCTGCACATGGAGATTGCGGAAGCCATCGAGCGGGCTGCCGTGTCAGCAGCATCGGATGCCGCTTGCAGGGCAGCCTTAGCCGCCGCCGACCCCTCTTCCACCAGAGCCTTGAAATCCTTCCTGTCCCGGTCCGGGAGGAGGGGCTCAAATTTAGGCAGGGACTCCCACAGGTTGAAGTTGTACCAGCTCAGTAAGGCCTGGTGGTTGGCTACCTGAAGCTGGAAGCTAGCCGATGAATAAAATTTTCTGCCAAAGGAGTCCATTCTCCTGGCGTCTTTGTTTTTGGGGGTGGGTGTGGGCTGGCCCTGACGCTTTCTGTGGTTTACCGATTCCACCACAAGCAAGTTGGGTGCCGGGTGGGAATAAAGGTATTCATGGCTCTTTGCCGGCACAAAGTACTTTATTTATTTCAGCCTTCTTGGAGATTGGCGCCAAGGAGGCAGGAGTTTGCCACAGGGAGTTGAAGATGTTGGCAATACCCTGGTGCAGAGGCAGGGCCATGCGGCCCGTTGCTGAGGGAGACAGGACATTAAAGAGGGAATCAGACGGACCCTCCATCTCCTCAGCCTGCAACTGGAGGTTGGATGCCACCCGCTTTAGCAGGTCTTGGTGCGCCTTGAAGTCCTCCTGCGGGACCGAAGGTGGAGGCGCCACTATGGTGTCGTCCGGTGCTGGGAAGAGGGCCCGCAGGGAGCCTGATGCCTCAGCCGGTGGGGCCGAGGCGTCGAGCCCCAGATCTGAGTCCAGGCGCAGGTCCGCCGACTCGTGACCCGCTGACTTGTCCCATGGGCAGCCGGACGAGGCCGATGGAGCCTGGGACACTCCGGCGACCAAACAGGCCCCCATCTGAGCTTGCCACGGTGGCCACGGTGGCCACTGGCACCACTGTCCTTGCCACAGGGTCCCCTGCCATTGGCCCGGGTGCATGCCCGATGGTAGTATGTGTCCCGGCGGAACGGCGCGGACCGAGGATGGGTGGACAGGCGCCGAGCCTGAGGTCGCTGAAGAACGCTGGGTGCCCCGGGAGCGGTAGGAATGGTGCCTGTGACGTCGTCTCCCTTGGGACCTGGACCTCGACGTCAAGGACCGGTACCCACGTGACGAACTGCTTCGGTACCCACGACGGTGACACAAAGCCCAGTGCCCTGACGCCGAGGTGCCATGGGGGGAGCCTCTGGCGTGACGTCTAGTCGAGCGGGATCTGGAATGAGAACGACGACGTCTGTCCGTCGAGAGCGGCTCTGGTACCCACGCCTCACAGGTGAGCATTCCCAGTGCCTCTCAGTGCCTACGCTCGCTAGCAGATGGCGTAGAGGGTCCCCGCGACTCCCGTCCCAACGGTGGCTTGGAAGGTCTGGCCAGCGTTGAGGGTGGCTGGGAGCTGCCAGATCAGTGGCCGCTGCGCACCGAGCGGCATGGGGAGCGATCCTCGGAGTGGGAACTGCAGCTGGCCGGAGAGGTCTGGTGGGCACCCAAAGGAGGCTTGCCTCGAGACCTGGGGCCAGTACCCAGGTTGCAAGCTTGGGACGGGCAGGGACATAATGTCCTTCGCAGCCTGCACCACCTCTGGCATTGACAGCATCCGTATCGGTGGGGATGCCTGGGCCGACGGTACCGGGCTGCTCCGCTCCACGCGAGTCGGAGGTCTTGAGCCTGGGGGGACCGAGGGCAGCCCAGTGCGGGACAGCCTCCCCCTTATCTTTATCGCGGCAGCGTTGCGAGGCCGGGCCCTTCCCATGCTTTCTGGAGGGAGAGCAGCGCCGACTGGTTGAAGGGGCCTCGGTACGTACCAACGACGCGGCGGCCGGCGCCGAGTCCGATTTGCGTACCGGTGTTGGGGCCAGCGCTGACTCCATCAGGAGAGCAGGAAGTCTAAAGTTGCTCGAAGTCTAAAGTCTCTCTCCTTCTTGGTCCTTATTTGAACGACTTGCAGATGTTGCAACGGTCGCTAATGTGAGTCTCACCCAGGCAGCGAAGACACTCCGCGTGAGGGTCGCTCCTGGGCATAGAACAGCGATAAGAGTCGGACAACTTGAAGCCTGGGGCACGGGGCATGCCCCGAGCCCACTCTAACAACTGAAGAATGATCCACGAACGGTATCATACCACTAGGGTCGAGAAGAAGGGCTTCAGCAGAGCTGGAGCACAAAGTTCCAACTACCTTCACTGGCGGCAAGAAGGAACTGAGGGTGGGGGGAGCCCGTGGCTCCCCTTGTAGCGCAATATACAGGCTCCATTCCAGGGGTCGCCGCGGTGCTCCCCCAGTATGGGTACTGCTAAGGGAAAAACTTCCGGCACCGGTGCACGTGGCGAGCGCGCACACCTACTGTGGAATACACAGGAGCAATCACTCAAAGAACTCATAATCTGCTGACCATTATTGTCCTCGTAAAATATGTGTGGCCACATTGTGTGTAAAGTTATAAGATTCCACTGTACAAATTTATTGAGACATGCTCTGAGTTTAGAAAAGCAGGCAAAAACCAGTTTCTCAGAGACAAAAGGCAAACTGACGCCTCAGCCACGTGTCAGCATAATCAAATGGATTATCACCCTGTTAAGCAGCCATTCTTTGGCAGGAAGGGTGTGAGCGAGAAATTTACATCTAGCCAAGCAGACTTGCTGTTGCCTGAACCCCAGCTGGAGCTGCTTCTCAAAGAAGATAAATGCTATAAGAGGGGAGAACAGAGGACACAAATCATCTCTCTTCCCTCATCTCTAGTTATGGCATCAATAACATTTGAAAGGCAAAGGAAGTATCCCTTTTGCACTCATTGTGTAGCAATGCAGAGTACATAGGGAAACTGAGGCACATGTAGGATGAAAAATATTACAGGAAATTCTCACTTCATCACAGAAGTCTTTGACAGATATGACAACAGTAACTCTGTGAAAACTGCAGGAAGATAGGGCTGGGCAGGATCTAAGGTTGGATGCAAGAAATATCAGGTGATTGGCGGATGCCCCGTACCTTCATAGAAAACGTTTCTAAATGTGGCATCTAACAAGCAGTCGATTGTAAAATTCCCCTGTGATTATGTAGTTAAAATGCCCCTGGGAGTGTAGGAGCACAACCACACAAAGCTCCTTCTTGCTGGAGGCTCTCCCAATGTTGAAGTACCAAAGGCCGTCACCAGTAGAGGTACTGAAGAAACCCAAGACATGTGCAATTCTCAAGAAGAAGCAGACACAAGTATGCTTCTGTATGTTGTATGTGCCATTATGGCTTTGGACTCTCTTGGAGTCAAAGGAACCATAGTCATTAGGTCACCTGATACAGAGGTTTGGATCCTTGCTGTTTGCTACTTTCCAAAAACAGGACACATAGATAACGTGTGGATTGGAACAGGCACCATGACCAGCACAGGGGACGAACGTCACTTCATACCTATCCATGGAATTTGTGACGCGCCCACTCCTGATTTCTGCAACTTACTTCCTGCTGTACACGTGTTAACAGGATGTGACTCCGTGTTATCCCTGTTTGGGATTGGGAAAAATCTGTGTCTGATGTTAAAACAAAGGCATCTTACCGCTTCAGAGATCTTACCAAATTGGGAGAGAGTGACAGACAAGCCACAATTTCTGCAGCAAGGAAGTTGGTAGCAGTGCTGGATGACCAGAAAGTAAAAGAAGCCCCTCAGAGACGTGAATTGCTTGCGCCTCAATCTAGCCATCAACAAGGGCAAGTCACTGGCCAAGCTCCCACCATGTGAGGACAGTTCTGACAAGCATGTCGAAAGAGCATGTTGGAAAACACAGATCTGGATGTCTTTGCACATAGGTGAACCAGATATTGGATCACTATTGCAACCTTGATTTACCACTTTTTGTATGCTTCAAGGGCCCCATGGTGTCTGAGCTTATTTGTGCCTGTACCAGAAGGGGTCACTGTTCTGACTACAGATACCAATCTTCCCTGCACAGAACTGTGTCCATGCCAACACAGTGAAGGCTGTGGTAAGTCACACTCTGTCGACAGACATCAGAATGAGGATAATGATTATCTATCTAGACTAGAAATGTCACCAGCACTATTACATTTCAATAATACCTGAACACATTGATTATGAGATTTTGTTTTACCCTTTACATTATTGTTGCAAAGCTTTGAGGTCTCAAAGACATCTAATTGTATGTCTTAATATAATACATAGTGCCATTAAACTAACAGAAACCACAGCAAATATTTCAAAGCGGTCATTCTAATATGTTGATGGTGTCATTGTTAATCCTCATTTCTATGGTAACTACCCCACTTGACAGTTCGACAGCACACCTCCTCTTAAAGAAGACATAATAAGCTTTCAAATGATTTATGAGGCCTGTATGTGTGTAGAGAGGGTAATTAAGTCAACCACATTAGTGGTGTCTGCTGCTTGCCTACTGGAAGTGTCTCCGTCTTCCCGCTCCAGCACTGCGGGGTTGAAGTAAGTGCAAACATTTGGGCATCAATAGATCTCTCAGCTGAGAGGAGGGTCACACGGGACCAGTTTGCTTCTCCAGCAACATCACATCAGGCTGTGAGGCTGATGCCCCTTGCACAGGCTGGAGTGTGAACCACGTAGGAAGCACAATGTTGACAAAACTTCCTTACACTGGGGAAATGCTCTCTGTGAAACTCATTTATTGGTCCCTGCAATACAGCCTCTCTCTCTTTGGCAGCACGATGGGGTTTAGCTCTTCCCATTTCACTCTGCTCTTCACAGCATCCGCAGAAACGTCTGCTACTGACACCAAGGCACCTTGGAGGCTGTTTTTCCTCACCACAATGTCTAGGTAACATTTCTAGGTAACGTGGCTGTTAGACCACGATGGAATATTAGTTGAGGATTGTAACAGGCTGTCAGTGTTGCCTAATGCATCCCCTGTGCCCCAGTGACTTTGAAGCTGGATAAGTAATTAGAACCAGCTCACTTGGCTTTTAACATATGAATAGGATGAGGAGTAACTATGTCTGTGAACAAAGACAGAGTCAAGAGGAGGGGGGAGTGCAGATAAGGGAGGGTGAAAACACCCTCCAGAGTGACTGTGATTCTAACAGCACCCCAGTGCAAGAAGGCAAGCGACTGGTATCTGGTAGGAGTTTTAGCTACCTCATCAGTTGAACAGTCCCCAACTCATGAATGTCATAAGCTGTATCTAAAAGGCATCACGAAAGATATCAATAGAAAGCTAACAACACACTGATCATTAATGTTATTGTGTGGTGTATGTATGGAGAGCAAATTCAAACTTACAAACATGTTGGGAATGATGTTACCAAAATGCCTCTGCTGGGTAGGGCTGAAGTTACTCTACCCTAGATAAAGAAATATGGGATTTCCAGAGTACATTAAGAGAAAATGGGAATGCAAATGACATAGAAGTACCCAGGACCATCAAGATAGCAGAGGAAGGAGACTGCAGGAACAGATCAATTTGCAGTTTAGCAAACACCAGCAGAGGAAGAAACCAGCATGAAACTTCCTTTACCAGGAGACTCCATGTCAGCTTCCTCACAGCTTGACTGAACTTTACTGAGAAGTGTAACTATCTGAAGAATCCATTTAAAAGATTCACCAAAGAGGGGGGCAACCCCCCATCCCCCAGTATCTTTCACTTAAGAAGACAAAGAAACCGAGCACTCTGGGCTTTGTAGGAGATCCTGACCAGAGAGTTGGTCAACCATTGCTGGAAGGCAGGCCAGTAAGGAAACTGCCTTGCACGAAGGCTGTGGCTTGTTTTAAGTCTTAGCCTCTAGAAAGCATTTTTCACTTTTATTTGCCTGTACCCATTTCTTACTCTATCCTTTATGTGTGAACTCAATTAAAATCCCATCTCCTTTTGTTAATAAACTTATTTCACTTTTCCTCTAAACCAACCCAGTGCTGGGTTTGATTTAAAGTGAACGTTAACTCCATTTAATGTGGCAAGCTGCTGGGTATGGAAGCTTTGGAGGAGCAAATGAACCTTGCTAGCTCTCTGAATGGTAGAAGAGGGCTGGACGTTGCAGAGCTCACAGTTCTGGGAAAGTTCAGGACTGGGAGTGTGTTGGGGCCATGCCTGTGTAAAGTCACTGGGTGACGGAGATGAGAGTGGGACTGTTGTGTTGTAGGCAGGCTGTTGGGGTCAGAGCACTGAACCAGGGCTGCACAGCACACAGACACATGGCAGACTGCATGATTCTATGCCGGCTGGAAGTGTGCGGACAGGAGAATCACAGCATTGCAGCATTTTGAGGCACTCAGCGTTACAGGGCAGGCGGTGACACAGCTCCTCATTGGTCTGGATGCACCCCAAGATGTGACAGAGACATAGGCCTCAGACTGCCCCAATGTACGTGGGAACCAGCTAGTGGAGCCGTTGGATCCAGAGCTTCCCTGGTCCCAATGGATGTTGGATCCCTCTGGGGCTGTGATAACTTCAGCACAGAGTCTGTCTGGATGTTGGAAGGAGTGGCAACTGATGGATGTCTTTCCATTTGCACCTTGGAACTGGTACCGAAACTGACAGATCCATTTGTGCCACTTCTCCTGCTCAGAAGGTTTTTTTAGGCCTAAATCTTTAAGACTCTAGTGCAAGGACTCTCCTGACTTTGAAGGAGACGGGGAGGGATCTCTTCTTCTCAGTGCAGCTTTGGAAGAAGGTTTGTCGCTAAGCTGGTAAGAGTGCCCCTTACTCGCATGGCTTGGAAGTCTTGGCCTCGACTCCTGTGCTCAGAGGGACACCGCCTGTTGATTGAGGCTGATGTACAGGGGTCTCCCCAGCTTGGATCTGATTGGGATTTTACGGCATCTCCATCAGGTGTTCTCTAATCTCGACCCTCATGCATGCTGCGAGGGAAGGAGCGGCAAATGCTGCACTTAGCCAAGATGTGAGCCTCGGCTAGGCAGTGCGGGCAGCACTGGTGTTCATCACGCACCGAAAAGGAATGGGGGCAGGAGACGCAATATTTGAACCCCAGAGCTCTGGGCATAATCCTAACTCCCAGGGAGGATTTTCCCGGGGCAGGGAAACACAGCTAACTAACTAACGACACCAGTATTTCAGACAAAAAGACTACAAGAAAAAAATACTACAATACTTTACAATATATTTACAAACTGAAGCCGTTGAAGGAAGAAGCTGTGGACACAGAAGATCCCAACTCAGGCCACGTAGTGGTAAGAAGGAATTGAAAAGGTGCAGGTACACCCCACCCCTTATGCCCTCAGTTCAGAGCATGAGGAAAACAACTACAGGTGTGCGGACCAATGGACACTACTTACCAAAAATCTCCAGACCCAGGCGCATGGTGCGCATGTGTACCCACATGTGGGATGCACAGGGAAAGAAAATTCAGTTATGTTTCCACCGAAACAACAGGAAAACGTGGCCATTGTATTAAAAGGATGAGCAATTATCGTTATTACACTTTTTTCATCCCAAAGGGTCTCAAGGCAGTTTGCAAGTTTAGGAATCACCTAACAACCACCGAAGAGCAGCCATCTCTCAGATGGAGCAGGAGCAGGACAAGAAAAGAAGACTCCCATAACCAAGTGAAACTGCAGTGCTAATGTAGTGTGACAGACCCAGACCAGTGGGGTACAGGAGTCTGGTAGAGGGCAAATATACTGGTCACTGGATGAGTAGTTTTCTGTTCTCTGAGTGACCAGAGCAGGGGCTGCACTAGAGTAATCAGGAACCTGCTAGAACCAGTTAAGGCAGGCAGGCTAATTAGGACACCTGGAGCCAATTAAGAAGCTGCTAGAATCAATTAAGGCAGGCTAATCAGGGCACCTGGGTTTTAAAAAGAGCTCACTTCAGTTTGTGGTGCGAGTGTGAGGAGCTGGGAGCAAGAGGTGTAAGGATCTGAGAGTGAGTGCTGCTGGAGGACTGAGGAGCACAAGTGTTATCAGACACCAGGAGGAAGGTCCTGTGGTGAGAATAAGGAAGGTGTTTGGAGGAGGCCATGGGGAAGTAGCCAGGGAGTTGTAGCTGTCATGCAGCTGTTACAGGAGGCACTATAGACAGCTGCAGTCCACAGGGCCCCGGGCTGGAACCTGGAGTAGAGGGCAGGCCCGGGTTCCCCCCAAACCTCCAATTGACCTGGACTGTGGGTTCTTCCAGAGGGGACAGTCTCTGGGCTGTTCCCCAACCCACATGGTGAATCTCTGAGGCAAGAAAATCCGCCAATAAGCGCAGGACCCACCAAGATAGAGGAGGAACTTTGCCACAGTAGGTACAGTGGCCATAAATTAGGCACTTTTGAGCAATGTTTTCTAGGGTCATGAAATAGAAACACAGATATTTGCTATTTTTAAAACATGTACTGGTAGCTGACTCAGTAGCAGCACAGTCATATTCCTAAGAGTGGAAGATTTTTTCTGAATGAATTTATCCTGAAACACTGTACTAGTGCTGCTAACTTCAAACCGGCAGCAAAAGGACACCTTTGATTGTGTCTGCATTCCTTTGACTTCTTTCTTCATTCCAAACACTGTTCATCACACTGACTGCTCATTCTACTGGCCTGTCTATTCCTGGCACACAGAGCAAATGCTACTCAGGGCAGCAAGTCACCCTGGACAAAGATTTTGTAGTTATTTAAAAAAAAAAATTGTTTGACTGATCTAAAAATACCAAACGAGGACACTTAAAGGGTCCTGAAAGAAATTCCTGGCCTGTGGAGACATCTGGAAAACTGAAACTGCCCTAGAAAAAATGGGATATGTGGTCAAATTAGATTTAGGAGAACTGAATTTAGTCAGAACAAAAAATTACACAGGATCCTTAATACCCTAAGTGTGCAGCACAGGGAGGTAGGGATGCTAGTAATAAATCACTACAAATGAATAACAAGCACTAATGTAGCTCTTTATATTTTCAGCGTGTTGTGAAACATGAATTAATCCTCCAAACATCCCTGTGAGGTAGGGAAGGGAATGAGGCTATGGTTTTGAGCAGGTGTCTGGGAGGAGGAGAGGGGAGAAACCTTCCTTCTGTTCCTGGCTTAGCTGCTGACTCACCATGTGACCTTGGCCAAATCTCCCCACCCCTTTTTTCCGCACTATTAGCTGCTGCAAAGTGGGAACAGATAGTTATACTTATTTGCAAATGTCAGAAGGGATTTTTAAAACACCTACAAGAGCTCAGACGAACTGCACTACAGATCTGAGAGAGATTCTCAGTATTGAACATACTACGGGTGAGATCCCCTTGCCCCCTGTTGCATCTCCTATTTACTGCCTCGGTGCATGAGTAGCATGGGGGGCGGGTAATTCTGGGGTGCGACACCGGTCAATGGATGCCCTTGAGAGGCTACTGCAAATTACAGCAACCCTGAAGCCACTAATTTACATGCAGGAACTGCACTGGCCCTGGGCAGCCCACAGTCTGCGCAGTGCAAAGGTGGTGTAAGCCATCTTTACCCCATCTCTGCCTGGGCTGAATCAGACTGTTCCTTTCCACCAGCACAGTGCACCTTGGACCTGGCATTAGGTCATTATCAGCTTGGAGGGAACAGAGACCACTACTGACTTAATGCCCAGTACCCTCCTGCCTTTCCTCCTCCCAGTACACACCAGCCCCAAGCCTATTTAGTTTATGGGAGCTGAAGAGATCACAGCACCAGGTGGTCTGCCTGCAATCATGAATATCAAGCTATTACCAACACATTTCACATTCAAAAATGACCTGCCCACAGAGTTGCTGAGTCACAGTTGCTGTGGGAGCCACTTTGAATTTCCTGACTTAAATTCTCCACCCCAACCCTCATTACCATCCTTTTCTGACCCCCCACCCCCCAAGACTCTAGATCCCCGCATGCTCTGCTTTAGTTACCAATGAGTTGGGCACATTCATTCTAAACTGCTATTTTCAATTGCTTATAACTTTATCAGAAAATAATCTCCCAGCTGAAATTTCTTAACGTTGATGCAACCACAAAGGTTTAAAGCTAAACACTACAAAGTGACCTACGCATAAAAAACTCACTACCCCAATCCCAAGCCAGCTGGGTGCTGGTTGATCCCCAGCATAAAGCAGAGTAGCTTAACAACTGCTCTACATTACACAACTGCCAGTGTGGCCTTAGGGGGCTGTTATGGTAGCCAGGGATGACTGGGGTGCAGGGACCCAGTCAACACCTCTCCCCAACTGCAGGGAGATCGTATGGGATGTTCCCCATAGGATGTCTCCCCTATGTCCACTACACCAGATGTATGGTGTATTGTTTGGGTAGCAGGGTGTAAAGTGGCCTGAACTCAGAGGAGAATCTGGCCCATTGCACTTCCAAACACCATTCAGTTGGGTTTTGCATTCCTAAATCAAAACTAGCCTAATCTTGGTGGTCCAGCCTTGGTGTGTGCCTCATCCTCAAGGAGGAATATAAGTTTTGCTAAAATCACGAAGATTTGGGTTTGAAACAACTGAAGGTATGAAAATGTTGCACAAAGCATCCACAGAGCAGCCTTTTCCTAACTGACTTCAGTGCAAACTGGCTGGCTCATCCCTCCCGCTAGGTGTCAGGAATTCACTTCCTTTTGTCATCCTTAGTCAGTGACACCTTTGCTTCGACCCTTGCCCCAGAAATCTACCCCTGGCCACCTCATAACCCCATCCCAGAACACGGCCCTTACACTAATGCCCCATCTCCAAACCTCCCTTCTCGAGCAGGGGGCCGGAAAGAGTCTCCCTCTCTGCTCTCCCACCACTGTCTGTGCTATAGAAAGAACCCAGCCAAATAACAGCTTTGCTGCAGCGCAGTCTGGGTGTGACTCTAGTCTCTCCTCTCTGGAGCTAATGAACTCCTCCCTTCTGCTTGGGCTGGCCACTGCCCCTCCTCATCCTCTGTGAATTCTGTGCTGTCCCAGGGAGCTGCCTCCTTTGGTTTCTACATTTGATGCACATTTGAGGCTTTTCTCAGAATTTTTCAGCTATATGTCTTTGAAGTCAGAAGAGTATCTCATGTGCAAGAGAAGCATCTCCAAGCATTACCCCACCATCCTCCTCAACTCAGGCCTCCCATATGCCTCTGCTGTCCATGAGCTCCTCCTCCTCCTGCCTCACTTACACCTGTAACTATGCCTCACTCAGCTTCGACAAACTGCCTTATGTAACAGCACAGCCTCAGCTCTACTTCTGCTGAAATTCCCATCCAGATCTAGGTCTCCGCCCCACGCTCTTCGACTCCTTCTCTGCTGGATTCCTCCTCCAGACTTCAGCCTCCCCTCACCTTAACTACTGCAGCTCCCTTATCCAGTCTCAGTTTTCCAGTTCTCCAGCATATGCAGCATGCTGCTGCCTCTACCTGCTCACAGATTCAAAGAAAGCCAAAAGATACACCCCTACCTTCAAACAACTTCACTAGCTCCCCACTAATTTCAGAATCCAGGAGAAAAGAGACCTTTATTTTACTGACTTCCCATGGTTACATTCCTCCTCTCAGCCCCTTCACACAATATCAGCGAAAGAGACATCTCCTCTACAGCTCCTGCCATCTGGAGCAGTCTTCCTGTTACTCGCCATCTCGTTAACTCACCATCCACTTTCAAATCTGACCTTCCAACTTCTCTCTTTTCCTTGCCTTCCTTATGACTGACAGCTGCACTTCAGTCACTCTGTATATAAAGTATGTACACTGTTCTGTATGACACACTCTGTAAAGCATGTTGGGAAGGAGACACTGTGCAAAATGCTATACAAAATAAAGTGGTAGGATGTAGTATTTACCGCAGCTCCCATGAAAAGGTCATCTCTAGTGCCGTCCAACATGCACTTCCCCTACTCTGGGTCTCTGCCAAGGCTCCATATGACAATTTCCTTTAGCCAGTCTCTCCCACCGACTCTGCAAATTGCAAAGAGACAGAAGGCAAAACAAAACACTCACAGCTAACCCCTCACCATCCCTGCGCAACAGAACATTGCCCCAGTTCCTGCCCTCTTGCCTGCCCATCTGCCTAAGTCCTTAGCCAAGGTTTCCATCGGAGATATGTAAAAACCTCACACAGGGATATTGCACCTGACTGGCCCAATTCCTGCACTCAGGGACACAGACCTATCTAATTGTGTGTGGCACCAATTCCATACGCCTGGCTGGTTCACAGGCAGAGCTTTCAAAATGCAGTAAGCACAGAAACACATCAGAGTCATGGTCCCCACAGCAGTGTTATCTTGGCCCCGGCACCAGTACTGAAATGGGCTGGTTACTGCTTATGCTGCTGGTAACACTACTCCAGGAATGAGTTCAGGGGAGTCCTCTGGCCTGTGTCGTGCAGGAAGTCAGACCAGATGATAACCGTTGTCCCTTCTGGCCCTGGAATCGATGACTCTTAATAATATTTTGCACTTCTGTAGGATCTTTCATTCAAGGCTTAGTACAGGAAGTGAAGAAGAACATCATATTAAGTCAAAACAGCAGAGGGAATTTAGATAGGCAGAGTATAATTATCCAAACTGGAATTTAGCCAAGAAAATTTAGCTATGATGGCAACCTCCACTGGCCACTTGTCAAACTTTTCAGACAAGCACCTTTGTGCTTTCTCCCACGCATACGTGCCCCATACGTTTGGGAGGCACTCCCCAGAGACATCCGCAAAGTCACCTTGTTATCCTCCTTCAAATCCTTCCTCAAAATTCTTCTTTGCCTGATGCCTACAAAAAACATGACAATGGCTCGGCTGCTGGTGTGCAGAGACCATGGCCTGTCACGCTGACCAGCATTGGCTCGTTGTTCACTTGCACTCCCCCATCTGTCTGTGTCTCTTGTCTCATACTTAGGCAGTCAGCTCTTTGGGCAAGGACTGTCTTTTTGTTCCGTGTTTGTACAGCGCCTAGCGCAATGGGCTCCTAGTCCATGACTAGGAGTCCTAGGTGCTACAGTAACAAAAGTGATAAAAAAGTAACTGTCATTCAAGTAGATTGTCTGTAGTCTTCATTCTTTGTCTGTGCCTGATCCTTGGGGATGGACTCAGAGCCTTCCTGAATGTAAAGACAGCAGGGGCCAGCCTGAGATGCTTTGAGGGGGACCGACAGCTTCCTGGAGACAGAGTTTCAGATTTAGAGGCCTGGGGAACTACCAGAGAGGTTGATCTCTCAAATGTGCATGTAAAACACAACTCTGGCTCAAGCGACCAACTTAACAACGCCATGAGAGAACGCTGAAAAACAAAATAACTTCTTTCGCCAAACACAGAGATTGCCTGAAACAGCAGGCTCTGCGACACACTGGAGCAATGGAGAGAGCAGGAACTCAGCAGAAAGGTAACTTCCCCAGCACGGTCACTCATTAAGAGATTCACCGTGGCACACACCTGAGGGATGTCCTCCCAATGCTGCTGAGGTTCTAGAACTTCCAGAAAGCACAACCCGGTGTAGGCCCAGGTTATACCAGGGCTCTGTGAGCCCACCAAATCCACTCCCTCTACTACGCCCCGGATTCCCAGGGAAGTAGAACTCCAAGGAAGACAGGAAGGCAGGCGGGGAGTGTGACTATAAGGTGAGAGGATAAGTAAGTCGATAAAGCACAGCATTGGGGGGTCAGAAGCCTATGTTCAATTCCCAGGTCCCCCCACAGATTTCCTGTGTGACTTTGGTTAAATCTTGGTGTTTCAGCTCCCCATCTTTAACAGTCCTTTCCTACCTCAGAGAGGATGTGATGATAAAATCCACTAATGATGGAGTGGCTCCAATACTATGGTGATGAGGACCATGTCACTGCCTAGATTGGCTCTAAATATTCTCTCTCCCCTTTTCAGGGAGTCTCTGCGTATTCATACTGGGGGGGGGGTGTCTAGCTAGCAGATCAAACTGCAAAGGTGGGCTGAGGAGTTCTGACTGAACAAGGGCACAGAATTGTCCTCCCAAAGCACACAGAAGTGTCCTGGATGCCCGGATGAGAAGGTAGATGTACAGAACTCCTGGCTGGCTCCCCAGAGAGCTCTCAAATGGAAACATTATGGACACATGCCAGAAAATCAATGTTAGCCCTAGTGCAGCCAGCCCTGAGGTACTGAGACCCTGGCTAATGGATAACAGGTTTAACGGGGCTCAGTGCACAGCCAATGGCTACACTACAGCTTAAGTTGACATAAGTTATGTCGCTCAGGGTTGTGAATTAGCCACCCCCCAGAGTGACATAATTTATGCCAATTTAAGTGCCAGTGTGGACAGGGCTAAGTCAGCAGGAGAGCTTCTCCTGCCAACACAGCTACTGGCGCTCGTGGTGGCTGAGTAATGAAGCCGACAGGAGAGAGCTCTGTCAGTGTAGAGTGGCTCTATTAGAGAGCTTACTGCGAAGCAGATGCAATGCCCTGCCGAAGCTCTCTAGTGTAGACAGAGCCATATCCTAATGCAATTAGGTAGCTGAGTGGAGATGCATGCCCCCACGGTGACTGCCAAAGGAAATAAAAAGCCTCAGTGATTTCCTAAGCCATTCTGTCCTATGCAAAGAAGACTCCAAAACTCTTATGACATCCAGGGCATGGACTGTAACAGCACAGGATGAGAATGAAGTCTGGGGAAGAATACTTGGAGACGGATGATCCAGTGGAATTCAGATTCCCCTTTTGGAAACATTTTAATAGGAGGGCATTGGAAAACTTTGCCCAGTGGAACACCACAAAGGGAGGGAGGATCAGCCACTGAAGCTAGAGCTCATTCACTCTCTGGCAGATGGTACTGCAATCAGAACAGCTGCTTGCAGTGAAAGGAGAAATAAAAGCTGCTTCTGTTACCTTCACACTAGGCTGAGCTCCCATGTCAGGATTCACCAGCAGGAAAGAATGCATTCACCAGCCCTCTCTTAGCTGGAGCCCAATAGATTCGACTGCAGACAGGTGCAAGTTGCTAAATACAGGAAGAGAAGAAGAGACCTTAAGTACAGTAAACGGGCCAAGAGAGATGATAAGGTGCTGTGATAAGTGAAGGGGGGTGTGGAAGCAGAGAAAGAACTGACAGGAAGGGGATGCAATGCATGACAGTTCTTTCTCTGCTTCCACAGGGGGTAGCCCCTGTTTATGAACACTCAGCCAGCCAGTTAGTTGTAAAAATCCCTCCTGGTGTCTGTTCTCTGCTTGCTTTACCTGTAAAGGGTTAACAAGCCCACAGGTAAAAGAAAAGGAGTGGGCACCTGACCAAAAGAGCCAATGGGAAGGCTAGAACTTTTAAATTTGAGAAAGAAACTTTCCCTTTGTCTGTTGCTCTCAGGAGAAGGAGACACAGAGCAGCAATGCTGTGTAAGGTTTGAACCAGGTATGAAAATTAATCTTCCATACCTAGAAGGAATTATTTGGATAGGGAATATTTAGTTAGATACAATCAGGTTTAATTTTTCTATTTTGGCTTGTGGATCTCCTCTCTGCTAATCCCTGATGCGTTTGTTTGCTTGTAACCTTTAAGCTGAAACCCCAAGAAAGCTAGTTTGGGTGCTTAATTTTTGGAATTGCTCTTTTAAAATCTAGCAAAAGCCTAAGTTCCAGATGTATTTTCTTCCTTTTTGTTTCTAATAAAATTTACCATTTTTTATAAGAATAGGATTGGATTTTTGGTGTCCTAAGAGGTTTGTGCATATGGTGTTTGATTAGCTGAAGGCAGCAGCTAATTCCCTTCATTTTCTTTCTCAGCTCTTCCCCAGGGGGTGGGGTGGGGAGGTGAAAGGGCTTGAGCGTACCCCACAGGGAGGAATTCCCAAGTGTTCCTTCCTGGGTCCAAGGTTGTTGTTGGTTTTTTTTGCATTTGGGTGGTGGCAACATTTATGAAGTCACGGTCAGAGAAAAGCTGTAACCTTGGGAGTTTAATACAAGCCTGGAGTGGCAAGTATTAATTTTTAGAACTCCTGCAGGCCCCTACCTTCTGCACTTGGAGTGACAGAGTGGGGATTCAGCCTGGACATGGTGGGAGAGGTGGGATCATTTTGAACCAGAAGCACAGACCACAGGATTTTAAAAGGACCCCAAAAGGGATTTTACAGCTAACTGGCTGGCTGGGTGTTCATAAATGGGGGCTACCTCCCCCCCCCCCCCGATTCATTTATCACAGGTGCAGAGTATGATCCGCTGCCCTCACTGAAAAGCTTCTCATTTGCAAATAACGTCTCAACAGACATGGTTTCCTGGTCTGTACTAGTATTCTCTGACCATCTATAGAACAGGCCCGGTAGAACCTATCACTGTCCCATGAATGAGGGGGGATTTGATAGCTGCTTTCAACTACCTGAAAGGGGATTCCAAAGAGGATGGATCTAGACTGTTCTCAGTGGTACCAGATGACAGAACAAGGAGTAAAGGTCTCAAGTTGCAGTGGGGCAGGTCTAGGTTGGATAGTAGGAAACACTATTTCACTAGGAGGGTGGTGAAGCACTGGAATGGGTTACCAAGGGAGGTGGTGGAATCTCCTTCCTTAGAGGTTTTTAATGTCAGGCTTGATGAAGCCCTGGCTGGGATGATTTAATTGGAGATTGGTCCTGCTTTGAGCAGGGTGTTGGACTAGATGACCTCCTGAGGTCCCTTCCAACCCTGATATTTCATGATTCTCTGATTCTATGATCCGAGCTGGGAGTGGGAAAGATTCTAGATTGGCATGAAGGATAAAAATGATTTGTAGATTTTGTGGCCAGAATGGACTGTTAAGATTCTCTAGTCTGACCTCTTGTACAGCACAGGTCATAGATTTTTTCCCCTAGTCGGATTTCCTACCTCACTCAAGACAGAGAATTTCACCCAGTGATTCCTACCTCTAGCCCAACAACTTATGCTGGAAGTAGAGCATGTCTCTTAGAAAGTCATCCCTCAGAAATCTATTCTAATGCTTAATTACCTTCATTGTGAACAATCTGCAATTATTTCCAGTTTGAGCCTCATTAACTTGAATGGCCGGCCACTGGATCTTGTTCTGCCTTTGTCTGATATGTCAGGAGCCCACTACTATCTGAAATCTTCTCCCTTATAGGCCATGATTAAAATTGCCACTCAACTTTCTCTTTCATAAGCTAAATAGTTGGAGCTCCTTGTATCTCTCACTGCAAGCCATCTTTTCCAGACCACCGATCATCCGTGTAGTTCTTTTCTGAGCTCTCTCCAATTTGTCAACATTCTTCTTCAGTAATGATACCAGAATGGAACACAGCAACCAGTGATGATCTCCCTCATGCTGTATGCACTCCTGTGCAATAACCCCCTGTTCATACAGTCAAGAATAATGTTAGCCGTTTTTGCCACAGCATCACACAGAGCTTGTTTTCAGTTGGTCACGTTGGTTAGAGTCACCGATTTCCAGGATACAGGGCCTCATCCGGACTGCAGATCTGGCATTCTTTGTTCTTAGATGTATGACCTTGCAGGGAGTTGTATTAAAATCCATGGAAGAGACTGCATGCCTGAGTTCAGAGATCTGACTACACCCGTAAGTGGTAAGGAGGCTCCCACAAGGGAGTCCAGCAGATTCTTTATCAGTAATGCCTGGCTTTGCCGCAGGCAGGCAGTCTGAGCCCAGTTCTGATCCCAGCTCTGTCTTGCACTGGTCTGACCACCAGTGGAATCAGAGAAGAAGCACAAAGTAGTCCCTTGCTCTAGTCCAACAGGAACACATCTGGTTCTGAATCAAACCCAAAGGCACCTTACATTGCTCACTGTTGCACAGTGGTCTGTTGTTGGAGGACACCCTTTCTGAATAGCAGGACCACTAGAGTCTATTTCAGAGCCCGTTCCTGGTGGCCCTGTTGTCTGCTAGCACGTTTTCTTTCCCAGCCAGATGGAGACTCAAGGGACGTACCCAGTGAGCCAGGTCCCCATCCCACAGTGCCATTGCTTCTTGAAGTGAGCACCTGCCTGGTTGCTAATGTAGAACTTTACTGTCGTGGATTTGTTGTTTTTAATCAGCACACGGCCCTTGATCAACATCAGGAAGAATTTTAGAGCTCAGCTGATGGCTCAGCTAGAAACATAGGAATTGCCAGATCAAATCAGAGCAGTAGTCCTCTAGTACAGTATCCTTCCCAGGAGGGTCAGTGCCAGCTGCTTCAAGGAATGCCTTCATGGATCAGCCCGTGTGGAAAATTTCCTCCTAGCTTTAGACAGTCCACATGGGCTTATGCCCTGAAGCAGAAGGATTCCTCTCTTCTCTAACTCAATGGGCCATGTTCATCTGGAATATCACGCTCATTTCTAGTCACCTTGGAGAACACTTTCCAAAGTGCCTACATGACTTAGGAGCCCACGTGCAGGAGTCACTTTTGAAACAGGAACTTAGACAATCCTTATTTTACAAAAGGTAACAGAAATGTGGGGAGGGCTAAGAGATGAGTAATTACAATTATTACATACCTGGAAAGTCTTCTGTGTGAGGAAAGAGTGAAAAGACTGGGATTGCTTAGCATGGCAAGGAGACAGACAAAAGAGGATTTGATGGAGGTATGCAAAATAACCATTGGGGTAGAGAAGGTAAATCAGATGCTATTTACTTTTATTCATAATACAAGAGCAAGGGGACAGTCAGTGAATGTGAAAGGCAGCACATTTATAACTGATAAACAGATCCCCTTCCACCAACAACACAGTTAAACCATGGAACTCACTGTGACAAAATGCATAGATGCAAAGAGGTTAGCAGAATCCAAAAAGGATCTTTTAGACGTAGAAAAAATTACCAAGGGATACACACCCTCATGCTTCAAGGCATATCACTAATGGAGGTTAGAAAGAAACTTCCCCCGTGGGCAGGTTATACTATAGTCGTCCATTATGGAGTTTGTCACATCTCTCTGAATTAGCTGGTATTGGCTGTGGCGGAAGACATGTAAACAGACCGGAAGGAGCACTGGTTAGATCCGATATGGCGGTTCTCAAGATGATGTTAACAAGCACTGCAAGCTCTCATCTCCTTGGTGAAAGGGTAAAGAGAAGAGCTTGCTCTCACCAAACTCACATTGTTAATGCTGTATGTGAGGTGATCCTGTCAGAAGAGTTTATTTAGTTATTTATTCTCAAACTAGAAGGGGATGATGTGAGGAGGACAGCATTAGTAGCCTGGTCCGGGAGTTAGTGATCACTCATACATTTAATCATAGAATCATGGAAGATTAGGGTTAGAAGAGACCTCAGGAGGTCATCTAGTTCAACCCCTGCTCAAAGCAGGACCAACCCAAACTAAATCATTCCAGCCAGGGCTATGTCAAGCCGGGCCTTAAAAACCTCTAAGGATGGAGGTTCCACCACCTCCCTAGGTAACCCATTCCAGTGCTTCACCACCCTCCTAGTGAAATAAGCAACAGAGGGTCCTGTGGCACCTTTGAGACTAACAGAAGTATTGGGAGCATAAGCTTTCCTGGGTAAGAACCTCGCTTCTTCAGATGCAAGTGAGGTTCTTACCCACGAAAGCTTATGCTCCCAATACTTCTGTTACTCTCAAAGGTGCCACAGGACCCTCTGTTGCTTTTTACAGATTCAGACTAACACAGCTACCCCTCTGATACTAGTGAAATAGTGTTTCCTAATATCCAACCTAGACCTGCCCCACTGCAACTTGAGACCATTGCTCCTTGTTCTGTCATCTGCCACCACAGAGAACAGCCGAGCTCCATCCTCTTTGGAACCCCCCTTCAAGTAGTTGAAGGCTGCTATCAAATCCCCGCTCACTCTTCTCTTCTGCAGACAAAATAACCTCAATTCCCTCAGCCTCTCCTCATAAGTCATGTGCAAAGCCCCCTAATCATTTTTGTTGCCCTCCGCTGGACCCTCTCCAATTTCTCTACATCCCTTCTGTAGTGGGGGGACCAAAACTGGACACAATACTCCAGATGTGGCCTCACCAGTGCCGAATAGAGGGGAATAATCACTTCCCTCGATCTGCTAGCAATGCTCCTACTAATGCAGCCTAATATGCCATTAGCTTTCTTGGCAACAAGGGCACACTGTTGACTCATGTGAAGGTTCCTTCCCCACTCTGACTTTAGGGTACAGATGTATGGACCTGCATGAAAACCTCTAAGCTTCTCTACCAGATTTTGGTGTCTCTGGCCAGGAGGGATTATAGTATTGTACATAGGAGGGCTGTTACCCTTCCCTTTATAGTTATGACAACTCATATCCAGGTTCTCATCCACTGTAATCCCCAGGTCCTTTTCTGCAGAACTGCTGCTTATCCAGGTGGTCCCCAACCTGTAGTGGTGCATGGGATTCTTCCGTCCTAAGTGCAGGACTCTGCACTTGTCCTCGTTGACCCTCATCAGATTTCTTTTGGCCCAATCCTCTAATTTGTCTAGGTCACTCTGGACCCTATCCCTACCCTCCAGCATATCTACCTCTCCCCCCAGCTTAGTGTCATCCACGAACTTGCTGAGCGTGCAATCCATCCCATCATCCAGATCATTAATGAAGAAGTTGAACAAATCTGGCCCCAGGACCGACCCGTGGGGCACTCCACTTGATACTGGCTGCCAACTAGACATTGAGCCATTGATCACTACCTGTTGAGACCGACGATCTAGCTACCTTTCTATCCACCTTATAGCCCATTCATCCAATCCATACTTCTTTAACTTGCTGGCAAGAATACTGTGGGAGACTGTATCAAAAGCTTTGTTAAAGTCAAGGTATGTCACGTCCACTGCTTTCCCCATATCCACACAGCCAGTTATCTCATCATAGAAGGCAATCAGGTTTGTCAGGAATGACTTGCCTTTGGTGAATCCATGTTGACTGTTCCTGATCACCTTCGTCTCCTCCAAGTGTTTCAAAATGGATTCCTTGAGGACCTGCTCCATAATTTTTCCAGGGACTGAGGTGAGGCTGACTGGTCTGTAGTTCGCCAGATTCTCCTTCTTCCCTTTTTTAAAGATGGGTACTATATTGCCTTTTTTCAATACTCCGGGAGCTCCCCTGATCGCCATGCATTTTCAAAGATAATGGCCAATGGCTCTGCAATCACATCCGCCAACTTCCTCAGCAACCTCATATGCACTGCATCTAGCCCCATGGACTTGTGCTCGTGCAGCTTTTCTAAATAGTCCTTAACCTGTTCTTCCACCACTGAGGGCTGCTCACCTCCTCCCCATACTGTGCTACCCAGTGCAGCAGTCTGGGAACTGATTTTGTCTGTGAAGAATGAGGCAAAAAAAGCATTGAGTACTTCAGCTTTTTCCACATCTCCTGTCACTAGGTTGCCTCCCCCATTCAGTAAGGGGCCCACACTTTCCCTGACCTTCTTCTTGCTGCTAACATACCTGTAGAAACTCTTCTTGTTACCCTTCACATCCCTTGCTAGCTGCAACTCCAATTGTGCTTTGGCCTTCCTGATGACACCCCTGAAATGGTTCCTAGTAGCTAGCTGTAGTCACTTTGGGAAGGGTGGCAATTATTTGGTAACCGGTCTTCGCACTTACAGGTGCCTATTACAACCTCAGTTAGATGCTGGGGATGTGGACTCTTTGGAGCACTGTTAGCGGAGGTCAGCACCCACACTTTAAGCACGGTAGGAATCTGGGACTCGATTCTGTGTTGCATCTGTCAGAAGGTCAGCTGAGGTTGAAGGGAAAAGGGGGTTTTAAACCACCTTTGCACATGCAGGATTCTGTGCCCAGATAGGGGCATGCCTGAATCCAGGGGCTGCTCTAAGTTACAGCAGCTTGGACTAGCCACCTGTGTGCCAGTCCACTCACCACCCGACCAGGCTGAATGCAAAGCATCCCCTACTCTGACACACCATCTACTGCCCCAGTACACCTTTGGAAGCATGGCATGGGGCTGCGGTTGTTCCCTGGAGGTTGGCTAAGCCAGCTTTGTGGCTCTGCCACAGTTGCTGAGCCACCCTAAAGGGGGCCAAAATTGTGACAACTACCTGTAGCGACAGATGGCACCACAAATATTCTCCCAGCTGCTCAAAGGGTAACTCCACCCGTTTTGTAAACACCAAAAACAAATCTGAGAAGGCGAAGGCTCACCCAGGAGGGCAGCCATGAACCAGTCCTTCCAAAATTCTCTTCCATTTGGAAGTTTTTGTACTAGGAGTGGACATGGCAACACAGATGCCAGTATTCAAAAATACTCCAGATTGTCCAGGTGACAGCAGAGTCCAAAATTAAAGGCAGTGTGGAACTTTATGGAGAACAGCAGAAAGAGAGAAGCACATGTGACATGTCACTTAACGTGGTCCTGGAAAGACCTCAAGGCACCAGTGTTGTTGGTGCAGACCTAGGCTGAGCTGTGCCTTAGTAGAGGCAGGAGAGCCCTAGAACCCGTCTGACGGCTCTTGGCTGAGTTAAGAGGGTCATGAGGAATGATCGCAGACACAGTTCTCTTACACCCTGAGGCCCAAGTACTCAGCTTCGGGCCAGGCTTTCCGTGCAGTTCCAGTCGCTGCGTTCTAAGGCGCCTGGTTCAGCACCGAGGGCTCACATGCATCCCAGGAATAATGACCTAGACAGACAATTCGCCAAGGAAAACCAGGGTTAGCTCCCTGACTCGCTCAGACAATAGGTAATCAGGTTTTCAGCATTATGCCTCAATTGAAACACAGCATGTCCAGCAGCACAGAGCCCCCTAATGCTGCACCATGATCGTGGCATCAGCACTTAACTGAGAGGGGTCAGTCCTTCCTTGCTGGGTCACCCACCACTCTGTGCAGCACAGCACCCACCCCTCCATCCCATGGTGGGGCACTGAGGGCAGAGCACCATCCACCGAGTCGCCAACACAGCTCTCTGCAGCACCCAGCTGCCCTAGGCAGTCTCCCATCCACATAGGAACCACACACATCCCTGCTCATCAGGGCCGGCTCCAGGCACCAGCCCACCAAGCTTGTGCTTGGGGCGGCACCTGGAGGGGGGCGGCGCAGTGCTCCGGCTCCAGCCGCTGGGGAGAGCGGAACCCCGGGCAGGCTCGCCACCCTCCCCCGGCGCTCTGGCCGCCCTCCCCTGCTGCGCTGGGGAGGGGGGGGAAGGGCGGCCGGAGGCTTTTTTGCCTGGGGCGGCAAAAAAGCCAGAGCCGGCCCTGCTGCTCATTGGTCAGATCTCATGCCACAAAATGACACGCAACTGTCAGATTTACCATACTTCCAGCGTCAACAATGTATGGAGAGTGGGTGAGTTGCTGGGGGGGGTGTATCTGTACATATTATGGATCTCATGGGGCTAGTTTTCAGATGCAATTTAGACAGAATCTTCCCTTGTTCAGGAGCCCCAGGTTGTAAAATGTGTGACCATGTCAGCCCCTGCCACCACTTCCTAGGGGACATCTGGAAGAGAAGAAGCTGCGCTTGGCTTTCTAATATGAATGTTACGTTCCCGGCTCTACCGGCTTCCGCACCTCTCTGTGGGAGAAGGGGCTTTACGGGATGATAACCCCAACATCATGCATAGAAACTATCATCCATAGAAACTAATCCAAAAACTGTTGCCTAACAGTTTCAAACTGAAAGTCAAAAAAGTTGCACTGGAGATGGCATGGGATCACTCTAAAAGGCTCATTCGAGGCCAAAAGCTGCTTAGTCGGGAGCTTTGGGGGGAGCGGCAGGGGGGGCAATGCAGCTTTCCCTGTATTACAGTGCATCTCAGACATAGAAATAAAAAAACGAAGTAACCGGAGGGGAGGAGAGGGGAAGCTGTGAGACAGTTTCACTATAACACACATGCACAAAGCAAATCTGCACAACTGGTAGAAAAGACTGTACTCAAAGAGTAATTATCAAACAGGGAGAACATATCTAGTGGGGTTTGTCCTGAGCTGGTACTATTCAATAATTTCATTAATGACTCAGATAATGGAGTGAAGAGTGTGCTAATAAAATTTACAGATGACACCAAGCTGGGAGAAACACTTCAGGAAAGATATGGGCAAATTGGAAAGTCCAGATGAGAGCAAGAAAAATGATGAAAGGTTTAGAAAACCTGACCTATGAGGAAAGGTTAAAAAAACTGGGTATGTTTAGTCTTGAGAAAAGAAGACTGAGGGGAACAGGAGAACAGCCTTCACATATGTTAAGAGCGGTTATAAAGAGGACGATGATCAATTGTTCTCCATGTCAACGGGAGGTAGCACAAGAAGCGATGGCCTTAATCTGCAGCAAGGGAGATTTACATTAGATATGAGGAAAAACTTTCTAACTATAACAATAGTTAAGCACTGGAATAGGGTTCCAAGGGAGGTTGTAGAATCCCCATCACTGGAGGTTGGTTAGAAAAATAACTGTCAGTCTAGGCGGTCTAGGTTTAGTTGGTCCTGCCACAGTGCAGGGCGCTGGACTTGCAGACCAGTGAAGAGGCGCTTGCAGTAATGAAAGAAAAGATGTTCAGGCTGTGGACAAGTGTTTTTGACACTGGCAAAGGAAGGAAGGGTCAGATCTTTTATATGCGGTGGAGTAAGCAGCATCAGAAATGGATGTGAGGAGAAAATGAGAAGAAGGAGTCAAAGAAGATGCCTCTAGTGGAGATAGTTGTGTCCATAGACAGAGAAAGGCAGAAGTGGAGTGAGTTTTGCAGGATCATTAAGGAGCTCACTTTTGGCCATGCTGATCAGGGCTCAAACTGGAAGTAGAAAATAAGGGCTGAAGATGATGGAAAGGCAGGTGATGAGACTAGGGAGGTCAACAGTCAAGAGTGGTGTGGTCCCAGACGGAGGGGCCAGAGACAAGCCAGAGGCCAGAGTAAGGAACAGTGATTATGTCATCATCCATAACTCAAGTGGTACAATGAAGGGTGAGGATGTATTCATTCCTTACTGGAAAGCACTTTGAGATGCTCACATGGAGGGTGTTAGAGGTGGGCAAAGTACAGTTGCTACTAGCGAAGGCTAGTACTAGAGGACAAACAGGGAATGTGTAGCTAACTACAGATCCTGGCAAGTGACACTTTATCTCTCATCCTCTCTCTCTTTTTTGCTCCTGATAATATCACTGGGACAGGAGATCAGCTGGATTCTATTCCTCCTTGTGTCTTATCAGCAGGATTGCTTATCCTCAGCTCCAGTCCGTTACACATGTGCAAAGCCACTGAAGACAAAGGGGCTGCACAGGGGTTAATAAAGGGCAGCATTTGGCCTGCAGAACATTAATAAAAAATAATATGGCCAAATATATGATATACAGGAAGGACAAAGCCAAGGTTGACTCCAGAGCACACATTGAGTCTGCAGGGTTGGCACTTAAAAAACAAACATACATGTTTTTTACTTGTAACCTGCACACATGGAGCCCCCTATGCCATTTTTATGACATGATTCCCCAGAAGAGCTCGCTTTAACACCTCTTTTTGTTTACGTTATAAAGTACCCAATGCCAAAGTGTATTTATGAAGCATGCACTGGAGCACTGTACTCTTTATAACCCCGCATCAGACAAGAAATGGTTCCTTACCTGTTCCATAACGGTTCTTCTTCCAGACATGTTGCACATGATCATTTCACTTCACGTGTGTGCGTGCCTAGTGCACTGTTGTTGGAGATTTTTCCCTCAGCAATACCTGTCGGGGCAGCACATGAACCCTCTACTGTCTTGCACTGCTGCATGATGGTAGAAAGCACAGAGCCAACCCTGAACCTGTCAACGTTCCTTCTTATTGGACAGACTAATATAGCGGGGAAGGAGGGTGTTTCGTGGAATGGACATGTGCAACACATCTTGGAGAACAACAGTTATGGAACAGGTTAGTAACCGTTCCTTCTTCTTCAAGTGATTGCACATATCCAATCTGCTTCACATGCAGTTCAATCTGGAGATGGGACCAGAGTCTACCTGAATAACGACTGAAGGACCACACGTCCAAATCTGGCATCATCTCTAGATTGCTGAGAGATGGCACAATGGTAGGCAAAGGTGCGCACTGAAGACCAAGCTGCAGATCTACAAGTGTCCAAAATAGGAACATGGGCTAGAAAGGCTGCATGAGATCTGGTTCAATGAACTAGAACCCTGTTTTGGTGGAGTAACATTGGCCATGTTGTAGCACAAAAGTATACAAAAAGAAATCCACAACAAGATTCTTTGAGACGAGACCAGTGTGACACTCTGTGCCCCAAAGCAACACCCTGGCACCCCCATATTCACCACTGTCATATAATTATAATATGTTTTGTACAAAGTATGCCTTGTGAGGTATCATTCTAAAAGTCTTGGTCTGTTGAATGTTAATATCCTGTTGGATTGTATGTGCTGTCATTGTGTGTGTTACTACTACTACTATAAATAAAATAAATAATTAAGTTAATGGAGATATCCTATCTCCTAGAACTGGAAGGGACCTTGAAAGGTCATTGAGTCCAGCCCCGTGCCTTCACTAGCAGGACCAAGTACTGATTTTGCCCCAGATCCCTAGGTGGCCCCCTCAAGGATTGAGCTCACAATCCTGGGTTTAGCAGACCAATGCTCAAACCACTGAGCTATCTCCCCCCCAAAGGTGTTGTGAAGTTGGAAACATCTACAACGAGCCTTTCACGTACAACAATGAAGAAGCTAGACAGTGCTAATGGCCCATCAACAAAAACAATGGGCCATGGGAAAAGCTTATCCTAAGCTGATGATCTTTCCTGTGGATGCTTCAGTCAGGGTATGAGTAATGGCTGCTAGGACTCATCGAAGCACGTAAGGGTAGGTGACTAGATCATGGGATACTGGATTCCATCTTGTTGCTTGTACTTTTCCACAAACTGTTCTGGGGGCTTGGCTTCAAACAAAGAAGCTCCCTCCACATGGAAGAAACTATAAAAGGGGGAAGTGACATCACCATCGGGCCTCCCTCCCCCTAAAACAGATCACCTGGAAACACCTGTGGAACAAAGACTGGACTGAGGGAGTGCTGGACCCAGGCTGGAAAGAATGATTCCTGCCTGAGTATGCAAGAGCTGTAATCTGCTTGTACTAGCTAACAGGATGAGACACTGCTTGACTCAAATCCCGTCTAGTGTATAAGACTTAGATTGTGATTTTGTTTATTTCTTAGGTAATCTTCTTTGATCTGTACATCTATAATTTATAATCCCTTAACATCTCTTCTGTAGTTAATAAATGCATTTTATATATTACCTAAAAATAGTGTGGTTTGAGTGAAATGTTTGGGGAAAAATCTCAGCTCAGTTAACAAAGGCTTGTGAATTGTCCTCTCTGCATTGAGGGAGGGGCAGACTGGGTAATAATCTTTACTGGTCAGGCTTTTGCGCAGGGTAAGTTCAGGGGTGCAAGGCTGGGCAGCTGTAGGGAATTGGCTGGAGCCTTTCTATTGTTGGTCCATGCAGTGGCTGGCCAGAGCATTCCTGAACATAGCTGGGTGTGGCCCCTGCCTATGGTTGTTGGTGTGAGTGAAAGCTTGGAGGCCTTTGCAGTTTGTCACAACGGAACCCAGATTGATAAAACAGAGGGCTCAGTGGTTCCAGGTTGCACCCCTGGGGGAAACCCATCATAAGAACAGCCATACTGGGTCAGACCAAAGGTCCATCTAACCCAGAATCCTGTCTTCTGACAATGACCAATGCCAGGTGCATCCGAGGGAATGAACAGAACAGGGAATCTCAAGTGATCCATCCCCTGTCGCCCATTCCCAGCTTCTAGCAAACCGAGGCTAGAGACACCATCCCTGCTCATCCTGGCTAATAGCCATTGATGGACTGATACTCCATGAATTTATCTAGTTCTTTTTTGAACCCTGTTATAGTCTTGGCCTTCACAACATCCTCTGTCAACGAGTTCCACAGGTTGACTATATGCTGGGTGAAAATTGCTTTGTTTTGTTTGTTTTAAACCTATTAATTTAATTTGGTGACCCCTAGTTCTTCTGTTATGAAAAGGAGTAAATAGCACTTCCTTATTTACTTTCTCCACACCAGTCATGATTTTATAGACCTCTATCGTATCCCTCTTAGTCGTCTCTTTTCCAAGCTGAACAGTCCCAGTTTTATTAATCTCTTTTCACATGGAAGCCGTTCCATACCCCATATCATTTGTGTTGCCTTTTTCCATACCTTTTCCAATTCCGATATATTTCTTTGAGATGGGGCAACCACATCTGCACACAGTATTCAAGATGTGAGTATAACATGGATTTATATAGAGGCAACATGATAGTTTCTGTCTTATAATCTATCCCTTTCCTAATAATTCCCAACCTTCTGTTGCCTGCCAGATCGTAACACGCACAGACACAAGAAGTTATCCAAGATGTAATTCTCTGTGCAGAGATTGAAAGACCTTTTATTCTGTCTGCTGTGGCCATGAATAGTTGGGTGGACCACCAAAATGGTTTGGTCCTGTCTATGTAGAATGCCAGTGCTTGTCTAATGTCCAATGTGTGTAGCCATTGCTTGTCCCTATTTGTGTGTGGTTTGGGGTAAAAAACAAGCAAGTAAATTGATTAATTGATATGAACATTTTTAACTACCTTAGAGAGAAACCTCAAATGAGGATGTAAGTACACCTTATCAGCATTAACTCCCGCTTTGCCAAGGTGCACATCCTGTACATCGGCTCCACGCCGCTGAAATCCGCCTTCCGAGGCACCATACGGAGAGAAGACATTCGAGCCACAGAGAAAGACAAGGTGGAAGTTTACAAGAGTTTCCGTCCTGGGGACATAGTCCTGGCCAAAGTGATCTCCCTGGGGGACATGCAGTCTAACTACCTGCTGAGCACGGCAGAGAACGAGCTGGGCGTGGTGGTGGCTCACAGCGAAGCAGGGGCATAGATGGTGCCGGTCAGCTGGTGTGAGATGCAGTGCCCCAGGACACACTCCAAGGAGCTCCGCAAGATGGCACGAGTGCAGCCGGAGTTCCTGCAGACCTAGCTGGCCACCCTGCTTCCAGACTGGGCCCCGTCCCTGCTGCAGGCCAGCCTGAGCCACCGGCTTTGGGCCCTGGCACGGGAGCTGCAGGCAGCCAGCCTGTGCCTCCGTTGTCATCCCTTAACCAGAGCAACCCCTGCAGGCCAGTGCGTGCAGCCTGCACCTCCTGGAGCATCCAGTGGATTTTGGATTGTGTTAAGGCTAGAGTAGGGGGAGCAGGGTCCCCTATGTCTTATCATTAAAGGAGACTGTATGGTGGTCGGATGTGCGGGCACAAAGTTTGGAGACCCTTCTGGCAGAAGTGATAGCAATTAGGAAAACCACATTCCAGGAGAGGCATAGTAAGGAGTACACCGCTAGAGGCTCAAATGCCGGTCCCATACGTTTAGATAAAATTAAGTTCAAATCCCAATGGGAAACGGGCTTCCTTAGTTGAGGGTACAATTTTTCCAGGCCTTTAAGGAATCTAATTGTTATGTCATCAGAACAAACAGATCAGTTATCTATATGAGGGAGAGGAAATTGCTAAGCCTTCCTGTTCCAGGTGCAACAGATAGTAAAGTATTTGTTGAATGGATACATGAGTCAGCGAGACTCCAGTATGAAAAGCCCAGATAGAGAACAGCTTCCATTTTGACAGGTAGGTGGCCCTGGTGGAGGCTTTCTGCTACCCAGTAAGACTTGGTGAACTTGCTCCAAGCAAGAGTACTCTTCGGGATTTAACCATGGCGCTTCCAGGTCGACGAATGAAGGGATTGCAAGTTTGGGTAAAGCATCCGACTGCGGTCCTGGGAGCTCAAATCTGGGTGCAATGCGAGTGAGATTGGAGTCACTACTGAGAGGTCCGGTGTTGGAGGGGCCACACTACTACTTCTTCAATGCTTAGCCGAAGATTTGGCCATAGCGATTGTTTGCCATTTGGTCCATTCTTGTGTGGCTGTAAGGGCTTGACGGCCTGAGAGTCAAACATCAGAACAGACTTGATGAACCCATATAATAGGGGATCTGCTTCTGGGCCACCTCAATCCCTCGGCTGGTGGAATTTTATCACAGATGTTACAAAAAGCCACCTGGAGAATGGCGTTCACCGGAACGTCTTGTGGCATTCTTGCGACATATCCAAAAAGTGTAAGATGCCATCTGCAGACAATGGACCCAGTGGTCTGTTGACTGGAGCAAGCATAAACATCTGCATTACAGATGAAGTCATTCCACTTTATACCGAATATGCAATGATGGCATTTTGTGTGGAAAGCCTCCAGCTTTGCCCAGTCTGAACGGCACAGTGTCCATGTTACACAACCGTACGAGAGTACAGAGAGGATACAGCTCAAATAGATCTTGAACTTGGCTATTGTGCTGAGATGATGTTGATTCCATATTCACTGTAAACGACCCATGGCAGATGCTGCGATGCCAATCCAATGGAGAACCTCCGTGTGAGAGTTGGAGGAACTGGTGAGTGTAGAACCCAAATAGCAAAAGCTGGAGAGTGCTTTGACAGTTTAATTATTCAAAGAGATTGGAGTTGTGGGTAGGCCTGGTCCTAGATTTTGCAGCTTTGTCTTTGATCAGGTGTGGTCCCTCTTGTTTTTTAGTAGCGCTCTGTGTGGGAGTGGGATTGGGGAGGAGGGTGTAGCGGGGCGGACACCCCGCTCCAGCTCAAGAGGGGTTAAAAGCAGCCCTGGAGAGGGCTGCAGCTGAGAAAAAGGCTAGGCTGATTGGGGAAGCAGCCCCAGCTGGGGACACACCCCCAATCAGGCCACAGCTGCCCCTATAAAAGGGCTGTGAGCCAGAGGCTGAGAAAAGAGTCTCTCTCTAGCTGTGGAGAGAGATGGGCCTGGTTGCTTGGGAGCTCAGCAGGGTACCTAGAGTGAAGCAGTGCTGGGGAAAGGCCAGAGGAGCTGGGGAGCTCCAGGCTGGAAAACTCCCAGGCTGAAGGCCTTGGTAAAGGCCGGGAAGGGGACTGGGGTTGCAGAGGTGCAGCCCAAGGTAGGCAAAGGCAGCAGGTCCAAACCCCCCTTGCCGATGATGACTGGTATAGACTGCAGTCTGCCCCAGTGAGGGGGGCTAGATGGTGACTGGCAGTAGCCACTGAGGCTAGGTGGGGGTAGAGGATTGGGGGTTCCCCTGGGTGGGGAGACCCAGAGAGTGGGGGTACTGCCAGGGGGCAGCACCCGAGGTAAAGGGGCACCGGGGTCCGGGAGGGACATGGAGGCCTGAGGCAAGTGGGACATCAGCCAACAGAGGGCGCTCCAGAGCTGGAAAGCTAATTCCCAGGACGACCAGCAAGAGGTGCCGCAGTGGTGAGTCACCGCAACACTACAGGGGGAAAGCATAATAAAGTTTTCCTGTCCACGGTAGGAGGAAGGTGTCTGTGATGGAACCCAGACTGTGGCCTTGCAGGGAGCAGAACTGGTGACATTTTCTGTTATACTTGTTTGCAAATAGATCTATTTGGGGAGTTCCCCCACTGCTGGAAAATGCATCTGGCTACATCCAGGTGAATAGACCACTTGTGGTGACTGCAGAAAGACCGGCTCAGATAATCAGTTAGCTCGTTCTGCACCATGGAGGGTAAAAGGCCTTGTGGTTGATTGAAGGGGCTACACAAAATTCCCATAGGTGAACTGCTTCCTGACACAGGAGCAATGAGTGAGCTCCTCCCTGCCTGTTGAGGTAAAACAGGGCTGCAATATTGTCCGTAAGGACCAACAGATTTCTCCCTCGATGTGAGGTAGGACAGGCAAAATGAATCGCTCTGAGCTCTCTGACATTGATATGAAGAGCGAGCTCTGTCGAGGACCAAAGGCTCTGAGTTCACAGGGGCACCAGGTGAGCCCCCACACCCTAGAGCCGACATGTCTGAAACCAGAGTCATCGAGGGTTCAGGGCGGAGGAAGGGAACGCCCACACAAACGTTTAGAGGATTCAGTCACCAATTCAGCAAAATTAGAACCTATGAAAGTACCATGAGCAGTGCCCAAACGCAGAAGGTTTGGCGAGTACACCGAGGCCAGCCATGTCTGAGGTGCAGCCTCGCGTGTTGTACTACATATGTGCACGAGGCCACATGCCCTAGGAGCCTCATACAGTTTCAGGCTGTTGTGATGGATGAATCTTGAGGTCTGCCATGACAGATTGAATAGACTGGAATCTCGACTCTAGGAGGAACGCTGTGGCCTGGGGAGGGTCCAACACAGCTCCTATGAACTCTGTTCTCTGACCCGGGTAAAGGATAGACTTGTCTGCTTGCCTACGGCCTTGAAGGCTGACTGAAGAGTTGAACACTGGATATAACCTGCGCTTTGGACTGGCCTTTGACTAGCTAGTCATCCTGCTCAGGGTAGGCCTGCACTCCCAGTCTCCTGAGCAATGCTGCTACCATGGCCATATATCTTGTGAATCGCCAAGGAACTGCAGATAGAAGCACCCCCCATGAACTGGTAAGGTGAGTGCTTCACTACAAATCTGCAGAACTTTTTGTGCCCTTGATATATCAACATATGAAAGTAGGCGTCTCCTAAATCAACAGTTATGTACCAGTCTCTGGGATCTATTTTTTTGAGATAGTTGTTGAGCTGACGCAGATCTAAAATAGGTCTGAGACCTCTGTTGGCTTTCAGAATTAGGAAATAACAGGAGTAGAAACCCTTCCCTCTTACATTCTGGGAAAACTCCACTACAGTCCCCACCTGTAGGAGAGATTGAACCTCCTGGACCAGAAGTTCTTTGTGAGACGGGTCCCTGATAGGGACAGGGAAGGAGGGTGGGAAGGAGGGATAGAAATTAAATTGGAGGGTTTATCCAACTTCTACAGTGCTCAGTGCTCAATGGCCCGTGGTGATAGGGGTTCAAGCACTGAGGAAATGGGAAAGGCGGTTTGCAAACAAAGGAAAAATGGGGTCTGGACTTCTGGTAACTGGTGCAGCATCCTCAAGCCTCCCATCAAAACATCTGCTTAAAACCCTCTGGATGTCAAGGTGGGATAGACAGAGGTTGAAAGA
Source organism: Malaclemys terrapin pileata (assembly GCF_027887155.1). Lineage (NCBI taxonomy): Eukaryota > Metazoa > Chordata > Testudines > Emydidae > Malaclemys > Malaclemys terrapin. The sequence goes on along the minus strand of NC_071505.1, from coordinate 882,729 downwards.
GGAGGTGGTATAAGCCTATGCCCTAAAATCTTCTTTCTCTGCAGGTCCTGTTGGACAGCCAGAGCATAATAGTGGAGGGGCTGCTGAGGCCTGGAGTGCTTCCTGGAAGGGGCTAGGGTGTACAACCCAAGGGAGCTTAGCATCATTCTGCTCTGAAAAGAGCAAGGATCCCTCAAAGAGCAGGTTCTGCACAGTCTGTTGGACCTCCTAAGGGAGCCCAGAGGACTGCAACCAGGAGCTCCTATACATGACCACTGCTGAAGCCGTGGATCTGACGGCCAAGTCAGCAGCACCCAGAGCAGCTTGCAGCGAGATCCTTGCGACTGATTTCCCCTCATCCACTTGCGAGGTAAACTCCTGCGTAGCCTCTTCTGGGACCATGTTTTTAAATTTCAGCATGGAGCCCCACATGAATCATAGAATATCAGGGCTCAAAGGGACCTCAGGAAGTCATCTAGTCCAACCCCCTGCTCAAAGCAGGACAATCCCCAACTAAATCATCCCAGCCAGGGCTTTGTCAAGCCTGACCTTAAAAACCTCTAAGGATGGAGATTCCACCACCTCCCTAGGTAACCCATTCCAGTGCTTCACCACCCTCCTAGTGAAAACGTTTTTCCTAATATCCAACCTAGACCTCCCCCACTGCAACTTCAGACCATTGCTCCTTGTTCTATCATCTGCTACCACTGAGTCTAGATCCATCCTCTTTGGAACCCCCTTTCAAGTAGTTGAAAGCTGCTATCAAATCCCCCCCTCATTCTTCTCTTCTGCAGACTAAACAATCCCAGTTCCCTCAGCCTATCCTCATAAGTTATGTGCTCCAGACCCCTAATCATTTTTGTTGTCCTCCGCTGGACTCTTTCCAATTTTTCCACATCCTTCTTGTAGTGTGGGGCCCAAAACTGGACACAGTACTCCAAATGAGGCCTCACCAATGCCAAATAGAGGGGAATGATCACGTCCCTCGATCTGCTGGCAATGCTCCTACTTATACAGCCCAAAATGCCGTTAGCCTTCTTGGCAACAATGGCACATTGTCGACTCATATCCAGCTTCTTGTCCACTGTAACCCCTAGGTAAAGTCACACCTAGTGTGGTAAAGTCACACTTGCCCCAAAGTGCATGCTGGTTTGCAATCCTGAGCTACAAACCCCTTCCTCTTCCCCAAAGAATATATTTTCCTACCAAACATGTCTAACTTCTCTGAGTCTTTTGATTTTGGGGTTGCACCCAGAGGCCCCTGCCTTTTCCTCCGATTGGCAGCAGATACCACCAGCAACCTGGGGTGGGGGGAGTAGGAGTAAAGCAACTCAGAATCCTGGGATGGGCACATAATACTTGCGTTCAGCCCCCTTTGAATAGGGAGTCAGGTGTCTGCCACAGCCCCTTAACTGCACCCATTTTGGCCTCACTGAGAGGCAGGACCAATCTGGAAGGACCTGCAGTGACTAAAATATCAACCAGGGCATGAGAGGATTCTTTTATTTCCTCCACATGTATGCCAGACTTAAGGCGACGTCTTTAACAATTCCTGGGGCACCGTCTAGTCATCTGGGGGAGGCAACAGGCGGCCCCCCCCACGAGACTGCCTCAGGGGAGGAGGAAGAGGAGGCCAGCACTGGCTGTGGATGCTCTCCTTCCTCTCTTGCTCTGCAGGGTGCTGGCGAGCTGGCTTGTGGAGTCCGGTATCCGGCTCAGTCCTGGAGGCAGGAACTGTGCTGCCCAGGGAGTAAGAGCCACATGCCTTTCCGAGGTCACCAACTTTTAATACAATCTGGAAACTTGGAAAAAGCTTCATGGATTCCAAAAAGGCCACTGGACAGGCATAATCCCGCTGTGCCCTCCTGCCAGCCATTCAATGGTACTCCTGTGACTGGATACGCAGCAGAGTGGAAATGTCTGGAGCGAGAGTGGCTCTGAGGAAGGGAAATGTAGGACCCAGCCTCCGATTCGGAAGATGACGATGCTCTTTCTGCTGACCATGGAGGAGCAGTTCCAGATGGTGCCAGCCATCGGTGCCAAGGTGGAGAAGCCCAGAGAGAAGCGAGCATCACGGTTTTCCCTTTGACGGTACTGAAGGGTGAACCGTCAGAGTACATGAAACTGGCATGGTACCAAGTGTTGCAGAAATCCTATCCGTTTTCCCATGTCCACCAACCCCAATAACACCAATTCTTGTACTGACAGCGATACTGGCACTGACAGGGTCAGATGGACCCTGGCAGGTGCATATGCCTCCGGCATGCTTGGTACCAAGACAGTGTCAGTATGGCGCAGTGCTGCAGATGTGGAAGGAGCTCCTTCTGACTCCGGTCTCGACAGACTCTGTCTCGGCTCAGGCACACTGACACTAAGGCACATGGTGACCCATCCGGCTCAGATGAAGGTCTCAAAGCCACGCCTGTGAGTAGAAACTTTAGCCTGACTTCACAATCTTTCTTTGTGCAAGGCTTAAAGTCCCTACAAATTTGGCAACGCTCTCTCTAATGTGAGCATCCCCACAGTACCTCAAGCCATATTGCTGGAAACGCAGGGCTTGAAGCCCAGTGACAGAGGCATCCTTCGGCACTGGGAGTCAACTGAAACATGGAACAATTCTAACTAAATACAGTAATCTTAATAACATAACCTATTTACAATAGAAGAGAGCACAGTGCACTGCGAGAACTGGCAAATACATGAAGAGCAGTTACTGCAACCACAACGGGCGGTAAGAAGGAACTGAGGGGGCTCAAGGTCAGCCAGGTCCTTTATACCGACTCCAGTGGCACTCGGCAGCAGAGGGCGCTTGCACGCCCCGACGGGTATCACGGATGGGGAAGTTTCCAGTGACTGCGCGTGGGATGCATGCACACCAAAGTGGAACGTGCATGTGCAGTCACTCCAAGAAGAGCAAATTGTGGTGTTCCCCACACACGCACACATTCTCTCAAAGCAGGGAGAACAAAACCAATCGATTCAAATCCTCTCATAAGCCAGGAGCATAAAGCACATTGATTTTATAAAACAAACCAACCAGCCACGCAGCACTGGGGACAGAGCTCATTCAGACTGCTGAAGTTAAAATAAAAGCTATGGGAACAGTAAATTAATTCATATTGTTAAAAAAAGTACACAAGGCTGATATAGGGAAGTCATTTTGTTAAAACCGCTGGGGGATGGGTCACAGAAGATTAAAAATAAAATTCCTGGGCTTTGGCTGTTGTAATAAAACTGAAGTCTTAGCACCTTAAAAATCTGTAATTTGCTCATGAAAGCAGGTTGCCAGAATTCTTCAGGAGAGGGGTCTAGAAAAGGGGAAGGAGTGTCTATACTTCTTTTGCAGTTGAAAAGGGCAAAGGGAGGTTGTTTCCATCATATATACATTTATAAAATCTATCTGGAAAGATCACTATTCTACTGTGGTTCTAAACACTCAGCCTGTAAACATGTGCCATGGAGCAGCCAGTTTTAATTTCGTAGTTTGACATCTCTCCTTTCAAAGATTCCTGCTGTCAAGGGCAAACCAAGAAAACATGCCCCTCTGTTGCTGGACACAGTTTACTTGAATGGGCTAAAGTTAGTGGTGAGGACTGGAGTACTAGTGAGGTTGCCAGTACCAGATGTATTACGGGTGTTGAGATTGTTAGTCATGCCACCCATCAGCTCCTCCAGTTATCAGTCCAAAAATCCACATGGTAAAGAAGCCAGAGAGAGAATTTTCTGAACTGTGGCTTCATTACTATGCTTGGCTGCATTTCAGAGCAGAGGAAAATAAAATGACATGTACAATATACAAAATCCATGGGAAGAAACATACTTGTCTTGATGGCACAGGCAGTGTTAGAAGTAGGAATCTGCAGAGGCAAGCAGGCATTGGAGATCACAAAGCAGCTGTTGTTTCTGAGGCAATTATGTTGCCAAAGCTATGCAAAGGGTCATTACAGACAAAGGAAGTGCTACTATTGTGGCTCTTAGAACTGTTTAATAGTTGGGATAAGTATCTTCAATGGACAAACGTGAGACTCTCCCGGAGTTTCTTTCTGAATGAATGTGCACTAATAGTGACCAAGTCCCCTGTTGGAAACAGGCTCTGTAGCTCTAATGAGATGCTGCCTCACGGGCTCAGTGATTACAAAACAACTGGATGGATGCTCCTGGCCTCTCCTGCTCTTGCACATGAAAACACTGATACAGTCATACAAAGAAAACTTTGTATTTACAGTTGCTTGAGAACCCATAGTCATTTGTCCCAAATACTCATTATTACACGGCTAACAGTTAGATTACCTCAGTGCAAGAAGGCGCATGGGGGGGTGGGGCAGCATGGAAGAAGGTGCACGGGGGGGCAGCGTGGAAGAAGGCGCACGTCAGGGGCTGTGCAAGAGGTTGACATAGAGGTGAACAAGGCTGGGAACACTGGTGGAGTGAGGGACAATACGAAGCTCAGTGAGGAGGATAAGTAGGGAAGGGCCAAGTTATGCAGATCTTTGAAGGTGGTGAAAAGCATCTTAAAATATGGTGTGTTAGAGGATGAGGAATCACTTGACAGATACTAGCGGAGAGCTATGAAGGAGCATTAGTGGCTGCCTTTCTATAGACTGACGTGGGTCGCAATGTGTTTGTCTGGGAGCCCAGAGAGGAGCGTGACATTTCCAGTACATCTCTCCTTACAGTGGAACCTCCACTGTCCAAGTCAGGAGGGGAGTTTGCGAAGTGGAACGTTAACTTGGAAGTGCCCGGCGAATGTTTGCACAGGGCTTGGGGCTGAAATGTGGAATCAATTCTTTCAGCCTTAAGGAAAGGTTCATCAAAACATTCCCAGCGTGGCAAGACATCTCTTTCACCACATCTGACTCAGCGTTTCTCCTGCTGGCTCAGGGGAGCTGGACCTGCAGTAAATTTACTCCCCAAGTTTTTAATTTTTCACTTTGGTTTATTTACAGTAGTGACAGGGCAGGCCTCAGGGCAGGCCGGAAGAGCTCGCTTAAGTGAGAAACCCACAACACAAAAGATATACATAGAATCATAGAAGATTAGGGTTGGAAGGGACCTCAGGAGGTCATCTAGTCCAATCTCCTGCTCAAAGCAGGATCAGCCCCAATTAAATCATCCCAGCCAGGGCTTTTTCCATGCCCCCACTGGAGCACTGACATTCTGGCTTCCGGTCGCCAGCCTTCACCAAACAGGGGTAAAGCGCAGTGTTCCCCTTGTAGAGAGAATGGCCCTCCATCTAGGAGAAGCCTTTTCTCCCTGCTGCAGCTTGTTTCTCATCCCTCCTCCCACTCTCCTACTGGAAGAGGGGTGTTTAGAAGTCATCAGCAGCCCTTAATTGGATGTAGATGTCTCTAATTACCCTGAGGTAACATCTTTCAGTTCATAGGAAAAGTTACCTTCACCATTCTAGGCTGATATACCTGCCTTCCACCAACCACTCTCTGTTAGCAGCCAGGTCTGACTTTGTCACATTACATTCATCAGGATTATAATATAGGACCGGGACCACCTCTATATTAGTTCACACAAGTCAATATATGATTGCATAGAAGTACCCATGACCGATGTGTGGAAGCTCTCCCCTAGAGGATAAGCTGCTCAAAGGGTACCAAGAATCAGTCCATGCCTCCATCACAGTTCTGGAGACACTAGGGTCCAAGACAAAGTCCCATCTAATTCCCCAGAGTTAACTGATGTACAGAAGCCCTGGTACACATGGCTCATCTCAAAACCTTCCTGCCCCAGAAGGCAGTAGGCCAGCAGAGAGGACTTGCTAGAGCCAAACTGTGTCAGCATGTAGTGAAAGCAGGATCCCTGAGAGGGTAGAAATGGAGAAGATTGGTGTCTCCAAGCAGGTATCCCAACATGCGCAGAAACACCCTTTCAGAACAGCCATACACATTCATGTGTGTGTCAGTATTGATAGATTCGGTGGCCCAAATATATTACAAGCCCATATTCCCCAGTGTGGAAGCATTTACTTAGTGCAAATATGGTACCAAAAGACAAAACAAAAGTAATGTGCATCTTAGAAACGATATCCTAGATTCCCCCAACAAATAAGCCCTTTCCCTCAAGTCTGTAAGAGAAAAGGATCCACTGCTTGGCCCACCAGTACCTGCTGCCCCAGTCCTGGTGTGCAGGGCCAGCTGAGCTAACTCAGACACAACCCGAGCTCAGGACTATCCCAGTCTCTGTGGGTCAAAATGCGTCCAGCTTCTCCAGCCAACACTTTTACTGCCAACTTTCAGGACTATAACCTCATCTCGGAACATCCTTACAGCTTCCACCTTCACTCATGGGAGGGCCAAGCAACTTGCATCTCTTTCTCTCTGCTTCACCCCAATCAAATGTCACCATTTAAAAATGTCACTAACTCACACTAGTCTCGCAGCACAGTCCAACTCCAACACAAAGTGAAATAGGTCTGTAGCCTGCTGAAACGAGACCCATGGGAAGCTGTTGATAAGCTCCACACAAAGTGGGCTTGGATGTCCTACATGTCCCTAGCCCATCCCCGGCTCTGACAGTTGTGACAAAGTTCCTCCTCTACCTTGGTGGGTCCTGCGCTTATTGGCAGATTTGCTCGCTTCACAGATTCACCCTGTGGGTCAGGAAACAGTCCAGAGACCTTCCCCTCTGGTAGAAGCTATAGTCCAGGTCAATTCCTGCTGTGTTTGATCAGGAGTGGGAGGTATGGGGGAACCCAGGCCCGCCCTCTACTCCGGGTTCCAGCCCAGGGCCCTGCGGACTGCAGCTGTTTAGAGTGCCTCCTGGTACAGTTGCACGACACCTACAACTCCCTGGGCTACTTCTCCATGGCCTCCTCCCAACACCTTCTTTGTCCTCACCACCGGACCTTCCTCCTGATGTCTGATAACGCTTGTACTTCTCAGTCCTCCAGCAGTGCGCCTACTCTCTCTCAGCTTCTTGCACACCTCTTGCTACCAGTTCCTCACACACACTTCCTCTCCTCTGGCTCCCCGGCTCCCCCTGGCTTGACTGGAGTGAGCCCTTTTATAGCATCCGAGGGGCCTTAATTAGAGTCAGGTGCTTCACTGCCTCACCTGACTCTTAGCAGGTTAATTGGAGTCAGGTGGTCTATTAGCCCGGAGCAGCTCCTGCTCTGGTCACTCAGGGAACAGAAAACTACTTATCCAGTGGCCAGTAGATCTCCCTTCTGCTACTCTGCTGTTCCCAACTCGTCTGGGTCTATCACATATCCCTCCCCCTGCTCAACACCAAGGGGTTGGGCAGCTTGGGACGCCAGACAGTGTACACGTGATAAGCCATCGGCGTTGCCATGGAGACTCCCTGCTCTGTGCTGTATGCAGAACTGTAAAGGTTGGAGGGATAAGAACCACCTGGTTACCCTTGTGTTCTTTTCCTTGTTCCGTTGCATCCATTGAAGAGGGGCATGGTCAGTCACGAGGACAAATCTGCATCCCAGCAGGTAGTAACGCAGCGTTTCCATGGCCCATTTTACAGCGAGGCATTCTCTCTCTACCACTGCGTATTTTTGTTCCCTTGGAAGGAGTTTCCTGCTGAGGTAGAGAATTGGGTGTTCCTCTTCCCCAGCCATCTGTGACAGGACAGACCCTAGCCCGACCTCGGATGCATCTGTCTGAAGAATGAATTCCTTGGTGAAATCCGGGGCTATCAATACGGGGTTACTGCAGAGGGCAGTCCGTAGGTCTGCAAATGCCCTCTCTGCTGCGTCGGACCATCTGACTGGATCCGGACCACGGGCCTTCACTAAGTCTGTTAGGGGACTTGCCCTTGTGGCAAAATGGGGACTGAAACGCCGGTACTACCCCACCACCCCTAGGAATACTCGGACCTGCTTCTTACTACTTGGTCGTGGCCTATTTCGGATGGCCTCTAACTTGTTCAGCTGAGATTTCACCAGACATTTTCCTACCACGTAGCCAAGATATTTGGCCTCTGTGAACCCCACAGCACACTTAACAGGGTTTGCCGTAAGGCCAGCTTGCCTGAAGGTATCAAGAACCGCCCCCAACTTCTTCAAGTGGGTTTCCCAGTCTGGGGTATGAATCACCACATCACCCAAGTAGGCCACAGCATAGCTGGCATGGGGGCGTAATAACTTGTCCATGAGGCGCTGAAAGGTAGCTGGGGCCCCATGTAGTCCAAAAGGAAGGACCGTATACTGGAAAAGACCCTCTGGTGTAGAGAACGCCATCTTCTCCTTTGCATCTTCAGCTAGGGGAATCTGCCAGTACCCCTTTGTCAAGTCTAGGGTCGTTAAGTACTGGGCATTCTCCAGATGGTCTACTAACTTGTCTATGCGGGGTATAGGGTAGGCATCAAACTGGGATATCTCATTTAGTCGCCGAAAGTCATTGCAGAACCTCGTGGTGCCATCAGGTTTGGACACCAACACTATTGGGCTGGACTACTGACTGTGAGATTCTTCATTGATCCCCATCTCCAGCATTTTCCTGACTTCTGCTTTTATTTCCTCCCTTTTGGCTGCTGGCACCCGGTAGGGCCTCATTGTTACTCTGGCCCCAGGGTTCGTGACGATGTGATGATATGTCCCAGTTGTGCAACCCAGCTTTGTTGAGAATACATCTTGATATTGGGCAATCATCTCAGTTACCTCTTTCTTCTGGGCTGTCGTTAGATCGGGAGACACCCTCACCTGTCCAGGGTTTTTGTTCCCTGGGTGTAGGTCTTCCCGAACCACTGTGCACGCCTCTCGGGTATGCCAGGGTTTCAGAAGGTTGACATGATATATCTGTTCTAGTTTTCGACGTCCCGGTTGTCGCACCTTGTAATTTACTTCCCCTATGGGTTCAACTATTTCGTAGGGCCCTTGCCACTGGGCCAACAGCTTTCTTTCAGCCGTGGGTACCAGTACCATTACTTGGTCACCGGGCTGAAACTGACGAACCTTGGCTTGACGATTGTAGTAGGTTTGCTGGGCCTCTTGGGCCTTTTCTAGGTGCTCCCTCACTATGGGAGTGACCTGGGCTATCCAGTCCCTCATCTGTAGCACATGCTCTATTATGTTCTTCCCCTCACTGGGTTCCTCCTTCCAAATTTCCTTGGCTATGTCCAGGATGCCTCGGCGGTTGCGCCCATATAACTGCTCAAAGGGGAAGAATCCAGTTGAGGCCTGAGGGTACCTCCCGGATAGCGAACATAAGGCAAGGTAGTAGGGTGTCCCAGTCCTTCCCGTCCCGACTTACCACCTTCCTCATCATAGCCTTGAGGGTTCGGTTAAACCTTTCTACCAACCCATCAGTCTGCGGATAATAGACTGAAGTTCTCAGGGTATGTATATGGAGCAGTGTACAGAGGTCCTTCATGAGCTTCGACATAAATGGGGTTCCTTGGTCTGTTAATATCTCCTTTGGTAGCCCCACTCGGGCAAAGATCCCCACCAACTCCTTAGCTACCGTTTTAGAGGCCGTGTTTCGCAGGGGATGGCTTCTGGGTAGCGAGCAGCATAATCCAGAATGACAAGTATATATTGGTGGCCCTGGGCTGTCTTCTCCAGAGGTCCCACTAGGTCCATGGTTATTCGCTCGAAGGGGACCTCTGTGATGGGAAGGGGTACTAAAGGTGCCCTCAAATGGGGATGGGGACTGCAGATGACACTCCGGGCAGGACGCACAGTACCTCCGCACTTCTTCATGTACTCCAGGCCAGAAGAACCGTCGTAGGATCCTGACCAGGGTCTTCTCTACCCCCAAATGTCCCCCAAAAAGATGACTGTGGGCAAGATTTAATACAGCATTCTGGTATTTTTGAGGTACTAGGATCTGCTGTACTTTCTGCCACTGTACTGGTGCAACCCGGTATAAGTGATCCTTCTTCATTATGAAGTAGGGTCCTGGTCCCTGGGTTTTCCCTTCCACGGGGACCCCATCTATTTCAGTCACCTCCTTCATAATGTTGTCGTACCTTGGTTCTTCTGCCTGGTCCCGTCCAAAATTTCCTGTCCCAGGGCTAATCTGCCCGAGATCTAGGGGCCCAATCTCTGTTGCCTCTACTGGTTCAGAAGCATTAGGGTGGGGGTCAGACTCAGGTGTTTCTCCCTCCTGCGTGGCCTCCTTTTCAGCTGCTCAGGTCCGCCTACCTACGAGAGCGACCCTCTGGCTTTGGGTCAGTATTCAGGTTCCCAAGGCCTTAGCTGCCCTCCTTTTCCTTTTTGTCTTTCTACCCGTCTGGGAGTGGAGAACAAATCTGGGGATATTTCAGAGAAGACTGGGGGTTGACAGTCTACTGTGGATGCCTCACTAACTTCAGGGTTTCCCCCTTTCTCCAATCCCCTTACCGGGAGTAAGTCTCCAAACCCTGGGAAGTCCCTCCCTATGAGCACCGGGTATGGGAGTTTAGGGACTACACCTGCTGCTACCTCAGTAGTGTTCCCTTGGGGAATCTCGATTTTTACTGGGATGGTGGGGTAGTAACTACCTGTCCCATGGACACATGTTATCCCCGTACGTTTAGCCTGCAGCAGCTGACTACGCTTCACGAGCTTCCCTGAGAGAAGCATGATAGCACTCCCCGAATCAACCAGTGCTGTGGTCTCTACCCCATTTAGTTTCACTGGTCTGGTATACATATGTGGGGTTAGTGAGACCCCCCACAAGGTGGATTAGGGAGCAGGGGTCTGCCCAGTTCCCCAGGTTACACTGCATAGGCTCCTCAGCATTGGGACACTGTGCAGCTATGCGTCCCCACTCCCCGCAGGCATAACATCTGTATGGAGCCGTAGGCATTCCCAGGTCTCTTGGTTTGGGCAGTCTAACATCACGATCCTCTTCTCCCTCAGTGCTTCGACTCTTTGTGGCCTCTAGTGGGCCTTCAGCCCCTCTCTTTTTCCACCTGGGCCCTCTTGCTGGCCCAGTCATCCGAGCTTTGGGGCTCTTCCTTAACTGGTCGGGTCAGCTCCCTCGCTGTCCTTTGCCTCTCTACTAATGCAACAACCTCGTCATAGGTGCAGGGTTCGTTCTGGCTTACCCAGGCCCGAAGGTCTGGCGTTAGTCCCCTCATGTATTGGTCAATGACCAGAACCTCTAGTATCTCTTCCGGATTCCAGGACTCAGTTCGTAACCACTTTCGTGTGAGATGGATGAGGTCATACAATTGGGACCACAGGTTTTGTTTTCCTGGTACCTCCACTCATGATACTGCTGGGCCTGCACTGCAGTCGTTACCCCAGATCTGGCCAGGATCTCTGCTTTCAGCTGGGGGTAGTCTGCTGCAGCCTCTTCAGGCAGATCATATAGGCCTTCTGGGCCTCCCCACACAGGAATGGGGCAAGGATGCCAGCCCACTGATCTCGAGGCCAGGCCTCCCGTAGGGCTGTCCTCTCAAAGGCCAGAAGGTATGCCTCTACATCATCCTCCCGTGTCATTTTCTGCAGCCAATGGCTGGCCCGTATGAGCCTCATCCCATCATGGCCACGGATCAGCTCTGTAAGGGACTTTACCTGGCTTACCAGTTCTCGCAACATAGCTCGGTCTTGAGCAGCCTGGTCCATCAGCAGGCGATTAGTCTCTTGCTGCAGCCGCACAGCCTCCTGTTGGGCGGCTGCCTGGACACGGGTAGCCTCCTGCTGGGCCGCCGTAGCTTGTATCAGTGCCCACACTACATCATCCATTGTGGTGAAAAAATAAATAAACCCTCTCCCTTTTTTTTTTGTTTTTTAATCACCCTCCTTCTTCCGCCGCGCTGTGCACCCCAAATCCCACTACTGACACCAGTTGAGACAAAGTTCCTCCTCTACCTTGGTGGGTCCTGCACATATTGGCGGATTTGCTCGCTTCACAGATTCACCCTGTGGGTTAGGAAACAGTCCAGAGACCTTCCCCTCTGGTAGAAGCTATAGTCCAGGCCAATTCCTGCTGTGTTTGATCAGGAGTTGGAAGGTATGGGGGGAACCCAGGCCCGCCCTCTACTCTGGGTTCCAGCCCAGGGCCCTGTGGACTGCAGCTGTTTAGAGTGCCTCCTGGTACAGTTGCACAACACCTACAACCCCCTGGGCTACTTCCCCATGGCCTCCTCCCAACACCTTCTTTGTCCTCACCACTGGGCCTTCCTCCTGATGTCTGATAACGCTTGTACTTCTCCGTCCACCAGCAGTATGCCTACTCACTCTCAGCTTCTTGCACACCTCTTGCTCCCAGTTCCTCACACACACTTCCTCTCCTCTGGCTCCCTGGCTCCCCCTGGCTTGACTGGAGTGAGCCCTTTTATAGCATCCGAGGGGCCTTAATTAGAGTCAGGTGCTTCACTGCCTCACCTGACTCTTAGCAGGTTAATTGGAGTCAGGTGGTCTATTAGCCTGGAGCAGCCCCTGCTCTGGTCACTCAGGGAACAGAAAACTGCATATCCAGTGGCCAGTATATCTCCCTTCTGCTACTCTGCTGTTCCCAACTCGTCTGGGTCTATCACACAGTCTATCTAGAACTGTACCCTACACAGTGAAATCAGCAGACTCCCTCAGTTATTCCATAAAAATAATATGCTGGCAGCAGCAAAGGGTAACAAAATGTACCCTCTCCTTCTCCCGCAGTGGGGTCCTCTCCAGACACCCCCACTACACATACACCCCATTCTTCCCACACAAGACAAGCTCAGGAAAAAAGATGAGCCTCGCAGCATGCCCCCAAAGTTAACAAAGTCAGGCTGTTATGGACCAAGGCAAGAACAAATTCCCAAGGCGCGGGGACACCCTGGCAGCAGACCCCTCTCATACCCGTCATCCGCCACTCTCTATACTGGTTTCCCATAGAATATCAAGCCAAGTTCAAGGTCCTGGTCCTTCGCCCCAAGGTGTCCCAGGGCCTGGGCCCGGCATATCTAAAAGATCACTTAGAGCTCTGGGATGAGTAGCATGGTCGACAGCTCCATTTCTTAGTCACAGGGGAACTGTCCATCATGCGGGTAAAGCTAATCCGGGCAGGAGATGGAGCTTTCTGGGGGCCAGTCTCAGATTGTGGCACAAACGAAATCCCACAGGAACTGAGAACCACCAAAACCTCACCACTTTCTGCTCCAAGTGCCAGACACATTACTTTGCTGGCCTTTGCAATCATAAGCACAGAGCAGCGTGTCCATACTTATTAAATAAGCCTACCAAAATACCACACTGCATGCACAACTTCCCCCCTCCCCCGAAGAGAACACAAGAGAGGTGTTAGTCATGCTGCTTACTCTGTGACTGGAAGGTGCTCGCACTCTGGCAATGAGTACAGCGTAAGAACCTATGGAGAACCAAACCAAAACTCCAGCTTAGGCCCGCTGATGACGACAGCTGCAGCACTCTGGCTCAGAGAAAGAGGTGGTCTCTTAGACAGGTACGTCCCAGGCCATTTCAACCTTTATCCATCAAAACCATCACTTTAAAAATCAACGTGAAAACCAATCAGCAGCTATTCTGACCTTTGGTGAATATGAAGAGGGCACAGAATTTTCTTGGCAGGCCCCTGTCTTCAGATTCATGAAGGCTGCAAGGAGGTGGAGTCCCCACATTGCTCTGATAAGAATATTCAGACTGTATACAACTCAAACTTACCTACCTCTGGTAGTCTGGCTTTTCTAATAATTCAAACACAGACCTAAGCCTAAACTTTCAGGATTTCACCGCAGGACCTTCTCTGTTTCAGCCCTCCATTTCCCTCTACCCAGAGAGAGAGAGACCAACTCCTTTTATACCCTGATTGGAATTAGCAAGATATATCTGCCACTAGTACCAGCTACATTTATCCTGCACCTTCATACAGGGCTCCAGTACCGAAAATTGGCATGACTTGACAGAATCTGCTACAAGGGCTTGAGAAATGTAAACTCACCTCCCATACTGTGTTATGGATACTAACATGGTTCTGTCCACATTAATGAAACCTCCCTTTGAGGCCCATTTTACTTGTAAGGTCAAGTTCCTTACAAGGAAGGCCATTTTCCTGGGACAATGACATGCAGAGTAAGTGAGCTATGGGTCCGGGGACTGAGAGTGTACTCAATTCTTTACACAGTTTCCCTGTATCCGCCTGCCTATCCTAGCTTCATAAGGTCAACATTAAAAGATCCTTGGGCTTTGAGCTGGAGCAGACCAGAGCCCTTGAAAGTCCATCCAGCTTTTACTTTCTTCTGACATTAATCCAGTAAGTTCTGTTGTCACCAAGAGACCCGTGTCTACCTGGCTGCATCCCTCAGTGTGATGCTGCTTGAGCTGGTGTGCTAAAAATAAGTGTGGCCATGGTAGCATGGGTGGCAGCCTATGTTCCCTGTAAGCTGTGCAGCCGTGCAGCCATGCAACAGCCTATTTAGTGTCATGCAGGCGCTCAGGGAACCTGCCCGGGGTCCTGCCTCTCTCCCCCAACTCCAACCTAGCCCGGCCCCCAACCTGCCACGGCCAGGGAGACCCAGCCCGGACCCAGGCCCAGCCCAAACCCAGGCGCGACCAGGGCAGCACGCCCCAGACCCAGGCACGGCTGGAGTGTTGCAGCCCGGCCCAGACCCAGGTGTGGCCAGGGCAGCCTTGCTTGGATCCAGGCCCGGCCACAGTGGCCTGGCCCAGACCCAGGCTTGGCCCAGTTGCCCAGACCCAGGCACAGCTGACCACCCGGACCCAGGCACGGCTGGGGTGTCGCTCTCCCGGCCCAAATCCAGCCCTGGCCTGGACCTGCTGGGGCCAGGAGAGGGGCACCTATCCTGCATCCCCAGCCCAAGCCCTCACATCCCTGCACCCCAACCCTCTGCCCCCACCTATGAAGAGGGCAGGCAGCCTCCTAGAGTCCCAGACTGACCCCAAAGAATCCTGCCAATTCAGAGCTTGTTATTATATGGAAAACTATGAGTACTTTAACCCATGTACAGCATGGGTTTCACCTGCCATTGCAGTGCCTCAAACCCCAGTGCAGCGGACAGTCTCATAGTCCTCAACACAGCTCCCCTCCCCCGTCCCCCATACCCAAGGGGTTCAGGGTGCCTCACAATAGCACAGTAAAAACATTAAACAGAACACAACAAAATCATTAGAGTAAGAGAAAAACCCACTCCCTATAAACCTTTAAACATCCCCCACATTGTGGGAGGAAGGGGGCTATAAAAGCTGCTAGGCGTTGGAAGGAAGGAAGGGGAGGGAGGGGCTATCCCGTTCTTTTCAAGTATTTATAATTCCTTCAATATTAGAGCTGAGATGGACATCGGGGGAGTGGGTTCCTCACAGTAAGACCCATCACAGAACAGGCGCAATCACCTGCCCACTTAAAACATCACAGCAGGATCCCTCAATACAGAGGTGCTTGAGAGCAAGAACAAAGAGTTCAGGGCCTGCAGCAACAGGATGAATTTAAAGCCAATCCACCATTTTGGAGGCACCCAACACATAAAAAGCAGGGCAGGCAAACAGGACAATGACTGCTCAGGCAGTGTCATCAGCAAAGCTCACCAAGTCACTGCCCATCTCCTCCTCCAGATCTATAATGTATCCATTGGTGTGAACTCCACTCCCTAACACTAGGGTTACCATACGTCCGGATTTTCCCGGACATGTCCAGCTTTTTGGGACTCAAATCCCCATCTGGGGGGAAATCCCAAAAAGCCGAACATGTCCGGGAAAATAGGGAGGTGCGGGGTTGGGGGCCGGCAGTGCTGGGCCGGGGGTGCTGGCCCGGGGACTGGGGCCGGGCTGGGGGCCGGAGGGAGCCGCTCGATTGGGGGGGGGGGGGACAGACTGGGCCGCACCTCCTCCCTCCACCCTCCCCTTACCTGCTGCCTGCTTCAGGCTTCCCGCGAATCAAATGACTTTGGGGAAGGGGTGGAATTGGGGCGGGGCTGGGGGCAGGGCCGGGGCCCTGTGGAGTGTCCTCTTTTTGGACACTCAAAATATGGTAACCCTACCTAACACTGGTCTAGAAGAGACCATTGAGTCTCCCACTATTAACTCCTCTCTATTTACTACACCTCTGGGTCCTGTTGCTCATCAGGCCTTCATGCCTTACACCGGAACATAGGACTGGCCAGACTGGATCAGACGCAAGGTCCATAGAATCCAGCATCCTGCCTCCAGAAGCGGCCAGCACCAGTTACTTCAGACCATTTTGAAAATGCTTCCATTAATTATAACACTCCACATATTCTTGTTACCCATATAAATGTTCAATCCTTTTTTGAATCTTACTTGCAATGAGTTCCACAGACTAATCACACGCTGTGTGAAAATGTGTTTCCTTTTATGAGTTAGAAATTCACCACCTTTTTATTTCATTGCATGTCCCCTTGTTCTCGTGTGATGAGACAGTGTCTCTTGCTTATAAAGCAGGCCATGTGAGGTATTAGGGAAAAGGTTAAGATCAGCTGAAAGTTACTGTTCTATCTAAATATGTGTATCTTTAGTGCACATGAAGTTATGAGATTGTGTTGTATGGTTGTCACTAAAACATGTTGTAAGTTGGGGAATCAGCCAGAGAGAACAGCAAGGAAAGTAACCAGTGCTCAGGTGGGGTGTCAAACAACCCATCAACAGCTATTGTCCAGTAAGGGAGCTATAATTCAATGTCTCACCTGCATGAAGCCACACCAGGGGAACTGCTCAATCTTGCCTGGGGACTCAGCAATGCCGCCCAGACATGCCTGGACTTGTGTTCTCCAAGCACATGGAACTGAGGGAATAAAACAAAACACAGGGGCTCCATGCTTGGTTTTTCTCCAGCCACTCCCATGCTGCAAGCAATCAAGACACTCAGAAGAAGACTGAAGACTCCAACAGAGGAGGCTGGCCTAGGTTCAAGGGACAAATCTGTATATTAAGGATTGCAATGTCCAGTGGGGTGAGAAAAACTGCTTAATCTAGATGTTGCCCAGTCTAATAGGGTTGAGAGTTTAGACTGCGTGCTTATATTTTATTTTATTTTGGCAAATAACTCTGACTTTTTGCCAATCATGTATAATCACTTAAAATTTATCTTTTGTAGTCAATAAATTTGTTTAACTGTTTATCTTTACCAGTGAGTTTGTAGGATGTGTGCGGCAAAACTGCTCAGGTTTGCAAAGGCTGGTGTACATCCATTTTCCATTGATGAAGTGGTGAACCAATTAATAAATCTGCACTGCTTGTCTTGAGCAGTGCAAGATGGCACATTCCTGAGGTACAGTGCTGGGAGCTGGGGGGATTTAGTGGGTGCCTTTTTCTGTGTGATTCATGAGTGGCTCTGGGAGCATTCATGCCATCTAGCTAGTTGTGGGGCTCCACATGCTGTTGTGCTGAGTGATCACAGCGCCTGGAGGGGCTTGCTGCTGGTCACTAACAAAGCATTGTGAGAGACAGCCCAGGCTGGAGAGAGTTAAGGGGGCACAGCAGTCCCACAGTCCCAGGCTGCGCCCCAGGAATCCCGTCACAACCAGGACCAGCAGGTATTCATCCAAAAGTACTAAAGAAACTCAAATATGAAATTGCAGAACTACTAACTGCGGTATATAACCTATCATTTAAATCAGACTTTGTACCAGATGGCTGAAGGGTAGCTAAGGTAAGCCGATTTTTTTAAAACGCTTCAGAGGCGATCCTGGCAATTACAGGCCAATGAGCCTAACTTTAGTACCAGGCAAATTAGTTAAAACTATAGTAAGAACAGAATTATTAGACACAAAGATGAACATGATTTGTTGGACAAGAGTCAACATGGCTTTTGTAAAGGGAAATCGTACCTCACCAATCTATTAGATTTCTTTGAGGATAGCAACAAGCATTTGGACAAGGGTGATCCAGTCAATATAGTGTACTCTAACTTACTAATTAAGACTACTTAACACCAACTTACTAACTACTGTAAACAAACCATGTACTGGACAAACGGATATGGAGGTCAAAGGCTCTCCAAAAGTCCAAGTACGCTATTAATAAGCAGCAGGTTTAAAACTTACAAAAGGGAGAACTTCTTCACAAAACGCACTGTAAAGCTGTGGAACTCATTGCCAGGGGATGTTGTAAAGCCCCAAAGTATACCTGGGTTCAAAAATGAACTAGATAAGTTCATGGAGGACAGATACATAAATGGCTGTTAGCCAATATGGTCCCTAAACCTCCAACTGCCAGAAGCTGGGACTTTATGATGGGGTGGGTCTCTTGAAATTGCCCTGTTCTGTTCATTCCCTCTGAAGCACCTGGCCACTGTGGGAGACAGGATACCGGGCTAGATGGACCGTCGGTGTGGCCCAGTATGGCTGTTCTTATGTCTTTAATTACAGTCTTAGTCATTTTCCCTGGTGCCAAGGTGATGCTCATGTGTTTGTTGTTCCCAGGATCCTCACCAGCATCTTTACAAAGAGAAGTACCAGCCAATGAGGAGTTGGTGTCAGACCTGAGGATCATCCCCTGAAAGACCAATGTGTGACTGGGAAACAATAGTAGAGAATGTGTGTCACATTGTTCCCATGCATTCAGTTCAATAAAACTATCTGAAACAGCATCTGGCAGCTTTCCCATGTGACCCTAGCAGTGTCTGTCTGCCTGGATATTGCCCAACCTCACCCGGGTCTCCACTGTTCCGTCAGCGAGACGGCAGAGTTCCCATCAAACAGGACCAAACCCAGGCATGGTGGAAGGGGTGAAGGCTGGTGCTGGGTTCTACAGGACAATGGGACTGCACCTACGTCTAGGCAGGAGTGAGTGAGTACTGCCAGGAAGTCAGTTCGGCTGTAGTGGATGTTCGATTGTTTGCAATATGCCACCTCAAATGTCTTTGTCCTCAAAATACGCTCCATTGTCATAGCAACAACAAAGTCAACGATGGCATCTGATGTACTAAGGGGTTCCTGAGGCACGGAAATAGATTGGGGTGGGGGCGGGAGGAGAGAAAAGGAAACCAACCCCTGCTGCATTAACTCTGGGCACGTGCCCCTTCGGAATCCAGGACAGCTCCTGTTCTCCAAGGTGCTTGGTTAGGAAGATGCAGAGCCTCAGAGACCAGGTTACTGCACTGTATCTTCACACTCCACTGGTCAGCCTGTTCCCACTCAGACAATGTCACTGCTCCCCCGCAACCATGGAGAGACAAAGCAGGGTCCCCAGTTAGCTCCAGGAGCTGGGACTTCCCAGGAACACCAACACGTATGGTGGCTGTGCTGCTTGTCAGGTCAGCTACACCCAGCACCACCTGTCACAGCAAACCCCGCTGAAGGAGACGGGCCTGGTCCAATATCAGCTTCGCTGAGGCTGAGATCGCACCAACCCACGCACACAAACCCTGCAGCCCCTTCCAGTTCTCTCACAACTCCAGCACAGGAGCTCGCAAACTCAGCAAGGAACCACAGCGGGCTGCCGGGTGAGCACGAAGCGACCTATTTCCCTCATCCCCATGCCCTCTCTTACCTGGCCTTGCCTCGGCTGCTTCTCCTGAGTGTGTGCATGTCGGCCTCCTTCTCTTCCTGCACGCGCTGCAGAGATGGGGAGCGGCTGTGAGTGCTCCGGGAGCTGCCCGTGCTCGCCAGGCTACTGTCCCCCACCCCTGCCCCAACAGCAGCTTCCTGCATCTGTGCCAGCAGCTGTGGGGGCAGGCTGCGGAGCGAGGGCACTGGTGAGTAGGACGGGTGGCTCTCGGCTTTCAAATTGTTGTCGCTGGCAGAACGCTGCAGCATGCGGGGGGAGGAGAGGCCGCCTGCGCCAGTGATCCGTCTCCTCTTTGTATAGCTGGGAGTTTCTCTAAAAGGCACTGCAAGAAACCAAGCAAAGAGAGTCCCATCAGTTACCAACCGCGCAAGAAGCTAAACGCAGTTCTGCATTGCTCAACGTCCCTGAAAACATTCATTTCTACCAATAGTGATGTTGATTGCCATGAGAAAATGCACGTTCTGGTTTATTTCCAGTGCGGGCCTCTTCCTCCTAGGGTTACCAGGTGCTGAGAGCCAGTGCTGAGAAGCAGCACAGTGAGTTCCTGGAGACACAGGTCACCCATCATGCCATGTTTCTGTTAATTAGGTTCAGAATAATGGAATGAAGGTGAGTCTCACCCAGTCCTGTCTGGCTAGAAAGATGCTGAAGGTGCAGGGCCTGCTGCAACCCCCCAGGCTGGGAAGGAGCGTGGAAGTCCTTTAGAGGGAACATAGGAATTGACAAACTGTGTCAAGCTCATGGTTCATCCATCGAGTCCAGAATCCTGGCTCTGACACCACTCCAGGCATCCACCAATTAGCCTTTCACCAGGAGGAAAATTGACCATTCATGGGGAGGTGTGTAGAGTGGACTCTCCCTCCAACTCCTCCACAACTCTCGCCGCACCAACTCTTAAGTGCCCTGTCATGACCCCGGGCTCAGGGCAGCTGCTGCCACCCCCAAGGTTCGCACTTGGAAATCGCACCTCCTCTCATCCCTCGCTTTGCTCCCTCATTCCGAGGTCCTGTCCTCAGGCATGGGGAGCTCACTGATAAAAACAATGGCGCTCTTTGCAGACCACTGCACAAACACCCCAGGAAACTCCAGACTTGATGAATGAACCTATGAATGAGCTAATTTAGAGTCCCTCCCGCCAGGTCCGAAACAGCCCTCCACCAGCTGGCAAGCCTTAGCACTCCTACCAAACGGCTATCACCCGACTGCTAGAATTCCTGCTAACATCCCACGGCAGTTCCCATAAACGCAAAGGGCCTTGGGAGTCCTCAATGGTTGGATCGCTGCCTCAGGTCCAAAGCACAGGTCTGACAACAACTCCCTACAAAACACACCACTAACTGAGCACATCACCCAACAGTCTCCTCAGCCTGAGTCCACCACTCCTGCCCCTGTCCCCGCTCTCGCACCACTCCACTGCCCGAACCCTCCAGCATCCCCACCTCCTCCTGTGCGCCTCTGCATGGAGCGTGAATGGAAACCATGACACTCAGGAAGCTACTGAAAGAGCCACCTTCTACCTCAGTGAAGAAAACGTTACGGAGACTGTAGTGACCGGACAGACGGACATGGAGGTAGCAGAAGCATCAGAGGCCTCGTCTACACAGATGGTTTAATATGCAGCTTTTTACTTAGTCCAGTTTGCAACCACTTGTTTACATGCAACGCAATCCATCACAGCACACTGACTCTGCATTTATCACAAGCTCTGGAGTTCTCTTTCAAACTGCAAAGCGAGTTAGTCTGGTCTATTATTCATGTGCATGAAATGGTGCTGCAAACTCCTTTGACAGTCTTCCAACAGCTGACCCCCTCTGCTTTGTGGGTGACTGTTTCTGACCTGTTTCCCTGTGCGCCCTCCTCTGCTCTCAAATCAAGCTGACCAGATGTCCCGTCACCCCGTTTATAAGCTGGGGCACTGCCAGATTTTGTCCATTCACTACTGGATTCCAGTTTATCACAATAGCTTCAAAGATATTCTAGCAGCCCTACAAAATGCCTGGAGCTGCTGCGTGGAGCTGCGCTGAGACCCAGATTTCACTGCCATCTGGGGAGAAGCGCTGGTGCAGGACGAGCTTGTGGCCAGGCACTGGAAGACATTTTTGAGGACATTGCTAAGCCATGCCCAGGATGCAGGACAGTGCTAGATAGCTCAGGAGCACCTACATTAAAACGAGGAATGACAAGAATGAGGGATGACGAGGGGACATGTAACCTGTCCATTATTTTAGGCACTGGACAAGATTTTGCCAACCCCATGACCATTGAACCCCGGCAGCTTGTGGCGCCTGCTGGCCACCTTCCCCCAAGGATGGTCAGCAAGAGTCATGGGGGGATGAGCATGAGGAGGTCAGTGAAAAGAGCTCCACGTAAAGCCAGGATCCCTTCGGGACTTGGGCTCTTAGAATCATAGAATCATGGAAGATTAGGGTTGGAAGAGACCTTAGGAGACCTCCTTGATGCAGGAGACGTGGAAGGCAAGCTTGATTCCCTCCCTGCAGCAACTAAGCCCAATTCCCAAACCAGGGCTGAGGCAACTGATCCTGTGGAGAGAACCTCGGCATATAAGTTTCCCTGTTACTTTGTTACTAATTTACTATTTAAATTTTAATTTATTATTAGTAAGCTACACTGCCATGCTATCTTCTGTTCTGGGTGACCCTGGTCGCAACCACTGTAGACAGATGCGAGCTAGAAGCTTTTCCATGGGCAAGATCCCTGCCCCTCTCTCCCTCAGCCCACGCTGTCCATTCAGCCTCTGCACAAGCACCTTTCCAAAACAGTGACTGCTCCATTGAGCAAAAACACAGAGTGCAAAGGCACTGAGTACTGACCGTGTCCAGGCCCACACTGTGGACAGCACATAACCATATACCTATTTCCTCTTCCCTTCCCTCAGCTGTCCTGCCCAGCAAAAAAACGGTTACCTACCTTTCGGAACTGTTCTTCGAGATGTGTTGCTCACATCAATTCCATTCTAGGTGTGCGCACACCCACATGTGTGACTGTCAGAGATTTTTGCCTTAGCGGTATCAGCAGGGTTGGCAGTGGCGCCCTCTGGAGTGCCACGCTCATGAGTCAGTACATTAGCGCCACTGGCTCTACACCCTCCCAATTCCTTCTTGCCAGCAACTCCAACAGAGGGGCAGGAGGGTGGGTAATGGAATGAACGTGAGCAACACCACTTGAAGAACAACAGTTACAAAAGGTAGGTAACCGTTTTTTCTTCTTCAAGTGCTTGCTCACGTCGATTCCGTGTTAATTGACTCACAAGCAGTATCCCTGGAGGTGAGCTCAGAGTTCACTGTCATGTAGCTTCCAATACTGCTCTACCAAAGCCAGCATCATCTTAGGCCTGCTGGGTCAGTGTGTAATGAGACAAACGTTTGGCTGGACCACCCTGCAGATGACTTGAATTGGCCCAGAAAGGCCGCCGCTGAGGTTTGCCTCCTGGTTGAGTGGGCAGTTACAATTGCCAGTGGAAGCACTTTCGCCAGATCACAGCAGAAATGGATGCAGGCAGTGATCCATGATGAAATTCTCTGGGCGGACACTGGAAGACCTTTCATTCTGTCCACCACCATGACGAACAACTGCGTCGACTTATGGAATGGCACCCTCCTGACATCCAGAGAGTGTAACCTGCACTCCTCTTCCAACTTTCAAGGTTTGGGAAAGGAGACAGGTAAGTAGTCTAATATTCTAAGTATATGTCCTGGCTTGTATGAAATTGTGAAACTCCCTTGGACAGGAAAGCCAGGTGCAGCCGTAGCTGGACCTTGTCCTTGTAAAGGGCAGCTCCGAGGTGAGCACCCTAATCTCAGAGACTCTGAGGGCTGATGATATTGCCACCAGGAATGAGGCCTTCTAGGAGAGTAGACATAAGGAGCAGGAAGTCAAAGGCTCGAAGGGGAGACCCAGGAGCCACAACAGCACAAGATTCGAGTCCCAAGGAGGGACAGGGTCATGAATGTGGGGATAGATTCGTTCTACACCCTTCAAAAACCAGACCATCATCCTTGAGCAAAGACCAACCTGCCCTGGAATGGAGAGTATAAGGCTGAAATAGCAGCCAAGTGGACCTTAACTGATTGAAGGGGCAGGCCCTGGAGCTTGAGATGTAGAAGGCAGTCCAAGATCACCTGCAACAAGGCCTGCTCGGTCCGAATACCCTAGTCTGAGGTCCAGCACGTGAACCTTCTCCATTTGGCCAGGAAGATCAACCTCATGGAAGGCTTTCTGCTACCCAACAGTACCTGCTGGACACAGGCCGAGCACCATGCACCTTTCAACCATGCAGCAGCCAGGCCATCAGATGCAACGCTGCCAAGTTCGGGTGCAGAAGACTGCCATGGTTCTGGGACAGCAGATCCGGCCAGAGAGGCAGTGGGGTGGCCACCGAAAGGTCCAGCAACGTGCAAAACCAGTGCTGGCGAGGCCAAGCTATCAGGATTACCTTCACCTTGTCCTGTTTGATCTTCATGAGGACTCCGTGGATTAAGAGCACTGGCATGAAGGCATACATCAGAGCCCCCAAACTGAGCAGAACACGAGGCACTTCCTGTTCTGTCGGGACATGAACAAGTCCACCTGGGGAATCTCCCACCTTTGGAAGATCGCACTGAATACCCCTGGATGGAGTGACCATTTGTGGCGAGAAGAGAAAGATCTGCTAACACTTTCCTGGCCCCGGGAAGGTGCGCGGCCACAAGATGAATGGCATGCTGCACACAGAAGTCCCAGACACAGAGAGCTTCTTGGCAGAGGGCTGACGATCGGGACCCACCTTGCTAGTTGATGTAAAACATCATGGCAGTGTTGTCCATCAGGATTTGTACCACCTTGCCCTCCAGGTGGGGCAGGAAAGCCTGGAAGGCCAAGCGAACCACTTTGAGCTCCCTGACATTTATGTGGAGGGAGCAATCGTCCCGCGACCAGTGGCCTTGTATGCTGTGCTCGCCCAAGTGGACTCCCAGCCCAGGTCCAAGGCATCGGAGACCAGGTTCAGAGACAGGGATGGAGCCACAAAGGGAACTCCCTCCAACACTGATCCGGAGTCTAACGACCATTCCAGGGATGACCATATGTGATCTGGCACCCTGACTACCCAGTCTAGATCGTGCCTGTCGGGGATGTAGCTTGCAGCGTCCGGAGATGGAGATGGAGCTGGGCATGATGGACCAGGTAAGTACATGCCACCATGTGGCCTAACAGCCTCAGGCACATGTGAATGATGGTGAGTGGGTGGGCCCTTACATGACAGATCAGGTCTGTCATGGCTCGGAAACAGGCCTCCAGGAGGAAGGCCCTGACCCGCATGAAGTCGTGGACCCCCCCTCTGAATTTTATCCATTGCACCAGTATTAGGGTTGATTTCTTTTAGTTTAGGGCCAGGTCATGGCAGGTAGAAAGTACCAGACTGAGGCTCCTTTGCACTTGATCCCGAGTTCTGCCCTTGATGAGCCAGTCGTCGAGATACAGATAGACCTGGACATCTCGACGCCTCAGATAAGCAGCCACTGGCGCCACGCATTTTGTGAACACTCGTGAGGCCAACGAGAGTCCAAGGTGAGCGCCATGAATGGGAAGTGGCACAGACCCACCACAAAACAGAAGAACTGACTGTGCCCTTGGAAGATGAAGATATGAAAATATGTGTCCTTCAAGTCGAAGGCAGCGTACCAGTCTCCAGGATCCAGGGAGGGAATTGTTAGTATATAGGTCTGTTTGTTAGCCTAGGATAGAATTTTGGGTTTGAGTTTTTGATACTCTTATACCAATATGTGTAAACAAAGGACAAAGACACTGTGATGTTGCTTCTGCCTAGTCAGATGGATTTGTTAGTACAATGGGAATAGATAAGAGCAGTTAAAGTGTTACTCAAAGTACACTTTAAGATTGCCTCAACCCCAGCTCAAGGCAAAATCAAGCAACCAGTTGGGAGGGGCAAAGGGGCTTGTGAGGGGAGGTATAAAACACTAAAAGACCAAATAAATGCCCCTCCCTGACCGGAGCACAACCTCACTCCTTACCCCTCCCATGGGGTACAAAAGAAGTGGGATGAAGACCCCAGACCCAAAATGGAACATAACCCTAAGTTGTAAGGGGTGGGACTGAGGGCATGCATTTCAGGAATAAGTATGCCTCCTGAGGAGGGGGGGACAAGACACTGGGAAACAAGGCTCTGTGGCGTCAGAGTTATGGAACATGTTTGCTGGAAACTAACCCCAATAAACATTGTATGGTCTACACTTTCGACTTCTGGTCTTCTGCTTTTTGTCTGCGTGGCAAGAACCTGGGGAGAGGGTGAAGGGAAAGCCCTCTAACAGGAATGATGGAGGCTTGCAAAACCATGCGAAACTTCAACTTCTTGAGATATTTGTTGAGGCGTCACAGATTCAAGATGGGTCTTAGGTCCCGTTTCACTTTCGGAATTAGGAAATAGCAGGAGTAGAAGCCTTTCCCCCTCATTTCTTGAGGGACCTCCTTCACTGCTCAAGGCTGTAGGAGCCTTTCCACTTCCAGAGCAAGGAGTTGTTTGTGAGAAGGGTCCCTGAAGAGGGACGGAGAAGGAGGGGGGAGCAGAGGGGGAGCAGAGAATTTCAGGATGTAGCTCAGAGATACAATGCCGACCACCCAGGTCATTCATGACCAGGCTGAATGGTAGTGGCGTAGGTGGTTAAGGAAAGAGTAAGGTGGATCCAGGAAACTGACTGGGGCATTGCTCTTGAGTGCACCCTCAAATCAAGCGATTCTAGCCCTCATGGTGTTTCACCGGGCCAGACTGAGTAGTGAACGGGAGACAGAGGGACAGCGATGATTAAAACCCGTGTCTCTGTCCCTTCTCCTAGTGCAGCCCTGCTGAGGAGGGCAAGGCCTAGGAGGTGGTTGCTGCCTCAACTGCTTGCTGGCCGTTTGCGGCGTATGCAGGCCCAGCGAGTGGCAGGTGGCTTGAGTGTCCTTGACCCCATCCAGTCTTGCATCTGTCTGCTCAGAGAAGAGTCTGCTCCCATCAAATGGGAGGTCTTAGATGGAGGATGGCATCTCCTGGGACAGGCTCATGGTTTGAAGCCAGGAACCGTGTCTCATAACCACAGCCGAGGCGACCACCCTGGCTGCCAAATTGGCCACATCCCAGGCCATCTGGAGGGAGCTCCTGGCCGCTGCTGTACTCTCCTCTACGAAGGCAGTGAATCATAGAATCATAGAATATCAGGTTTGGAAGGGACCTCAGGAGGTCATCTAGTCCAACCCCCTGCTCAAAGCAGGACCAATTCCCAACTAAATCATCTCAGCCAGGGCTTTGTCAAGCCGGGCCTTAAAAACCTCTAAGGAAGGAGATTCCACCACCTCCCTAGGGAACCCATTCCAGTGCTTCACCACCCTCCTAGTGAAATAGTGTTTCCTAATATCCAATCTAAACCTCCCCCACTGCAACTTGAGACCATTGTTCCTTGTTCTGTCATCTGCCAACACTGAGAACAGCCGAGCTCCATCCTCTTTGGAATCCCCCCTCAGGTAGTTGAAAGCAGCTATCAAATCCCCCCTCATTCTTCTCTTCTGGAGACTAAACAATCCCCGTTCCCTCAGCCTCTCCTCATAAGTCATGTGCTCCAGACCCCTAATCATTTTTGTTGCCCTCCGCTGGACTCTTTCCAATATTTCCACATCCTTCTTGTAGTGTGGGGCCCCAAATTGGACACAGTACTCCTGAGGAGGCTCACCAATGTCGAATAGAGGGGAATGATCACATCCCTCGATCTGCTGGCAATGCCCCTACTTATACAGCCCAAAATGCCGTTAGCCTTCTTGGCAACAAGGGCACATTGTCGACTCATATCCAGCTTCTCATCCACTGTAACCCCTGGGTCCTTTTCTGCAGAACTGCTGCCTAGCCATTCGGTCCCTAGTCTGTAACAGTGCATGGGATTCTTCAGTCCTAAGTGCAGGACTCTGCACTTCTCCTTGTTGAACCTCATCAGGTTTCTTTTGGCCCAATCCTCTAATTTGTCTAGGTCCCTCTGTATCCTATCCCTTCCCTCTAGTGTATTTACCACTCCTCCCAATTTAGTGTCATCTGCAAACTTGCTGAGAGTGCAGTCCATGCCATCCTCCAGATCATTAATGAAGATATTGAACAAAACGGGCCCCAGGACCGACCCTTGGGGCACTTCACTTGATACCGGTTGCCAACTAGACATGGAGCCATTGATCAGTACCCGTTGAGCCCGACCATCTAGCCAGCTTTCTATCCACCTTATAGTCCATTCATCCAACCCATACTTCTTTAACTTGCTGGCAAGAATACTGTGGGAGACCATATCAAAAGCTTTGCTAAAGTCAAGGAATAACACGTCCACTGCTTTCCCCTCATCCACAGAGCCAGTTAACTCATCATAGAAGGCAATTAGGGTAGTCAGGCATGACTTGCCCTTGGTGAATCCATGCTGACTGTTCCTGATCACTTTCCTCTCCTCTAAGTGCTTCAGAATTGATTCCTTGAGGACCTGCTCCATGATTTTTCCAGGGACTGAGGTGAGGTTGACTGACCTGTAGTTCTCCGGATCCTCCTCCTTCCCTTTTTTAAAGATGGGCACTACATTAGCCTTTTTCCAGTCATCCGGGACCTCCTCCAATTGCCATGAGTTTTCAAAGATAATGGCCAATGGCTCTGCAATCACATCCGCCAACTCCTTTAGCACCCTCAGATGCAGCGCCTCCGGCCCCATGGACTTGTGCTCATCCAGCCTTTCTAAATAGTCCCGAACTACTTCCTTCTCCACAGAGGGCTGCTCACCTCCTCCCCATGCTGGGGAGTCCTGGGCCAAGTCCTGGGGCAGAGAGTCTTTGAATTTCTGGAGGGAGTCCCACAGATAAAAGTTATACCTCCCCAATAAAGCCAGGTGGTTCACCACCCTAAACTAAAAGATGGCCATTGAATAGACTTTCCTCCCAAAAAGTTCCAGCTTCTTGGCGTCTTTATTTTTGGGGGTAGAACTTGCTTGCCCTTGTCTGTCTCTCTCATTGGCTGCAGATACGATCAGTGACCCTGGGGATGGATGGGTATAAAGTTATTCAAACCCCTTAGCAGGGATGAAATAATTCTTTTTGGCCCGCTTGGAGGTGGGTGGGATAGAGGAGGGGGTTTGCCAGAGGGCTTTAGCTATTTTTAGAACCCTGTCATGCACTAGCAGAGCAACTCGTGAGGGAGCTGTCGCCGAGAGCGCGTTGAATAAAGTGTCAGACTGCTCTGCCATTTCCTCCACCTCCAGGCCCAAATTCTGAGCCACCTTTCTGAGTAAGACTTGGTGTTCCTTAAAGTCATCAGGTGGGTTGGCGTGAGAGCCCTGCCATTGCCTTGTCCAGTGACAAGGATGAGGATTGAACCATCAAGGGAAGCTCTGGGACATGTTGCCTGTGGGGGAAGGTTCTTTTGGAGTGGGCATCCGCTCCTCCGCTTGTGTCAGATTCAGCTCTGCACCCCAAGCACAGTGCCGTCAGTCTGGGGGTTGCTTCTCTGTGGCAGCAAGGGAGGAGTGGTACAAGAAGGGCATTGGCATAACCGGCATGCCCCGCACGGTCCAATATGGCCACTGTACAGGCCATTGGCCCTGCTGCCAGGTCGTCACCGTGGGAGCCGAGGAGTCCTCAGGTGCCCACGAGGGCCATTGCTCTTGTGGTGAGGAGCTGAAGTTCTGACCCAGATGAATCCCCTTCCGGTGACCAGGGTGGGGCCATTCGAGCTTGTGTCTGACAGCTGACCGTAACCGTGGGGGAGTGATGCCTCGAATAGGAAGACCGTCTTTTCAGAGATCGGTGCCAGGAGCAGGGAGACTGGTGCTGCGCCGATGACCGGTCCTGTAGTCGAGGGGAACAATGCACTGATGAGGCATGGGCTGGCAGGAGGATGATCGGTGCCAGATGTACGGTGACCGACATCTCCCCATAGGCAATCCACGCCAAGTTGATGGTGACAGTGAGCGCAGTGCCAACAGCCTAGGTCATCTAACGGGAGACCTAGGCTGCGGAGTCAGGGATCTCAGTCACGGAGACAGGGAACGCTGCCTCTGCTCCAGGGACCAACGGCATTTGACTGCCCGCTGGGGAGGTCTCATGGCTGGCTTACCCCCCCATGGGGAGTCTTAGCTGGGTCCAATGCCAGGCGTGGTACCGGCAGCACCTGGAGAGCGCTCTGATCCCTCACCGCAGGAAGGGAGGGCCTCAGATGTCGACAGCCCCACCAGGTGTCTGGGTCCCCTTCCACTCCTGGGAGTCGAATCCCTCAGGGGTCTGGGGGATCCGACCGGAGAGGTACCCCTGGGTCCTTTGCCCAACGCCTCTTGACCTTTCTTGCTTAGTGCTGGGGAGTCTCGGTTCTTCAGCCGCATCTTGGGTACTGGTGAAGGGGAGCAGTGCTAGGCACAGCCCGGTGCTGGAGGTGCACTGAAGCCGAGGTGCTGGGCGTAGAGTCAGAGCGAGAAGGCAAAGCACAGCCTCCATGAGGAGGGCCCTTAAACGAATATCACGCTCCTTTTGAGTTCTAGAATGAAAGTTCTTGCAAATATGACCCTTGTTCTTCACATGCGACTCCCACAAGCACTTTAGGCAGCTGCTATAGGGGTTGCTAATGGGCATAGGCCTATTGCAGGCAGAACAAGGCTTAAAACCTGCGGACCAGGGCATGCCCCGTCCCGGGGTTAAGTCCCCGCTGGGACTCTAACTTACTAACTAAGACTACTAAACACAACCTTCCTGACTAACTACTGTAAATAAACTATGTGCAAAGCTAACAACTATGAGAGTTAGAGAGAAAACCGCTCTCCACTTAGGAGGCAAGGGGAAAGCGCTCCAACCAACCGTCCTGGGCAGTACGAGGGAACTGAGAGGGCATAGGGCCAGTGGCGCCTAATGTTCCGATGCAGGAGTGCGGCTCTCCAGAGGGCACCACAGCCAACCCTATGGATACCACTATGGCAAAAATCTCTGACGACTGTGAACGTGGGCATGTACACACCTTGAATGGAATAGACATGGGCAAGCACTCGAAGAACACCACCCACCCAACCTGGTTCACCAGCTCAAAGGGGCAAGGGGCAGCATGCGCAGCTGCAGCCTGTACCTCCACCACCCGATGGCGGATTTTAATAGCGAAAACGTGCTTTTGTGTGAAATGTAAACATTTGGTGAGACAGTGATTACAGGAGAGAGAGTTTGGCTAGCAGTCTCACTTTACACATGAGGTAGAAATGGACACTGCCCCCGGTAAAAGTGCAATGAGTACAGCTCCCCACCAAGGGATAAATGCCCCATGTGCATTCTTACACTAACACAGCTTTGCTCTGGCGTTAGCAAAGCTCTTCCTGGCTTTTCACAGGCTTACCTAGAGAAATGCTTCAGGCAATTAGTGTGGAAACTAGCTATTCTGCTCTTCACTTTTACCATGTCTGCAGGTGTGAGACAAACAAAATCTAAGACAGAAAAACTGTCCAATTTTTGTTCAGAGATTATCAGGGCTTATTCTCTGGTATAACCTGGGTGACGCCATTTTACTTCTGCAGCACTCCTGGGCAGGGGGCAGCATCCTGGTGCATAACTTCACAGCGTCTCTTGCTGGTCTGCCCTTCTGAATAAGGCCACTGTGTTTCCTGTCATCTGCCTCAGTGTAACGTTGTCCAGGTCAGGTCAGCCTACAAGGGCTGTAAAGGGGATTACTATCCAGCTCACTCCCAGGTTCACCTGGCCAACGCCCCAACACCATGAAAGCACCTCCCAGGCACAACACAACTGCAAAGCCAGATGGGGAACTCAATTCCCAACACCATCCACAGTCTGGGGAATACAAATCCCAACCCATCCCTCCCCACCCCCTGGCCTCCACGGCACCACGGCCACGCCAAACAGCATATTCTGCACAGGTAAAAAACCCACTCACCATCTCAGAGGGTCACCCACGACTGAGAAAAATCTCAGGGAGGTAAAGCCAGAAATGCATGTAAAAAATGCCATCACAGCCTCCCTAGAATATGAACAATACCTGTTTGCCATTTTTGTTAAATACCCCCACATTTATGGCACCTGCACTGGCCAAACCCTAAAGCCCAGGGCTCTTACCAACATGGGAATGGCAGGCAAATCTGAGGGGGAGAAAATGGAAAGCTGGTGATGAAATTCTCACAGACATCATGACACAGTCCCAAAGACAAACAAAAAACATGGAGCCGTGGTGGCAGTATCTGAGGGTGGACTGGGGCTTTCGAGGGAGATAATGGCAATGGCAAAGGACTGCATGGAAGTTGCCAAGGAAAGAATTACCATGCCCAGAAGAAAGAGAGATGCAGGTCCCGGAGACAATACAAAGCCAAGATGCCCTATTGTAGCACACGTCACTATCGGGGCAGCAGGCAATGCAGTGCTGTAAAAGCCAACACCCAGCCATGTTATGCAGCCCCTGGACAGGCAACCAGGGACAAAAGCTCCTCCTCCCTGGTGTATGCCTGCAGCACTGCTCCCACAGGCCATTTCCCTCCCAGAGCCAGCTGAGAACAGTAGCACCTGGACCCCAGCTCCTTTGAGCCCTCTATTGCTCCTGGGACCTTTGAGCATCGACACTCCACACCAGAAGCCCCACAAACCAAAAAAAAAGCAGAGCCAAGACGTATACCGCCTCTGCTTTTAACCCACCCCACCTCTTCCGTTGTTCCCTGCACTGCACTGTTGTACTTTGCTGTTTCGTTTCACTGCTGGTTGAATTAAAAGGTTGTTTTTTTTTGAAGCTAGATGATAGATTGGTTTTTAACACATTGTTTCATAATTAAAAGCAGTTGTTTCAGTTGCAGGTTCATTTATGTTAGTTAATTAATAGATTGTTTAATAATAAAAACCTTTACAATTTCATTCATGAAGACATGGCCAGTTCATTTTACACCGAAAATACTTAAGTTTGCACTAATTCATAAGGTTTTACAAACACATGTAGGCAAAGGCACAAGGTACAATAGGAACTGCCACAACGTTTCACATCAACTGCCCATACACAGCACTGAACCACAAAAAACTTCCAGCCCCCACCCCTTCATGGGATGAAGAACTGCACAATTTCAGGCCTGAGACTAAACATAAGAGCAATAGGCATCCCTGACAACAATGCCCAGGCTGTTTGCATTTTGTATCGGATGCCGGCTGCTGCAAGCGCTGAGCAAGAATCCGGACCTCAGCCTCCCCCAGGATAACCAGAGCAATGGCCACATCATTAATGTCCATCACGTTCCTGGGGATAAAGAGTCCTTTCTCCATTAATGTAAAGAGAGCTGAAAGATCATAGCATGGTGGCCCCTTCCAGACCACCCAGTCACTTTGGTCAACAAGCCCTTGAATCACCCTGAAGAAATACCCCTTTCTGTTTATGAGTTCTGAGCCCCGATGGCTGTGGTGGTGGGGAACAAGCACATGGGTTCCATCAATCACTCCAATACATTTTGTGAAACCCAGGACAGCAAAGCCGTCAATACCTCCTGACCACTACCAAGCCTCCGAACTCGGTACAACAGTATCTTTTCCATGGCATCACACACCTGCATGACGGCTCCAACAGCCGATCTTCCCGTGCCGAATTGGTGTGCTACAGACTGGCAGTATTTGGGTCTAGCCAGCTTCCAGACAGCAATACTGACGTGCTTATCCATGGGTCTGGGGCACTGTATGTTGGTACACTGCTGCTGCAGCTCCTGGGTTTGTTCAGCACATATCTCCAGGAAGGTTGCCTTCCTCATGCTGAAATTCCCTCACCACAGGTCTGCAGAATAATTCTTTCCCACCACTCCATGCTGGTTTCCTAAGCCCAAACATGATGCTGCATGCTGTGAAGTTACTCCAGGAATGAGTCCTTTACACCAGTTGCTCAGTGTATTCCTGTTCTTCCTCTTCCACATCCTGGTTCCAGTACTGCTGAAGACCCTCCTGCTGCTACTGCCACATCCTCTGCCTGGTGGAGCAGCAGGCAAAGACCCAAGCCAAATTCATTCAGTTTTGACTGCTGAAATACTGCCCAAGCAGCTTTGTGTATTCAAGGTTGCCAACATAAAGGCACGGAGCATTGGTGTGGAAGGGCCACGCTGGCCAAATGCAAGTTGGAAATGGCACTAGCCCACCCAGAAAGGAAGCTCAGGGCGGAGATAGATGAATCATGGGATTTTTTAAAAAATGTGAATGCACCTGGCTTCCGCCATGCCTCCCTCAATGCACAGCGGGAAAAGGCCCAGCATGTCCACTGCTTAGCATCGAAGCAAAGGAATATGTGCTACCCTTAGAGAATACTATGCCCTCAGTTCAGAACAACCTGTTCTGTGTGTACACAATGAGGCATATTGACAGAGGGTACACCGTCCATATGCATGCTATTACCGAGGCTTGCACCCTGCACTTGGATTAAACCCCTGGGTAGACAAGGAGAAAAGGTGTTTTCTACACTGTGTCAGCTAACACATTTTTAAGTCAGTGCAGACATGGTTTAGTTCCTTTAAAAACCTGTTAGCTGGTTGTGGACAATTCTAGTGGGCAGCCTAGGGCTGACCATGATCAGCTCACCTCTCTCACATTTTTAAAGGTCAAGCTCTGTCTATACGAGGTAGCCAGTGTTTAAAACATGTTAGTTAATACATGTGAGATCACCTTTTATCTTAGTCTAGAGCAGACCAGCAAAATGGTGTGAGCCCGCTCAGCAGGAATGCCTTTACTCTATTCTGCATTTACCAACATCCGTAGGTTCCATCCATCCTAATGTCACTATTTCCATAGCAACTAACACACGTTAAATGTAAAAAGGCAGAGTGTAAGCTCTGAAGGTGGCCTAATCATGCCGTCTGACAGGTTTCAGGGAAGGGGGCAGGCAGGGAGAGGTAGGGTATCTTTCCCTGCCTTTACGGAAACCTTGTGGCTCTTTTCAACCTGAACTCAAAGCCCAGGGGCATTACCAGCTGTGCCACGCAATCAGACACTGCGCTTAGTTCACAGAAGAATCTTTTATGTTCCAAATACATAACTTTCAAGCTCCTGCAAAAACCTTCCTGTTGTCATAGCAACTTGATGCACTTATTCTCTCTGGTTTTAGTCACATGGTTCTGGAATTTCACTTCAAGGTGTCAGAGTTCACAGTGGTGATTAAGCCCCATTCAGTCTGTATCCTGCACTTATATGGGATGGATGGAGGGAGGGAGAGGAGAGACGAGTTTCCAGAATAGAGACCAGACTATTCTTCAGCCATTGAATGTACCCAAGAGCAGGCCCCTACATGTCTCCTCGGTTGAGTTCATAGGACTCTCCTCCTCCTTCCTGCTTAGGTGGTTTCCATGTGTACCATCAGGCTCTCAGATGTGCGAAGTGGAGACAGCAGAGCACCAGGAGAAGAGGTGGAGGACAGCAGGAGGTAAAAGGAGGTGTTTTCTTCCCCCTGGATTTTAGAAGGGTTTATCTACACAAACACTTAGTTTGTGGCAAACTGGGATGCATATCTACCCTGAACTAGCCTGCAGCACATTGAGTGTCTGTGTGCACCCTACTACCGGGCATTACATGTTCGACCCTAGTGCTCAATGACCAATTCCACTTTCAAAGCAGGGTTAATAGCCACTGCTGATGTGCCAGCTCACAGACAGGGAATTAAAGACACAAGTGAGAACAATTGAAGACAACTGCTGGTGGGCAAGGACACCAAGCCCATGGGCCAAATTCACCCCTGGTGTAATTTTATTAAGTTCTGGGGTTAAAAAGTGCAAAAAGGATGACCTGGATCACTACAGACCAGTTAACTTGACATCAATCCCAGGAAAAATCATGGCAAGGCTGATGCAGGGTGCAACTGGTAAAGATTTAAAAGGATGGCAGCATAATTATCCAAATTGCCACTGTTTTCTGGAAAATAGGAAATACAGAAAACTTGATAACATTTTTTTATGATATTACAAATTTGGTTAACAAAGGTAACTGTTGCCAAAATATACTGAGACTTCTTTGAGGCATTTGGCTTTGTATTACACGATATTCTAATTTTGAAAAAAGCACCATTCAGAATCAGTGCAGCACATATTAAATGAATTAAGAACTAACTAACTGACAGAGCTAAAAAAGTAACTGTAAAGTAGAAATTATCATCCAATGGGGTGTTTTTAGTGGGGTCCTGCAGGGATCTTTTCTTGGCCCAATGCTATTCAATACATTAATCGAAGATCTAAAAGAAAATACAAAGTCATTGCTGGTAAAGTTTCCAGCTGATACAAACATTGCTAGAGTGGTAAATAATGACAAGACAGATCAATTGTATAGACCACTCCAGATAGTTTTGTAACGTGGACTCATCCGAACAACATGCATTTTAGTATAGTTAAATACAAGCGCATGCATCTAGGCACCAACAATGTTCGTCATGCTAACAGGCTGGGGGACTGTATTTTGGAAAGCAGTACCTCTGAAAGCGTTTTAGGGATCATGGTGGAAACTAAATGAATGTGAGCTCCTAGTGCAATGTGGCGGCTAAGAGCTAAGGCAATCCTGGGCTGTCTAAGCAAGAATAGTAAGTAGCAGTAGGAAGGTGGTATCACCTCTGTATATGGCATTAGTGAGACCATTACAGAATACTGTGTCCAGGACTGGTGCCCACATTTTAATAAGGATATTTTCAAATTGGAAAGTGTTCAGCAAAGAGCTACAAGAATGATTTGGGTTCTGGAAAACCTTCCTGACAGCCTCCCTTTTTTTGCTGCATCCAGGAGGATTTGGATGTAGCGGATAACCTGGCCCAAATATTAGTTTATGTAAGTGCCCCTGGAGCACGTGGCACTTTACAGACTTCTGTGACCAGAAGCCAGATTTTGGTCTCAGTTACACCCGTGTAATCCTGTTGACTTCAGTAAGGTGCATCAGAGTAACCCAGGGCAAGAATTTGAGCCTGGGGCCATATGGCATTATACAGTCCACAGGCCTGATCCTGCTGCCCCTCCCTCCCTCTGAAGTAAACTGGGCTACCTCCAAGCACAAGGATTACTCACACATGAAAGTGTCTGCAGGGCCAAGCTTCTAGCGAGGTATGTATCTAACTTGTCTCTCTAGGTTCTATACTGCACTCATCCTCATGCTATCTGATAGCGAACCAAAGCAGGGGAAGGGCAGGAGGTAGGAATGCAGACGCAAAACTAAGGGATGGAGATGCTCCTGGGAGAGCAGCAGTTTGGTTTGGGTTTTGCTATACAAGGTAATTATTAGTTTCTTGATGCTAATTGCTTAGGGCAAATGTATAATTGTATGTTTCATTGATTGTATTCCAGATCCCTTTAATGTGCTCTTGTTGGCAAGTGAGCTGTTTCTGCTACCCTGCTTCCAGTGGAACTGGACTCTGCAGAGCAGGGGGGGGGCCTTGCAGGACTCGGCCCCAGGCTAAGTCACAGCTCTTTATGTAGTTTTGGGAAGCGTTTCTTATAGGACTTTCTAGGGGGATAATTTGGAATATCTTGGGCAAAACTGTTAGTGTTTAAGACAGAGGTAAGGGTTCTAGGAAGAGACAAGATATCTCCTCAAAGGAGAAGATGGGAAGGAATAAATACATCAATTGGGTAAACAGTTTAGTCTCTGGCAGGACTCCTCTATCTATAGCTGTCTTAGATACCCATGAATTTGTGCTTAAATACAACGGGACGGTCTCAGTCCCTGCCTTCCCCATTGTGACTAACGTGCATTCAGCATATAAATGGGACATTGTGTCAGGTGCTGCCTCCTGGTAGCCAGGCCTAGTGGTTGGAGTGGAGGTTGACAAGCTAGAATCAGTACCACAGCCGAAGTTCAGGTGCAAGCCAGGGGTCGAAGCAGGGTTGGTCAGAGTCCAGGGACAAGCCAAGTCAGGATCGTAGCTAGGGTCTAGATACAGGCCAAAGGTCCAGGTAAGGTGGTCAGAGTCCAAGGGTCCAGGGAGGGTCGAGCAGTGGAGGCAAGGCTAGAGCAGGTCAGTAACAGGGCTGGAGCAAGATCAGGGCAGGGCAAGGACAGGACTGGAACAGGGCGCTGGCGAGGTGGGGGCCGTGGCAGGAACTGGATCAGGAACAGTCTGGGAGTCACTGGAGCCCAGCACACTGCAAGGCAACAGGAGGGTTCCTGGCTGGGTAGTGCTGTTGCACAGACCTGCATCTCTGGCACTCAAGTTAGTCATCTTGACACCTGTTTTCACACCCTCTACATGCTACTGCCAAAAAGAGTGACTATGCCTCCACTTGCCTCAACCAGGCCTCTTTACTGACAGCACTCCCTCCGCCTCAGTCTAGAACGTAAGAGCACATCACATGTCCATCTCCCTTACATGTATGCGATGACTTTCCCAATGTCTCAACCATTAAATCACCATTTAAGCAGCAAATGAAGCAAGCACCCATTTTATTATCTCACTGCGGGAGTGGGAGGGCAGTCTTCACAGCAAGTCAAACCCAAAATCACTTTCCAGCCTCAGACCATATATAAAAGAAGAGTACAGAGGTGAGTCATGTCTGCCTCTGAGATAAACTGTTCTGGTACTAAGTATCAGAGGGGTAGCCGTGTTAGTCTGAATCTGTAAAAAGCAACAGAGGGTCCTGTGGCACCTTTGAGACTAACTGAAGTATTGGGAGCATAAGCTTTCGTGGGTAAGAACCTCACTTCTTCAGATGCAAGTAATGGAAATCTCCAGAGGCAGGTATAAATCAGTGTGGAAATAACGAGGTTAGTTCAATCAGGGAGGGTGAGGTACTCTGCTAGCAGTTGAGGTGTGAACACCAAGGTGGAGAAATTGCTTCTGTAGTTGGATAGCCATTCACAGTCTTTGTTTAATCCTGATCTGATGGTGTCAAATTTGCAAATGAACTGGAGCTCAGCAGTTTCTCTTTGGAGTCTGGTCCTGAAGTTTTTTTGCTGTAAGATGGCTACCTTTACATCTGCTATTGTGTGGCCAGGGAGGTTGAAGTGTTCTCCTACAGGTTTTTGTATATTGCCATTCCTGATATCTGACTTGTGTCCATTTATCCTCTTGCGTAGTGACTGTCCAGTTTGGCCAATGTACATAGCAGAGGGGCATTGCTGGCATATGATGGCATATATAACATTGGTGGACGTGCAGGTGAATGAGCCGGTGATGTTGTAGCTGATCTGGTTAGGTCCTGTGATGGTGTTGCTGGTGTAGATATGTGGGCAGAGTTGGCATCGAGGTTTGTTGCATGGGTTGGTTCCTGAGTTAGACTTGTTATGGTGCGGTGAACGGTTGCTGGTGAGAATATGCTTAAGGTTGGCAGGTTGTCTGTGGGCGAGGACTGGCCTGCCTCCCAAGGTCTGTGAAAGTGAGGGATCATTGTCCAGGATGGGTTGTAGATCACTGATCATGCGTTGGAGAGGTTTAAGCTGAGGACTGTAGGTGATGGCCAGTGGAGTTCTGTTGGTTTCTCTTCTGGGCCTGTCTTGTAGCAGGAGGCTTCTGGGTACACATCTGGCTCTGTTGATTGGTTTCTTTATTTCCTTGTGTGGGTATCGTAGTTTTGAGAATGTTTGGTGAAGATCTTGTAGGTGTTGGTCTTTGGCTGAGGGGTTGAAGCAGATGCGATTGTACCTCAGTGCTTGGCTGTAGACGATGGATCGTGTGGTGTGACCGGGGTGGAAGCTGGAGGCATGAAGGTAGGCGTAGCGGTCGGTGGGTTTTCGGTATAGGGTGGTGTTAATGTGGCCATCGCTTATTTGTACGGTGGTGTCTAGGAAGTGGACCTCCCGTGTAGATTGGTCCAGGCTGAGATTGATGGTGGGGTGGAAGCTGTTGAAATCATGGTGGAATTCTTCCAGGGTCTCCTTCCCGTGGGTCCAGATGATGATGATGTCATCAATATAGCGTAGGTAGAGAAGGGGCATGAGTGGACGAGAGCTGAGGAAGTACACAGGAGAGGGTGGATCCTCTGGGGCTGTGGGGAGAGGAGGCTGTGCACTCACAGCTCTGCTCCAGCTGCAGGAACTTTGACCTCTACTGCCAGATTGCTGGAGGCATGACGGAGAAGGGCTTGTACAATCAAAGAGCTGCGGCAGGTATACCAGAAGGCAAGAAAGGCTCTGGTGAGGAGCCCTAGACATGCTGCTTCTAAAAGGAGGATGCTGAGGTCAGAGTAGTGGCATATGGGTGGGTGGCTGGTGGAGGAGCAGTCAGGGTGGGGTCAGGGCTGGATTTACACCTTACACGACTCTAGGCACAGCATCTTCAGCGCCCCCCCCCCCCCCCCACCGACAGCTGACCTTCGTGTTTTCCGTAAAAAATGAAATGAAAAGAAATATAATGATCATTTAAATATTCAGTACAATAACAAAAAATTAACATAAATTGTTGGGCAAAAGTCAACATGGTTTCTGTAAAGGGAAATCGTGTCTTACTAATCTATTAGAGTTCTTTGAAGGGGTCAACAAACATGTGGACAAGGGGGATCCAGGGGACACAGTGTACTTAGATTTCCAGAAAGCCTTTGACAAGGTCTCTCACCAAAGGCTCTTACGTAAATTAAGTTGTCATGGGATAAAAGGGAAGGTCCTTTCATGGATTGAGAACTGGTTAAAAGACAGGGAACAAAGGGTAGGAATAAATGGTAAATTTTTAGGATGGAGAGGGATAACTAGTGGTGTTCCCCAAGGGTCAGTCCTAGGACCAATCCTATTCAACTTATTCATAAATGATCTGGAGAAAGGAGTAAAAAGTGAGGTGGCAAAGTTTGCAGATGATACTAAACAGCTCAAGATAGTTAAGACCAAAGCAGACTGTGAAGAACTTCAAAAAGACCTCACAAAACTAAGTGATTGGGCAACAAAATGGCAAATGAAATTTAATGTGGATAAATGTAAAGTAATGCACATTGGAAAAAATAACCCCAACTATACATACAATATGATGGGGGCTAATTTAGCTACAACAAATCAGGGAAAAGATCTTGGAGTCATCGTGGATAGTTCTCGGAAGATGTCCACACAGTGTGCAGTGGCAGTCAAAAAAGCAAACAGGATGTTAGGAATCATTAAAAAGGAGATAGAGAATAAGACGGAGAATATATTATTGCCCTTATATAAATCGATGGTACGCCTACATCTTGAATACTGAGTACAGATGTGGTCTCCTCATCTCAAAAAAGATATACTGGCACTAGAAAAGGTTCAGAGAAGGGCAACTAAAATGATTAGGGGTTTGGAATGGGTCCCATATGAGGAGAGATGAAAGAGGCTAGGACTTTTCAGCTTGGAAAAGAGGAGACTAAGGGGGGATACGATAGAGGTATATAAAATCATGAGCGATGTGGAGAAAGTAGATAAGGAAAAGTTATTTATTTATTCCCATAATACAAGAACTAGGGGTCACCAAATGAAATTAATAGGCAGCACATTTAAAACAAATAAAAGGAAGTTCTTCACACAGCGCACAGTCAACTTGTGGAACTCCTTACCTGAGGAGGTTGAGAAGGCTAGGACTATAACAGCGTTTAAAAGAGAACTGGATAAATTCATGGTGGTTAAGTCCATTAATGGCTATTAGCCAGGATGGGTAAGGAATGGTGTCCCTAGCCTCTGTTTGTCAGAAGGTAGAGATGGATGGCAGCAGAGAGATCTCTTGATCATTAACTGTTAGGTTCACTCCCTCTGGGGCACCTGGCATTGGCCACTGTCGGTAGACAGGGTACTGGGCTAGATGGACCTTTGGTCTGACCCAGTACGGCCGTTCTTATGTACATGTAATTAAAAGAATCTCATAGGTTGCAGGTAGGTGCTACTTTACTTCATATGCACATGTTTCTTCCTTAACTTCTGCTCCGTGAGCGCGCTAATGATATCCTCGCAATCCATATCTTTTAAACGTTCTCATTCAATAGTCAGAAAGGAGAGTGCATGTAATCATTCTTGCACCACAGATCCCCACAAGTAGTTTTTAACACTTCTCTGAGTGGAAAAGGATCACTCCCTGGCAGACATGCCAAACCCATGAAAAAAAAAAAAAACAACAGAAATTGGACTTGTTTTTGGCTTAATTGGCTTGTGAGTTGCTTGTTGGCTAGTTTTTTGCTTTTAGTTTGTTGCTTGTTTGGCTTGTAGCTTCTTTTTTTTGATCGGCTCCCGGCCAGCAGGGGCAAGGGGGGGAGAGAGTCGAGGTGCACAGTGGGCCCACAACAGTCCCAGACTGCACACCACGGGAATCTAGTCACATAGAGTATTTGGGTTCTTAGGGATTGGCTTGTTTTGGCCTTGTTTTGAAATTGGATTAGCTTGATTCTTGGCTTATTGTGAAAGTCGGGATGCTTATTTACTGCGCGAAAGTTGGCAACTGTGCTCCCCGGAACAGTTCATCGCTGGAGTTGAGAGAAAAATGAGAAGGGCCATCTAAACATTCAGATAAGTATCCTGCAAGTCCTTCTTAAGCAACATACTGCATAACTGTGGGATGGTTGTCTCCTCCATCAATTTCTTCAGTTGCCCGTTGAGGTGGATGCATTCATCTGTAAACGAATCTTCCAAGTCCTCACTGAACTTCGCTAACAAATTAGCAACACCTGTCGAGATTTCCGGTATAGTCAATGTCTTACTTTTCTAGAAAACTGAAGTGTTCAAACAATATGTTGTAAGCCTCACTTCGTCACACTGCAACTCTTCATGTAGTCTATCCATCAGTACATTCAATGTATTAATACAATAGTTGTCTCAACCTGTTTTCGGTTATTCATCTTCTTTATTATCATCAAACCTGGGGTTACATTTCTTCTTCTGCTTATGTTCATACTCATATTCATTAAGTCCAGATACTGATTTAGTGAATTGTTCGTAATGATCAAAATTGTCTCTTACGCTTGTCACAAATTCGGAAAGAGAACTGTAAAGCTGAACAATTGTTCCCAAATCAATGCGGACACTCTGCAACTTTACATCAACTGTTTTGAACTGCTGAAATATGTTTCCCCAGATGTTTGTCATTACTACAGTCTCCAGGTTTTCGAGTTTA
Organism: Malaclemys terrapin pileata; assembly: GCF_027887155.1. Taxonomy (NCBI): domain Eukaryota; kingdom Metazoa; phylum Chordata; order Testudines; family Emydidae; genus Malaclemys; species Malaclemys terrapin. The sequence goes on along the minus strand of NC_071505.1, from coordinate 840,373 downwards.
TCAAGAATACCCCTCGATTCATTTTGTGACATTGCCTTTTCAGAGGCATCATCTGAGATATGTTAAAGGGCATTAATAATATCAGTCCAACCTTCTTGAAGAGTCTGGCACGCATCTTGTCTCAGTGACCAACACATTTGAGATAAGCTTTTAACTACACGTGTATCAGGTTTGATACAAAACATTAATATGCCCCAACGATGGGTGGAAGCAGTGAAAAATTTGTACAGCTGCTGCAAAGTACACAAATAAGATGTTGTTTCATTGCAGCACTCGGCGGCATATGATCCCATGAGGTTAAGTGAGTGAGCTGCACACAGAATGTACTGAGCCCACCCATTCACTTCCCTTATTCTAGCTTGTACTCCTGAGTATGCACCAGACATATTGCTTGCATTATCGTAAGACTGGCGATGGCAGTCCCTAATGTCTAGGCCACATGTGTCCAAAGTATTCAGTACAGTCTCTGCGAGCTGTTGAGATTTGCAAGTTGCAGTGGGGGAGGTTTAGGTTGGATATTAGGAAAAACTATTTCACTAGGAGGGTGGTGAAACACTGGAATGCGTTACCTAGGGAGGTGGTGGAGTCTCCTTCCTTGGAGGTTTTTAAGGCCTGGCTTGACAAAGCCCTGGCTGGGATGATTTAGTTGGGCATTGGTCCTGCTTTGACCAAGGGGTTGGACTAGATGACCTCCTGAGGTCTCTTCCAACCCCGATATTCTATGATTCTATGATTTATACCCTGCATTGGGTATAAAGCCCACAAATCGTTCTATGGCTGTGCCATCTTCTTTTACATATCTTATTATGAACGTTAACTGGTCCACATGTGAAATGTCTGGAGTCAAATCAAAGCTTATTCTATAATATTTTTCACTCTTAACTTCATTCAGAATTTGTGTAGTTAATCAATCACTCATTAGTTGAATACATTCATTGCACACAGTTTTAGAGAGGTACAAAGTATGCCCGCTGCCCACATTTCCATACCGCTGCAAGTGTTCTGACAGAAATGAATCAAATTGTGCAATCAGTTCCAATGTTCCAAGGTAATTGCTGTTGTGTATACTACCAAAATGCTCATCATCACCTCAAAATGGCAGTCTGCAAGTCGCAAGAGATTTGACAGTTGCAGATACACATCTTAAAACACTTCTCCATTACTGCCTTTCCTTTTCCAACTGTTGCATAAGAATTCTGTCGACTCGCCCCTTGGCAGTTCCTCTTATTTTCAAAGTGGCAACACATGACTTGTGGTAAGGTGAATTTTCGTGCTGTGGAACAAGCATTGCGCCATTCTTCCAGTTGCTGAATCCTGTAGAAAATGCGTTTAGTTTGTTGCCTAAAAGGAGGCAAGGTAGGGATAACATACTACCTTTACTTTCTGAATAAACTAACCATGCTCTTACTTTTACTTCACCACTCTTTAGCTTCCTTTTAAAAAGTTCATCTGAACAAAATCTTAATGTATTGTCTCCATAAACTCACTTTGATTTGTCAAAGCCTACTTCAGTATTCTGATGTGCACCATGCATTGCTATACAATCTCGCGTTTCATCATTAATTATCCACTCAGCGGAATCAATACTAATGCTAAACATCACAGTTGTACGATCACACACATTTTCAGCCACTGTTTCATTTCTGTATTCTTTTCTATCAGACACAGAAAGCATAGAGTTGTCATGAAATCAGTTTCTTCATCCACTGTCTCTAATACACCCTTATCACTACAATTTTCCTCTTCAGCATTCCCAGTTTTATCACGACGCTTTGAACTGGTCTGACTACCAAAATAAACATCGATTTTCAGAACTTTATTTAGGAACTTGACTGTCTTTTTATGTTCTGCTTCTCTCTTAATCTTATTTTGATAATCACTCAATTTCTTCTTTGGTCTGCTCATTGTCACTGGGACAAAAAATACCCTGCACCAATATGAACGTGAAACTTATTTTGTATCGTATCAAATCTGTGTTGGCCGCAATATACTATGGTAAAGGTAGAAATAGCATTTGTGAACGTGCATGAATAGAGCTGCAAGCTCAGATGCGGGCTGGTAACTAAACATAGAGCATATACATGAGCATCTACAGACAGTGACAACGTTGGCCAATTACAAACAAGCAGAGCTGATACCACACGCAATATGAAATCCAGGTATAGTGTTGCCATGGTTTCCCATGTCATTTTATCCTCAAATTGTTTATAATTTTTAAAAATAAGCTTACGCTAACCACTTTTAACCACATATGTATTAACTTTTTAACTCTTAACCCACTTTTAACTTTTAGGCGCCACTAGAGCGCTGGCGCCCCTAGACATATGCCTACTGTGCCTAATTGGAAATCCAAACCTGGGTGGCACCTGTGGAGGAAGGTGGGGGCTGGGGTCAGGGTAGTGGTATATGGGTGGGGGGAGCAATCAGAGTGGGGGCTCTGGGGGAAGGTGGGGGTTGGGGTCAGAGTGGGGGTATATGAGTGGAGGGCTGGTGGGGGAGCGGTCAGGGTGGGGGTCAGGGTGCTTAGCCTCAGGCTGTAGGAAAAGAGGGCATGGTTTTAAGCAAGAATGAAAAGAAACAGAATTAAAACTTCCCCTGGACAAGTATAAACAGACGCCACTGGCATTCACTTTTTCATATAGATGTAAACTGCACAGGGCTAAAATACCAATGGAGGGTGGGAAACTGGTACACATTTTGTATGTCCACTGTAGATTATTCATTCAATAAAAGAGATTTACATCTCCTGAGGAAGGTTTTTGTGTTAAAACAATACCCCATTTTCAAGACATCTTTACTTCAGTAAATGGTACTTTATGTTAAAATGAATTGCAGCATTCCATGGCTCTGTACAGAATCATTAAAAGTGAGTCAGTGTCATGTGGACAGATAATATACTGCCATTACATTGTACAGATTCAGAATTGGAATGAACTTTTGTTATCTGGACAATATGACTTGGGTCTCTACCGCCACCGTGATCACAGATGCACAGTGGTATCCTTTGCACTCTCACCTCTGTCAAACAGAGGAGTGTCTCAAAAGCAATCGGGTTTCAGAAAAAAAACTGGTCCAGTGCCTCCAATTTCAAGAATCTCTGTCTTTCCACTGCACCTGTAGTTATTTTTGCTCTGATATGCTCTTTTGGCTCAGTTCTGTATTGGTGTTGTACTACTCCAATGGTTTTACAACAGAATTCATAAGAGCTAGTAGCCGCAGAGAAATCATACGCAAAGGGGATCAAATACTTTCCTCTTGTCATAGGTGCACAAATCCTGATACAAAGAGAAATCACTGTGGAGAGAATCACAAGGGAGTTCTCCGTACTTCTCATTCTGCAGTGCGCTGCATGTGAGTTACACACTCTACTACAAATCATTAGATAAAAATGTAAATAAACTCTATGAAACAAATTCCTATGTTTGAGATTTGTTTTAATACTGGCTGAAACCATCTCCAATCATACAAAGCTTAATTAGAAAAAAAAAACAGCATTCCAGAACCTCCATACACTTTCCCTCCTCTCCCCCACTACACCTTCCATGTATCTTCCAGGGCCACACAGGACCCCAGGCACTCCATTCCGCGGGAGATTACACATAATGACAGCCGCACATACACCCAGCTGTGAGAGCCTCCTTAGTGTATGTGCTTGTGAATCCCCTTTTCCCTCCCCTTTACAGATACTTTCCCCTGCATGTATGATGTTTACTTCAGCATTACAAAGGTATGTTTTCATGGGTGTGGAAGAAAAATCTACTTAGGGAAACTGAATTTATCTTCATTATTCCCCATCACATGATGGCTGCTGCTAACATTCACAGGCAATAGCAACAGGTGCATGTGCATTGTACTAGTCAGGCACACACAGCAATCATGACAAGGTTCATAGCACGGTGCAAACAAACAATTCCAGGCTCAGCACACTACAGCAACACACATTACTGTGGCTCAGTGCTAAACTGCTCCTTCAATGCCTCCCTCAGCCGAATAGCCCCCCGCTGGGCTCATCTTAAAGCCTTGTGTTCATAACACACAGCACAATGCTGAACAGCAGTGCAGGATCCAAGCTTTCTGACACAGATGGCTGGCTCGCAGGTTACTAGAGCAGTTGAAAAGTGATTGGAAATCTAGTAGGATGCCCATGGAATGATGGGATTGAGAAACTTGCATTGTGTGATGCTGTACCTGTCCCATGAGGCATTGCAAACCCTTCCCAAAGCACCCTGTGGGCTAGTTGCGCAGTGGGATAGCTACCACAGTGCACTGCTCCCTGTGTGGATGTAAGAGCTGTTAGTGTGGATGCGCTCTGCTGACACAAGAAGCATAGTGTGGACATGCAACAGTGATTTAACCACAGCGGTGGCCGTACATTGACGTAACTGAAGTCGATTTAAGTTTGTAGTGTAGAGAAGGACTGAGTGTGGCCAGGTAGGAGTTTGTGTGAGTGTGTATAGTGGGGGTGACTTGCACGTGTGAAAACTGGTGTGATTCAAAGAGTCCTAGATATTAAAGACTTGCCATACAGTAACTGTGATGCTTGAGATGTTCTCTGTATGTGCGTGCCTCTCCTGGCATGCATGCGCCCCTTGCACAGGCGTTCACCAGCAGTATCTAGGAGGGCCAGGCATGTGCCCTGCATGCCCTCGCTCTTCCTCTCCAAAGGGCAGAAAGGGTGTGGTCACTCCAACTGCCACTCAGTTGCTTTGCTGCCCAAAATCCAAATGAAAGCATCCAAGCTGTGGGTAAGGAAGTCAGGCTGTGGTCAGTGCACGTACAGAACGTCTCAAAGCATCGCAGTTACTGGGAGATGGGTGTCTGTACAAGTGGCTCCCATTCTTGGTGATTAGCTAGCAGTTAACTCCTCAAGGGAGTGGGAGCTAGGAGATCACCTGAGCCACGGCTGCAGTACTGCCCAGCCAAACTGAGCATCTGACCTGGAAGCTGACACCAACCAGAAGTGGTGAGTAAACTTATGAACACAGCTCCTTGCAGCTGCCCTGCAGACTAAAGCTACTGGGACTCTATTGAAACATGCTGCTGAGCTCTGACAGAATGAGATCTAATACACAATATAGGAGTCAATTTCTTAATGTTCTAGGGTGTTCTAACACGGTCTGACAGCCACTTTGACTGTCTTTGTGATGACACAGATCTTCCTTTGGATCTACTACCAAATGCCACAAACAGCATTGTGATCTGTCCTGTGTAGGTAATGAGACTCTCTTGCTGTCCAAGGTGTGGCATCTTGCCTCTCCTGGAAATGAGTGAGGCTTCAGAAGAATACTGGTAAATGTATATACTGATTGATATGAAAATCAGAGATGACCTTGCAGTGAGTACTAGGTTCCCACAAAGGGAAATTGTTTCCCAACAGAAGAAAAACTTGAGGCAGACTTTTAAAAAACCTCCTAACAGCATAATCGGGGAAAAAACAAGCCATTTTGGACTGGTGGATGATAGGCAGATATTGTTGCAAATTGAAATTTACTTGTATTAACTGACAGGCCTGCCTATTTCAACTATGACAAATGTTTAATATAACTGAAATTGTGGTTTACAATTGACTAAATCGGCACTGAGATGCACACAAAGAAAAACGCTTCCATTTTGCACTACATGTACATCTAGTGAAAGGTTTTCTACTCTGAAGCAGAATAACTTGAACCTCTTTTGAGCAACTTTCATCAACTGAAATTATCCAGGGACATCCACGCCGTAAGTGTAGGAGTGAAGGATCTGGGTGCAGGATTTGACCGTGATTTTGAGAGATTATGTCCATCAAAGGTGGAAGAGTTATGAAGAGATTATTTAAGAGATACACAAGGTGTGAATACCAAAACTGATGTTCAGTCATGCAGGAGCTATGAGGATCAGCCGTACCTGGGCCTGCCTCACCTTCCAAAGACCCCTTGGTATTAAAAGAAATGATGGGAATGCATATGTCAGGTGAATTGGATCATTGGGTCAGAAAAACATCTGAAAAGGAGCATAGACTTACTCCTCCTTGACAGTAAAAGTTAGGACACTTTATGTTTTCCTGGGCCGCAAACATCTCCTGGAGGAACTCCGCATGTCTGAAAAAATTGAGACGATACTGAGTACTTCAGAGACCACTTGTGACAAAGATGGGAGGCTTTTCTCCACCTTCTCGATGAGTGGCCCTTCCTCAATGTATACCGCACATACAGAGTTTCATCTCTTCCTATCTGGCATTGAGGGGGTTTGTTGTCAGCCCAGCATCTTCTAGGGACTGGAGAACGACCACTACATGCTTTAGGTGATCCTCCCAATCCCGCGTACAAATAGCCATATCACCCAAGTATGCTACGACATACCAGCCATGGGGGTCGAGGACCCAGTCCATTAACCATTGAAAAGTGGCAGGTGTTCCATAGAGGCCAAATGGCGCAGAACTGAGAGAGCCCGTAAGTGGTGATGAAGGCAGTCTTTTCATGGGACCCAGGTATAAGAGGAATTTGCTAATATCCCTTTCTGAGGTCAGATGTGGTAATATATTGGGCTTCACCCCAGCTGATCTTGGGATATACATACAACTTAGAAATGGCATTTATTTTTCTAAAATCAACACAAAATCAGGTGGTGCCATCCAGATTGGGGACCAAGACAATATGGCTCCTCCAGTCACTATGGGATTCATCTATAACCCCAGGCCCCAACATAGTCTGGAGTTCCTGCCATTCCGCTTCACACATCTCTGGGGCATAGGATGAGGCGCTTCTCTGACTCGGTGCCCCAGCTCTGTCTGGATACGGTGGCAAGCTAAGTGAGTTTGCACTGAGAGGCCGAAAATACTGTTGGGAAGGGGGCCACCAGGTGCTGCACCTGGGTGCTTTGCCCTGGTGGGAGTTTTCCTCCGACCCAAACAGAGCCTGGGGCTTTGTCACAGGGGACCTAGGGTCCCCGCTCTGCCTCATGAGGTCAGGAGGCTATGAAGAAAACCTCTTGTACTTTTCAGGGTTTGAAAAGATTTACATGGTAGATCTGTTTAATTTTCCTTGCATCAGGTTGCTAAATTTCATAATTAACTGGCCCTACCTGTCTTATTACCTCATAGGGTCACTGTCAATGGGCTGAAAGTTTGGACTCCATACTGGGGAGCAATAAACATACACAGTCTCTGGGCTTAACCACCTGGAGGTCTGAGTATAAGGGGATTCTGGAGATCCTGTAAACATTTGCAATATGTGCCCGAAATTCTCCCACTCCCTACGCAGCATGACTGAGTATGCGAGGCTGAAGGCTTTTCAACACTGGCCACTGATTCTGTGTTTGTGCCCAGCATGAGACAGGTGGGGCTTCAGTTTCAGAGGTACTGAGCATCCGCAGCTCCCACTGACTTTAACTGGAGCTGTAGGCGCTCAGCGTCCGAAAGGCAGGACCAAGATACCTCAAATTAGGTACAAAAACCTGAGGGTGCCATGGGGGCAGCACAGGATCACTCTATCTAATCGACAGGTTTCTGAGTAGCAGCCGTGTTAGTCTGTATCCACAAAAAGAACAGGAGTTCTAATCTATATTAGATATATCTATCTAATCGAGGCAGCTACCAGTGGTTACCTATCTTAAGAACATAAGAACAGCTATACTGGGTCAGAGCAAAGGTCCATCTAGTCCAGTATCCTGTCTTCCAGCAGTGGCCAATACCAGGTGCCCCAGAGGGAATGAACGAAATAGGTAATCATCAAGTGAACCGTCCCCATCACCCATTCCCACCTTCTGGCAAACAGAAGCTAGAGACACCATCCCTGCCCATCCTGGCTGATAGCCATTGATGGATGTATCCTCCATGAATTTATCAAGTTCTTTTTTGAACCCTGTTACAGTCTTGGCCTTCATAACATCCTCTGGCAAAGAGTTCCACAGATTGATTGTGCATTGTATAAAGAAATACTTCCTTATGTTTAACACCTGCTGCCTATTAATTTCATTTGGTGATCCCTTGTTCTTCTGTTATGAGGAGTAAATAACACTTCCTTATTTACTTTCTCCACACCAGTCATGATTTTATAGACGTCTATCATATCCCCCCTTAGTTGTCTCTTTTCCAAGCTGAAAAGTCCCAATCTTATTAATCTCTCATACGGAGCTGTTCCATACCCTTAATCATTTTTGTTGCCCTTTTCTGAACCTTTTCCAATTCCAATGTAACTTTTTTTGAGATGGGGCAACCACATCTGTACACAGTATTCAAGATACGAGTGTACCATGGATTTATATAAAGGCAATATGATATTTTCTGTCTTACGATCTATCCCTTTCTTAATGATTACCAACATTCTATTAGCTTTTTTGACTGCCGCTGCCCACTGAGTGGATGATTTCAGAGAACTATCCACAATGACTCCAAGATCTCTTTCTTGAGTGGTAACAGCTAATTTAGACCCTATTATTTTATATGCATAGTTGGGATTATGTTTTCCAATGTGCATTACTTTGCATTTATCAACATTGAATTCATCTGCCATTTTGTTGCCCAGTCACCCAGTTTTATGAGATCCCTTTGTAACTCTTTGCAATCTGCTTTGGACTTAACTATCTTGAGTAGTTTTGTATCATCTGCAAATTTTGCCAACTCGCTGTTTACCCCTTTCACCAGATCGTTTATGAATATGTTGAATAGGACTGGTAGGTAACTGTTTTTCTTCTTCAAGTGCTTGCTCATGTGGATTCCATGTTAGGTAACTCACAAGTGGTATTCACGGAAGTGGGCTCAGAGTTCACGGATGTGCTGTTTGCAACACTGCTCTGCCGAAGCTGGCATCATCCTGGGCTTGCTGGGTGATGGCGCAATGGGATGAGAAGGTATGGAACGAAGACCAGGTAGCGGTCCCGCAGATGTCTTGGAACAGTACCTGCACAAGGAAGGCCGCTGATGAAGCTTGCGCTCTGGTGGAATGGGCAATCATGATAGTAGGTGGTGACACCTTTGCTTGCTCGTAGGAGAACTTTATGATGGTCGTGATCCACGAGGAGATTCTCTGAGCGGACATGGGCAGATCTTTCATCGTGTCCACCACTGTGACGAAGAGCTGCATTGATTTACGGAAGGGTTTGGTCCTCTTGATGTAAAAGGCTATGGTCCGCCTAACATCCAAAGAGTGCAACCAATGCTCCTTGTTAGACTTGTGAGGCTTCGGAAAAAAGACCAGTAGGAAGATGTCCTGATTATAGTGGAACTGCAATACCACCTTTGGTAAGAAAGCTGGGTGGGGACACAGCAGAACTTTGTTATTGTAGAACACCGTATAAGGCAGTTCAGACATCAAAGCTCTAATCTCGGAGACCCCGCATGCCGAAGTGATAGCCACCAGGAAGGAGACCTTTCATGAGAGGATCAGTAGAGAACAAGAAGCCAGTGGCTTGAAGGGGGGATTCATGAGCCTTGACAGCACCAGGTTTAGGTCCCAAGGAGGGATCAGGTCATGAATCTGCGGGTATAGCCTTTCTAGTCCTTTCAGGAACCTGATCGTCATGTCGTGAGAGAAGACTGATCTACTGGGACTGACGGAGGGTGAAAAGCTGAGATGGCCTCCAAGTGAACCTTGATTGATGAAAGGGCCAGGCCTTGGTGCTTGAGATGGAGTAGGTAGTCCAAGATGGATTGAAGAGAGGACCTTGAGGGAGAAAGCCTCTGGCTTGAGGTCCAACAGGTAAAGCGTTTCCACTTGGCTAGGTAGGTCACCCTGGTGGAGGGCTTTCTGGTACCCAACAGGATGTATTGGACTTGCACCAAACAGGCCCATTCCTCCGCATTCAACCATGACGTCAGATGTCGTGAGAGAAGCTGTCCTGATTATTTCTGCAGAAAAGGACCTAGGGGTCACAGTGGACGAGAAGCCGGATATGAGTCAACAGTGTGCTCTTGTTGCCAAGAAGGCTAATGGCATTTTGGGCTGTATAAGTAGGGGCATTGCCAGCAGATCAAGGAACATGATCGTTCCCCTTTATTCGACATTGGTGAGGCCTCATCTGGAGTACTGTGTCCAGTTTTGGGCCCCACACTACAAGAAGGATGTGGAAATATTGGAAAGAGTCCAGCAGAGGGCAACAAAAATGATTAGGGGTCTGGAGCACATGACTTATGAGGAGAGGCTGAGGGAACTGGGATTGTTTAGTCTCCAGAAGAGAAAAATGAGGGGGGATTTGATAGCTGCTTTCAGCTACCTGAGGTGGGGTTCCAAAGAGGATGGAGCTCGGCTGTTCTCAGTGGTGGCAGATGACAGAACAAGGAACAATGGTCTCAAGTTGCAGTGGGGGAGGTCTAAGTTGGATATTAGGAAACACTATTTCACTAGGAGGGTGGTGAAGCACTGGAATGTTTTACCTAGGGAGGTGGTGGAATCTCCTTCCTTGGAGGTTTTTAAGGCCCGGCTTGACAAAGCCCTGGCTGGGATGATTTAGTTGGGAATTGGTCCTGCTTTGAGCAGGGCGTTGGACTAGATGACCTCCTGAGGTCCCTTCCAACCCTGATATTCTATGATTCTATGATTCTATGTATGGATGCTAGATTTGGGTGAAGCAGACAGCCCTGGTTCTGTGAGAGCAAGTCTGGTTGGAGCGGGAGCTCTAACAGGGTCACTATCGAGAGGTCCAAAAGTGTACCAAACTGGTGCTGGCATGGCCATGCCGGAGTTACCAGGATGACCTTCGCTTTGTACCTCTTGACCTTCAGGAGGACCTTGTGAAACAGGACTATCGATGGGAAGGCATATAGCAGTGTTCCCGTCCATGGGAGCAGGATGGCATTGGATAGGGAGCCTCAGGCAAGCCCATGAATCGAGCAAAACTGCTGACATTTTCTGTTCTGCCTGGACCTGTCTGGTTTTAAGATTAAGTTGGATGAGTTTATGGAGGGAATGGTTTAATGATAAAACATAGTAGCCAAGGAAAACCAAGCAATGGTACATGAACAGCATAATGGCCAACAAGAGTAAGGCTAGAGAGTCTTGCCTATATGCTCGGGGTATTACTGATCGCCATATTTGGGGTCGGGAAGGAATTTTCCTCCAGGGTAGATTGGCTGAGCCTCTGGAGGTTTTTCGCCTTCCTCCGCAGCATGGGGCAGGGATCACTAGCAGGAGGGTCTCAGCCGATTGAAGTCACTAAAACACAGGATTGGGGACTTCAACGCTAGAGTCCAGGGAAGGGTCTTGCGGCCTGCAGCATGCAGGGGGTCAGACCAGATGATCATAATGGTCCCTTCTGACCTTAATGTCTATGAGTCTATGAGTCTATGGATGCAACTAAGTCCACCTGGGGAGACCTCCACCTCTGGGGGATCATGCTGACAACTTCTGGGTGGAGTGACTACTCGTGACGAGAAGAGAAGGACCTGCTGAGGAGATCTGCCAGCTAATTGCAGGTGTCTGGAAGTGTGACATCTCAAGATGAATGGCATGCTGCACACAGAAGTCCCACAACCAGACAGCCTCTTGACACAGGGCCGACGAGTGGGCTCCGCCTTGCTTGTTGATGTAGAACATCGCGGTCGTATTGTCCATCAAGATCTGCACCACTCTGCCCTTTAGATAGGGACGGAACGCCTGGCAGACCAAGCATATCACCCTGAGTTCCCTGACGTTATATAGGGGGACTGATCCTCCTGGAACCAGAGGCACTGGTACTGAGGTTGCCGAAGTGGGCTCCCCACCCCAGATCCGAAGCATCGGAGACCACTATCACCGATGGGCGTGAGGCTACGAAGGGAACCCCTTTCAACACTGATTGCGGGTCCATCCACCAAGTCAGGGACAACAGAACATTCGATGGGACTGTGACCACTAAGTCCAAATTGTGTCTGCTGCGGGTGTAGACTGATACCAGTCACATCTGCAGGGGCCTGAGACACAGCCATGCATGCTGGACCATGTAAGTACATGTTGCCACGTGGCCTCCAGCCTGAGGCATACCCAGGCTGTTGTGAGCAGGTGGGCTCCGACGTGTGCGATGAGATCCGCCATAGCTTGGAGTCGGGACTCTGGTAGGTAGGCTCTGGCCTGGGTAGAGATGAGCACTGCACCTAAAAATTCTATTATCTGAACTGAGGTCAGAGTTGATTTCGGTTTGTCTATAAGCAGGACCTACTCTTGACATGTGGCTCATACTAAGGTGAGGCTGTGCTGGACCTGGTTTCGTGACCTGCCTCTGACAAGCCAGTCGCCAAGGTATGGATAGATCTATACACCTCGACATCTCAGGTAAGCTGCCACCATCGCCATGCATTTATGAAAACCCTCGGAACAGATAACAGGTCAAAGGGCAGTGCCGTGAATTGGTTGTGGCACTGGCCCACCACGAATCAGAGGAATCTCCTGTGTCTGTGGAAAATAGAAATATGGAAACAGGCGTCCTTCAAGTTGAGGGCGGCGTACGCGGCTCCTGGATCCAGAGAGGAGAGATGGAGGCCAGGGAGACCATGCGGAACTTCAATTTCTTGAGATATTTGTTAAGGTGACACAGATCTAAGATGGGCCTGAGGTCTCCTTTGGCCTTCGGAATTAGAAAATATCGGGAGTAAAACCCCTTCCCTCTCAGTTCTTGCAGAACATACTCTATGTCTCTACATGTAGGAGGGTTTCCACCTCCTGAACGAGAAGTTGCTCATGAGAAGAGACCCTGAAAGGGATGGGGAAGGGGAGTAGGAGGGAGGGATGGAGAAAAACTGCAGGGAATAACCAGCTGTTATGGTGCTGAGCACCCATTGGGCAGTGATGCTTTTAAAATGTCAAAAGATAAATGTGTGCTCCCCAAATCTGCACTGTACACTCACTGCAATAATGACAGGAACTGGCGGGAAATGGAGAGTTTTCACTCACTGTTTGAGGCACCTATTCTATTTCATATATTGCACTCGGCAGTACTGCATCTTAACCTTCCAAAGAGAAATAAACAAGGGACTAACAACTCACCCAGGTGGCTTTCTCTCTGTTCCTCTCCTCAGGGGAGTACTGGGGTGTTTAAAAAACAAATAAAAACCTGCCACGTTGTGTGCTGTTCTTAGGAAAGGCAGGTGAGAGAAGGGCATTTTGCACTTGAACTGGAAGATGCTGAGGTCAGATGTCATTCCTTGTTCCTGAAGCAGTGTGTTCCAAAGGCTCTGGCTAGCTCCAGCCAAAGCCCCACCTTCTGTGGACCACCTTCACCTTTGAAATAGTCTATTCCATTGTTCCTGAGGAGCAAGTTGTTGGCACCAGTGAAGGCCCTGAAATACGAAATGTCCTGGGCCCAGACCATTTAGTGCCTTGAAAATAAAGACTGAGACCTTAAACTTGACATGGTATTGGACAGGCAGCTGATGGAGTATCGGTGTGATGCTGCTGAGAAGACACACTGCTGCTTTCTTCACAGGCTGTGGTTTTCTCAGGGAAGATCCTTAGGCTGCTTTGTATTGGTGCAAGACCAGGCCCCTTTCACTTTGCAGAGGGCAGAGGCCCCTCCTGTGTCCCTACCTCAGTATGCGCTGAAGGTAGTTCTCTTGCAGAATAGTCTCTCCTCCAGGTTCTTCTGCCCACCCAGCTGCCCTTTTCAGGGAACCCATTTTGCAGGACTCAGCCTTCTCCCTCACTGCATCATAGCAATGTTTAGAGGATCAAAGTCAGTCTGAGAGGGGTTAAATCAGGTCCCAAATCAGGAGCAAGGTGGTTAAAGAGAGGAAATTCATGAGACTTTGAAGCAAGTGTGCAAGAGGGCAGAAGGAGGAATTGAAGCTCCAGATGAAAGGCTGTTGGCTCAGGCGGTCTATTTCAGATGGGGAATGACTCGTGGCAGGCAGGCACCAGATGGTGCATGGAAGAAAGGGTAGTTTGTATGCAAATGAAAGGGAAAAGAAGCCATTGTGTATAGCCCCTGTAGGAGTGAGCCCAGGACAGATCCTGCACGGCAGATGATTACCAGGGCACAGAGGATAAGATCTTGCCTTCCTAGGCTGTCCTCTTAAGGTACAATTGCCCTGCAGTGGGGAGCATGTGCCCAGCCCAGGAAGACAGACTCAAGCTAACAGGCTAGAAATAGCAGTGCAGAGGCTGTACCACTGGCACAGCTCAGGTGAGCTACCTGAGCTCGGACCAAGGGGCTCGGACCCAGCTACAGTGCAGACATACCCATTGAGTCACAGAACTAAAGATAGAAAAGACCCGTTAGGTCCTCTCTAGTTCACGCCCCAAAGAACCAAAGCAGAGCTGTTCCCTAGGGTGTTTTACTAGTGCATGTAATGTCGCTATCTGTATAAATGCACAAGGCGCTATAGTAAACAAACTCTCTCCCTGAGGTATTTGCTGACTGCTAGCCTATTTCCCCTTCATTGTCACTTAGCCAAGCTACAGAAATGTACAGCTCCTTTAATCTTCCTCATGAGTCAATCCTGGGGGCAGGGCCCATGCCATGTTTCGCTGTTTTCTCTCCAATTTGTCAGCACCTGCCCAGCCCCAAGGTGCTCAGTTCTGAGCACAGCATTGCAGGTGAGGCTACATCAGAGCCCTAAGGAGAGGGCTGGTACCTTCCTGCCCCTGTTCCGTGAGGCCTCTGCTATGCAGTACAAAACTCTTCAGCGGTTGTACCCCCTGGTAAGCTCTCACCCTCTCTCAGCCATGGCCGCTCCCCAGGTTTCTCCCCTCTTTGAGGATCTGGGCTGCAGAGAGAGACGCTGGCTCCCCTGTTGTCTCTAACATCTCTCGGCTCCTCGGGGTTATTCCTCTCCCCTCACTGGCATTTTTAGCTCCACTCAGTTTGGCTTCAGCTGCGTATTTCACTAATGTGCTGCTTACACCCTCCCTCGCCTAGGCCACTAGTGAAGATGGTAAGTTGGGTCCAATTAGGCAGCTGGTGAGCTGTGAGTGCTGCTTATCATGCTGATTTGTGTTATCACCTTATTTCCTTGTGCTCCCCCTGTCTACTGTAACCACGTCATTTCTTGAGCTACATCCACACTTCCCAGCTCACGCAGACATACTGGTGCCAGCTCTCACTGACCCAGCCCTCTACAAATAGTGTAGTCGCAGTGCCGGTCCCCAGAACATACTCCTGCAGCCCAGACGTGGGTGTGCTCAGGGCACCCTCCCACTGCTGCTCATGCTACAGTGGTGACACTGTTATTCTTAGTGCACCAGCTGGATGAGCGCTAGTGTTTCAGCTGGGAACCACACCCCAGCTCCACGTATAGACACGATTGTATTTTACACTTAACATGTGAGCTTTTCACGGCTGGGACTGTCTCTTTGTACAGCACCCAGCAAAGCGGTGCCCTGACCTGTGGCAGGGCTCCTACATGTTACCACAACACAAGTCAATAAATAATAATAATAATACATAAAGGTCTCACATTGACCCCTGCCATACTCCCAAGCATCTCCCCTAGCTCCACAATTGGATTTTTATCATTACACTCTGTTTAAAATCTTTTATGAGAAAAGAAATCAGTAATTGATGAAACAATCCCCCAGGACCTGCCTACACGAGGGTAAAACGGGCTTTTTCAGCCAAGTCAGCATAACCTGACTGAGACATACACGCCCTTTAACACGACCCATTCAAATGATCCTAAAGATGTTAAATTGTGTCCACATGGGTATAAAGGGAGGGGGGGGGGGGTTCAACCCAGAGAAGCTAACTTGATTGAAAACCCCTTTTTCATAGAATCATAGAATATCAGGGTTGGAAGGGACCTCAGGAGGTCATCTAGTCTAACCCCCTGCTCAAAGCAGGATCAATTCCCAACTAAATCTTTTTCACCCTGTAGACAGGGCCTCACAGGGTCCTCAGACCCTGGGCACTAGGAAGTGGAAAAGGGGATGAAGGAGGAAGAGGCCACCAACATTGTTGCAAATCTTGTCCTAATTTTACCAAGAGTGATGATGACTTCTTCCTTCGTGTTACTAATACACTTTTTCTCTGGTGACCACTTTCTGGGATGTGTGTGAACTTTTCCAGATTTTCTTCTTCCTCCTGTTTGACTTGGGCTTTCTGAATTCCTGGCCCTGGCTCTGGGACCCCCTTTCCTATGAAGAGTTTGGCAGGGGAAGATGAGGTCTTTCCACTGACCCTACAGAAGGATCCAAGGCCGATGGGTAAGACAGAAGAACATGGCTGTTTAGGAGTAGTATTGTGCAGAAGTCTAGGGTTTCTCAAGGATCCTAGAAACTGTGGCAGAGCTCCGACTTTGTCCCCGTGGGTCCCGTGCTTCCAGGAGGTTTATGCTAGCCTCAGAGGCTCCCTGCGACCCTCCACGTAACCCTTCTCTCTCTAGGGCCATGGTACAGTCTACTGGGCCCTTTTCATCATAAGTCAGCAAGGAGGTTGGTAGAGAACTCCCACAGTCTCTGTTGTCCCTACAGGCTTATTCAAGAACAGTTGAGTCTCCTGTCCTGACAGGGGCCTGTCTTCCCCTCCCAGG
The DNA here is from genome assembly GCF_027887155.1 of Malaclemys terrapin pileata. NCBI lineage: Eukaryota > Metazoa > Chordata > Testudines > Emydidae > Malaclemys > Malaclemys terrapin. Next base: position 823,962 of record NC_071505.1, on the reverse strand, counting down.
AGGTGTTTCTGTAGTGGCGGGAGGGAACCCGGGCCCGCCCTCTACTCCGGGTTCCAGCCCAGGGCCCTGTGGACTGCAGCTGTTTATAGAGTGCCTCCTGGTACAGTTGCACGACACCTACAACTCCCTGGGCTTCTTCTCCATGGCCTCCTCCCAACACCTTCTTTGTCCTCACCACCGGACCTTCCTCCTGATGTCTGATAACGCTTGTACTTCTCTGTCCTCCAGCAGTGCGCCTACTCACTCTCAGCTTCTTGCACACCTCTTGCTCCCAGTTCCTCACACACACTTCCTCTCCTCTGGCTCCCTGGCTCCCCCTGGCTTGACTGGAGTGAGCCCTTTTATAGCATCTGAGGGGCCTTAATTAGAGTCAGGTGCTTCACTGCCTCACCTGACTTAGCAGGTTAATTGGAGTCAGGTGTTCTCATTAGCCTGGAGCAGCCCCTGCTCTGGTCACTCAGGGAACAGAAAACTGCATATCCAGTGGCCAGTAGATCTGCCTTCTACGACTCTGCAGTTCCCAACTGGCCTGGGTCTATCACACAACCGTTTCTTTGTTTAGAAATCATGTAAGATTCACACCCTGATTCACCCCAAATTCCAAAGGGATTTTCAGTGGAAATGGCTCTGCTTCCCCAGCTTCTGCATCAAAACACGCAGAGCTGAAAATGTCACCTCGTTCTGGTGCAAGAGAAGGAATATCCCAGGTAGCTTGGCCCCAGGAGTAGCTGAGAATGAGGTCTCTGTTTGGAGTATCTAACTGCAATTTAATCTGAAGATAGAAACAAAGCTCTCCCAGATTGGAGTTTACTCTGTTACTATGAGCCTGGGTAAGGAATTTTCCTATAGGTAGCACCTCTCTACCTATCCAGCAATGTCTTTACAGTTCTTCCCAAGCACGCGTGCATGAGAGAGCGAAGATGACTAACCCTTTCCCCAGCACAGCAGCAGAATTTCATGAGGTTTCCAGCTCCATGGAACCTTTTTGCCACCACTGTCCTGCAGACCACATCCTGGAGTCCTTCTACCAGGATTTGGAGAGTTCTCTCAGAATGGTGCTGAGCAGCTTGAAGACCCCATATGCTTGAAATATGACAGTATGGTTATGTGCCCCAAGGAAAAAGGCCATAGACGCATCTCACAAGGAGGCAGCTGGTGTCAGCTTTTCAAAACTGTACCATGCTCAAGCCTACACAGCAGCCACTGTGATCCCAGGATCCCCTCAATGCTGCCTGGAAGAGGGCACACAATACCGTTACTCTTATCATGCCTGACACACTCATTGCTCAGATCACTGCTGTCATAATCTGTGTCTAACAGGTATCGTGCAAGGTGCCACATGCAAACTCTGGTCATTAACATTGTTGCGTGATGTGGATACGGATGGTGCATAAAGAATGATAGGTGTGTGCTGGAGCGATGCTCCTAAAATGTATTCGGCAGACAGCGCCTAGCCCCAGCCTGCCCTAGACAAAGGAATCTGCCTCTCAGGCGGGATGGTGTCTCCAGTGTAGATTAAGCAAAGTGTGACCCAAGACAATGAAAAGCACATTTCCATGCATGGCAAAAAACAAACAAACAAAAAAAAAGCCTTCAGGAGAGTAAGCAGGGGAAGATGACCTCTTAACAATCTCGATGCGTGATGGAGCTTGCACCCCCGGGAAGCCTTCCTGTCTCTTGAAACAGGGTCAACGAACTTTGGGAAGATACAAGCAGAGGCAAAAAGTCATTTTGCCATCCATCAGTGAGGGGCTGCTAGGGTACAGCACCCTTCGAGCCTATGGAAGTTGGGTGCCCTGGTCTGGAGGACTACCTGAAGGAGGGAGCTTGGCTGTTCTCAGTGATGGCAAATGACAGAACAAGGAGCAATTGTCTCAAGTTGCAGTGGGGGAGGTCTACGTTGGATATTAGGAAACACTATTTCACTAGGAGGGTGGTGAAGCACAGGAATGGGTTACCTAGGGAGGTGTTAGAATCTCCGTCCTTAGAGGTTTTTAAGGCCTGGCTTGACAAAGCCCTGGCTGGGATGATTTAGTTGGGGTTGGTCCTGCTTTGAGCAGGGGGTTGGACTAGATGACCTCCTGAGGTCCCTTCCAACCCTGATATTCTCTGATTCTCTGAGGAAGGCTGATAACTTGATGTAAGTAAGGAAACTGCTTAGGCAAAGACTGTAATTTCCTAGAATTAAGTTTTAGTCACTAGAAAGCAGGTTTGGTTTTGTTTTATTTCTGTTCTTCCCTCTCTCTTTCACTCTTACCTAAAATCACTTACCCTATGTTCTTTGTTAACAAAATAATTCTGGTTTTTTTACAAAACCATCTCGGTGCTGTGTACTAAATTGAAATGTGGGTCTGCGGCCAAACTAACAGACAGGAGTATGTTCTGTCTCTTTGGAGGCAGCCAATTTGGTAACTGGCATGGGGGTCCAGCGAGTGGAGGCAATTCTGAGGAGACTCCAGCCTGAAGGGCTGCTGTTGTCACCCTGCAAGGAGTCCCCAGGCTGGTAGAAGCCTGGGTGAGGCCACTGGATAGTGAGTAAATGGCTGGGGTCAGGGCTCTGAGCCAAAGCAGCACAGCACAGAAGCACCCAGAGTTACAGGGCAGGCGGTGACACAACCCCTTACTGGTCTGGGTGAAACCCCAAAATGTCACAGACACTGGTGGTAGCAGAATGACTAAACCACTATGCAGATATTAAAGGGTGATTTTACCCCATTCTATTCTGATCTGGATCGCCCTTTCTCATGCATTTTACCACCATGGAGTTTAGAGGCGGCTGAAATCAGAAGAGCTAGTAAAAGATAAAGAGGATGCTGGAGATGTGAAGATGACACTGCCCAATGCCAGGGCACGAGGGAGGCACAATGGGTTGCACACTAGCTCTGACCTTGGTGGAGTGGAAGGCTATAAGGATGGTAGGAAGCAGAATGAGGCTCATGGCGGCATTGTAAAAACTTACCCTGTGGGCAGGTTATTCCATAGCTGCCTACTGAGAGGTTCTCTGTGCCCTCCTCTGAAGCAGCTGGTGCTGGCCACTGTCAGAGACACGATACTGCACTAGATGGGCCACCGGTCTGATCTAGTAACACAGCACCCCGGACCTTATGGCAGAGCATATGGGATGTGTGATGAGGCTTGTGGGGGTGCTGTCTGCAGTACTGCGGAAGGATATAGTGTATTGCTGCAAGATTTGTAGCAGGGACTGTGATGTTAAAATTCCAGTGCACAACACAAGGTCATGGCAGCAGCTGGCGGACATACTGGGGATTCTTGTCTCAGGGCTATGCGGAGCTGGGACAGTGGAAGCTCGTTCTCTCTTTATCACTGAACCGTTCAGGAGCAGCATCGCTACACAAAGCCTGCTGACAAAGGTACTGGGGAGGGAGAGAAAGGGCACAAGGAAGAGGAAGGTTAATACAGAAGAGGAGAATCAGGAAGAAAGGAGAGAGACAGAAATTCAAGCAGGCACCCCAGGAGAGCTAAGGAGAAGGGGAGTAAAAATCCAGTCTGACTACAAGCGTAATCCTGTAAGTGCTCAAATGCCCAATGGCGGCAGAAGAGGGGGGAAGGGGCATCTTTGGAGCAAGGAGGGCACAATGTGCAATGATAAGTCAGGAGCCAAGCAGTCAAGCTGTCTCAACAACAAGAGTGCAGCCCAGAAACCTGGAACTTTAGCAAAGGCACAGCACAGAGCACAGCACAGAGCTCCATGTAAGAAAGCCCTCTGGGATCTCAGCGAACACTAATCAGGTTGTATGTGCCCGGTGGGGAAGAAGAGTGGTTACTGTCTTACTGCAGCGCAGGAAATTTCAGAAGTTACTTAGAGTTGCCTAGATATAGCCAGAGATTTATGGACAAAGGGCTGCATCCATCCCGTGGGGAAAAGATTATGGATCTGGAGATGGTGATACTGAGATGCTATAAAGCCATAGGCAGTCTCCGCCTAACTGGGGTTCTGGGCAAAGGGCTGAGTCCTTCCACTCAGTGTGCAGCGGCAGTCAAAAAAGTGAACAGAATGTTGGGAATCATCAAGAAAGGGATAAATAATAAGACAGAAAATATCATATTGCCTCTATATAAATCCATGGTATGCCCACACCTTGAATACTGCATGCAGATGTGGTCTCCCCATCTCTAAAAAGATATATTGGAATTGGAAAAGGTTCAGAAAAGGGCAACAAAAATGATTAGGGGTATAAAACGGCTTTCGTATGAGGAGAGATTAATAAGACTGGGACTTTTCAGCTTGGAAAAGAGGCAACTAAAGGGGGGATATGATAGAGGTATATAAATCATGAGTGGTATAGAGAAAGCAAATAAGGAAGTGTTATTTACTCCTTCTCATAATACAAGAACAAGGAGCTACCAAATGAAATTAATAGGTAGCAGGTTTAAAACAAACACAAGAAAGTATTTTTTCACACTACCCACTGTCAACCTCTGGAACTCCTTGCCAGAGGGTGTTGTGAAGGCCAATACTATAATGGGGTTCAAAAGGGAGCTAGATAGATTCATGGAAGATAGGTCCATCAATGGCTAGTAGCCAAGATGGGCAGGAATGGTGTCCCTAGCCTCTGTTTGCCAGGAGCTGGGATTGGGTGACAGGGGATGGATCACTTGACGATTACCTGTCATTCCCTTTGGGGCACCTGCCATTGGCCACTGTCACAGGACAGGATACTGGGCTTGATGGACCTTTGGTCTGACCCTGTATGGCCGTTCTTATGTCCTGTACTGTAGGGCAGAAGAATAAACATGCGTTTGAGTATGCAGTGAAATCCATAAACCTGCCTCCAGGAACAGAACCTTAGTCTCATAGCACCCTGGGGATTTACGAACCAGATTCCCTGTATGCACCAATCCAGTGGAAACTACCAGGATGGAGAAGTCTACCAGCCAGAAATCAGACTGCTGCTCATCAGAAAGTAGCTTTCGGCCATGTTTTCTCCAGCTAACAAACACCACAGTGTGGGTCACCCACCCCACCCCAAAATCCACAAGCTGTTGCCACCCCGGGGGGAAGGTAGCATGGGCACTAAATGGGGTGTCCAAAGAGAAACACTTTGCTTAGTTCACACAATCTAGTTTGATGATTATTTTCTGTTTCTTCTCAAGAGTTTAATCAAAGTATGTTGAGTGAGTTTTTTGCTGCAAAATGAATCACTCGAGTTGCCATGACAACACTGCTCTAGCCAGTCTGGTTAATCTGCTACTTCCCTGTTTGCCTTTTGCTCTTCAGGAGCGGAAATGCCTTGCCTTTGATTTGAAGAAGCTCCATCCTGTTTGGCGAGGGGTGAGGGAGGAAACTAAACTGGACTTCTCTAGGGAACTCCCAGCATTTGAGACTATTCAGTGTCACTTAGGCAGCAGCGGGACCAAGCTGCAGCCAATCCCAAGCCAGCAGTCTAATGAGTTGAAATGCAATCAATGTTCGGTTATTTAGAGATTTTCTGGCCCGGTGTTAAATATTCATTTAAAAGAGCAAAAATAAACCAAGAGCAAATGTTTCCACAGTTCCAAGGTGGGAGGCCACATTTACATTTTAATAGAGGAAATTTACAAAATGGAGCAAAGAGAATGCACACACATGGCTATCTGCAAACTCTCCTGATGCAATCCCATGCCACATGGCAGCTGCAAATTTACTCACTACTCCTCCACTCCAGGCAGGGAAGAGAGGCCACTGGAAACAGACTTTCCAGGAATTATCCCAGGCCCCTAAACTGAAAAGATGAATGACTGAAATACTGGTAGGCAGGCAGACTCCCTGCAAGAAACCAGGAGCAGCCTGTGAGCAGTCCACTGGCAGTAGAGGCCATCCACTGACAAGTCCTGTGCAAAGAAGCACTACCCAAATGCCTAATATTTTTTTTCATTTAAATTTTTAAAAAATCTCCTCTTCCTCCAATCTCTCCTTCCTACTCCTTCATCCTCTCAGCAATACAATTTCATCCCCTATGACTCTTCGCCTTGGCAGGGTCCGCCAAAGCCACTTCCTTCCACCAAGACCCCTCTCAAGTCACTTCATGTAACTCACCTTTTACAAAACTGTCTCTCAGCTTCCCCTCTCCCCCCACCCAAATGGCAATTCCTTGTTTTTCTGGCCTTACAGAGACTGTGAGCCTCTCAAAGCTGGCAATTGGTCTCACTCATCAAAGTGCAATGTACATTTAAGGCATTATAGACACTTAGTTTCATTGATAACTGTTCCCTACAGGCAATTCCCTAAGGCTTTGTCCAGTTCCACTTTAAATAAATTAAACATGAGGCTTTCACTCCTTCTCTTGGGAGATTATTCCACAGCCTGATGCATCTTACTGTCAGGAAGTTCTCTCTCATCTGCAGCTTATGATTTCTTTTTCCTTTGCTCTGTTTAACCCTCTAGCCCCTCAGAAATCCTACCAGGAACCCCACAAAAGAAATCCTACCAAAGCCACAAATCCATTAACGGATGGATACAGAAAAGGAAGAAATGACTGGAAACAAGAACAACGATGTACACATACATTGCATAAATGACAAATTACTTCTTCTCTGGTTTCAGAGCAGCAGCCGTGTTAGTCTGTGTCCGCAAAAAGAACAGGAGTACTTGTGGCACCTTAGAGACTAACAAATTTATTTGAGCATAAGCTTTCGTGGGCATCCAAAGAAGTGGGCTGTAGCCCACGAAAGCTTATGCTCAAATAAATTTGTTAGTCTCTAAGGTGCCACAAGTACTCCTGTTCTTTTTATTTCTTCTCTATCAGTAACTAATGAAGGTGGTAAACAGCGTTTACTCAAACTAAGAGTTATGCATCTTTAAATCAGCAGGTTTGGATAACTTGCACCCAAAAGTTTTCAAAAAGTTAGCCAAGGAGCTCTCTGAACTGTTAATTTTAATTTATAGTTCATCAGAATTTCCCGAGGACTGGAAGAAGCTAGTGTTGTGCCAGCTTTTAAAAGGGTATAAACAGAATGCCCCTTTTGATTGTGAAATGCTCACAGAGACTAGAGAGGCTATAAAAACAGAAAACTCAATCATAATAGGGGATTTCAACTATCCCCATATTGACTGGTACGTGATACCTCAAGATGGGATGCAAGATAAAATTTCTAGCCACCATTAATGACTGCTTCTTAAAGGTGAGAGGCGATTTCTGATTTAGTTATAAGCAGCACATAGGAAATGGTCCAAGAGGTGAATATAGCCAAGCCTCTCAGTAATTGCAGCCATAATGTAATTAAATCTAACAATGTTATGGGGGGAAATACCAAAGAAACCCACCACAGTAGCATTTAACTTCAAATTAAAAGGAACAGTCACAAGACCCTTCTGCCAGGTGGAGCCAGCAACAACAATGGCCAAGTTCAGTATCTAGGAGTTCCTTTGGGTTCAAAAGGGAGCTAGATAGATTATGGAAGATAGGTCCATCAATGGCTATTAGCCAGGATGGGAAGGAATGGTGTCCCTAGCCTCTGTTTGCCGGAAGCTGGAAATAGGCGACAGGGGATGGATCACTTGATGTTTCCCTGTTCTGTTCATTCCCTCTGGGGCACCTGCCATTGGCCGCTGTCAGAGGACAGGGTACTGGGCTTGATGGACCTTTGGTCTGACTCAGGATGGCCGTTCTTATGTTCTTATGCTTGCAAGCTGCATGGAAACTATTTTAAAGCACCATTATAGAGGCTCAAACGAAATGTATACCCTAAATTAAAAAAAAAACAGTAAGAGGGCCATAAAAACACCATCATGGCTAATCAACAGAGTAAAAGAGGCAGTCAGAGACAAAAAAACGTTCTTTCAAAATTGGAAGTCAAATACTACAAAGGAAAATAGAAAGGAGCATAAACTCTGGCAAATTATCTGTGTAGACCTCTTGAATCCAAGATTGGGTGCAGGCAGAAGAGAGAAATAACAGTGAAAACAGGCGGAGTTTCTAACCTTGCTCCTAATAAAGTGAACAAATAGGGTCCAAAATTATCCTCTTCCTGGATTTTGGCTTTACTGGTAACGCATATACCAACTCCAAACAGATTTTAGCCTAAGCTCTCTCTCCAAGCCTGGTTGTACTAGGATATTTCCTCCAGAACTTTTCTTTCCCAGTTCTCTCTGCACCTGAGAGAGACACAAAACTGCTTATATCCTGGTTTGAACCAAACTACTAGTATGGCTCAGCAGCAGTGCCACTGCATAGGCGCCAACTCCATGGGTGCTCTGGGGCTGGAGCACCCATGGGGAAAAAATGGTGGGTGCTGAACACCCACTGGCAGCCCTCTATCAGCCCCCTCCCTCCTCCAGTGGGCCCCATGCATCAGTGCCTTTCTCTCCCTCCCCATGCCTCCTGCCCACCATAATCAGCTGTTTTGAGGCATGCAGGAGGCTGGGGGGGGGGAGTGAGGATACAGTGCACTTGGGGGAGGGAAGAGGCAGGGTGGGGCAGGGGTGGGAAAAGGCAGGGCAGGGGTTGAGCACCCCCCGACACATTGGAAAGTCAATGCCTGTGTGCCATTGCATCTTCATGAAGGCTGTCAGAGGTCCACATGGTGTGTTAGGCCACAGACCTGTATTCAGTCTCTCTGGGAGGGTAACCGTTTAATGCTAGGCCCTAGGCCTCCACTGTTTTCAAAGGAGAGACCCCCTCCTCCACTATTCTGAAACTGCAGGCTTCAGTACCTCTGTTTTTCACTGTGGCTCCTTCAGCTAGGTCCAAAATAGTATGAACCTGCTGTTGGAGACTGAACCCTCTTGGAGCCGCACAGCCAGCAGGTGTTTTGCAGTGACACTGACTGCCATTTCAAAACAAGCCAACATCTTTAGTCAACTGGAATTCAATATTTTATAGATTCATAAATTCCAAAGCCAGAAGGGACCATTGTGATAATCTAATCTGACCTCCTGTGTGAAACAGGCCAGAGAGCTGCCCCCAAATAATTCCTTTTGAACTAGAGTATATCTTTTAGAAAAAACATCCAATCTTGATTTTAATAATTGTCTCTACAACTCTTAGCAAATCGTTCCAAAGGTTAATTACCTTTATGGGTAAAAAATTATGCCTTATTTCCACTCTGACTTTGTCTAGCTTCAACTTGCAGTCATTGGATTGAGTTATGTCTTTCTATGGTAGATTGAAGCAATCATGATTTAATGTTTGTTCCACATGTAGGTACTTATAGACTGTGATCAAGTCACCCCTTAACCTTCCCTTTGTTAAGCTAAATAGATTAAGCTCTTTGAGTCCATCACTACAAGGCAGATTCTTGTGGCTCTTCTCTGAACCCTCTCCAATTTATCAACATCCTTTTTGAATTGTTGACACTAGACCAGAACACAGAGGCAGACACATCAGTACTACAGACAGAATTAAAATATCTCTCTACCCCCACTCGAGATGCCCCTGTTTATGGATCCATTTTAGTGTTCTGAGGTTAGAATGGAAAAGCAAAGCTTGCATGCAGGTCTGTGCTGGCAGTAGAACCCGTCTCTTTAGCCCAAGGCATGCAGGATTCCATCTTTCTTCTTGCCCTGGACAGCAGTCTACTTAACACAGTCTTCTGACACCTCCATTTCTTTGATTCAGCTTGCAGTCATGCTGATTCCACTTGTTCTGTTTGCATTGGCTGTCAGTCATTAAAAGTTAATGTCTGGACACTGGTCTCCCATTGTATCTCCAAGGTAACTGCTCATAGGGGTCAATCTTTGATTGTTCATTCCCACCAACCCAGACATGCCTACTTCCTGCATAGCTCCTATCCAGTCCTCCTTTCCCAGAAAGAAATTAACCTCCTCAGTCATATTAGGTCACAAAACACAGTGAGTGGATAAACTGAGACATCTTTTTCATAAAAATGATACAGAAATTTCACATATTCTCTGCATAGGCTTTATGAACCTTACAAGAAGAAAATTTGAGAAAGGAGCCATACATCCTTTTCAGAGTCCTGGAGTCTGCCAGAGTTAAAAAAGGAATAAAACTTTTCACAGTTCTGCTCAGGAACCTTTTCTTATGGCTTCTGCCTAAAACAGTGTACAATGTCATCCTTCAGCACTTTGTAGTAAGAAGCTTGAAAAGGGACTGAGAAGGAAGGTGAGTAGTTGGCATGGCAAGGAACTGGACAGCATAACCACTCTTTTCTACTTCTAATACATCTAATCTACCTGAAGTAATTCCACGCCGTGCTGTTCTGAAGGAGCCAAAGTGGCTCCAGAGAGGACAGGGAAAATGAAGAATCTTCTTTTGAAATTGGTTCAGGTTCTCTGCTGAAATATCAAATCTGCTGCCTCAAGACAGGCAGAACCGAAGCAGACTTATCTGACCCAAAGGCTCCCTGGGCTTCTGTCTGAACAAATCAGATTGGGAATCAGATTGGGAACATGGAATCAGGCATTTGAGATATCCTGAGCCTCGCATGAGGTCAACTAGTCACAGCAGTGGTCTTCCCTCCATAGCATCAGAAGAAGCATGAACAATGCTGATTGAAGCCCTAATTCAGAGATTGCCCTTACTGCAACAGTTTTCAGGAATATGTGCCACCAAAAATGACATTTTATTTCACATGAAGTTACAAAGAGTCTATAAGAGCTTGGCAAGTGGCCATGTGCAACCCTAGTGCTCAGGGGAGTAGAATTTATAGCCCTTGTCCCTTAAGTCCTTAGCTGCTGGAAGAGTCTTGGCAGAACTAGACAATTTTGATTTGTTCACCCTCACAGAGATCACAAGAGTCCCTGACATTGAGTTCTGATAGAAACAGTCATAGCGCAGTGGTGATATTTGGTACAGCCTGTCCACCTTCGTTACTGTTGCCAGGGGTCCATAAGAACATAGAACTGGAAGGGACCTCCTGGGTTATCAAGTGCAGTCCTCTGCTATCACAGGAAACCCCATCATATAATCCCATTCATATATTTATCAAGATTAAAGTATATCAAGGATTATTTAAACCACAGGTCTTGGACAGGCTCCAAAAGATCCTTGTTAATGAGGCATATTTTATTCTTTTGTTTGAGCTCTAAAATGTGAAGCAGTTTGTGGGATTTTTCTGAGCTATCTGACTATGGAATAACCACAGCTTCAGATCATCCTCCTAACATATCTTGGTACAAACGACAGTCTTGGAGAAGGGGAATTTAATGACTGAACAGCTGGGTCATCTGCATCAGATAGAACTCTACTATAACCTGTTCAGGAAGGACAGTGGGCAAGATTTTTACAGGTTTATTGGCAACTGAAGATGCAAATAGGTGCCTAGTGGAATTTTCAGAATCACATAGTTGCCTAACTCCTATTGACTTTAATGTTGATTGGCATTAAATTACATTCCTATCCTATAATTCCTTATTAATTGAATCCCATATTAGCTTTTCTATTATTTTGCCTGGTATCGATGTCAGGCTAACCAGCCAATAGTTAACCAAGTCATCCCACTTGCCCTTTCTGAATATTGGCATAACACTCACAATCTTCCAGTTTTCTGGAATTTCCACAGTATTCCAAAATTTATTAAAAATTACATTAGTGGGCCAGAGATCTCCTCAGCCAATGCTTTAAGGACTCTTGGGTGCAATTTATCTTGGCCTGATGATTTAAAAATATTTATCCCTAGTAGATGTTGTTTAACATCCTTCTTGGTTACTAATGGACTGGAAAGTATTTAATCATCCTCATATGATAGTAGTACCTCATCCCACTTCTTTTGTTCAAAACAAAAATATTTATTGAACAATTCTGTCTTTTCGGCAACATTAACAATAATCTTACCATCTCCATTTAGTAATGGGCCTATACCATTGCTAGAATTTCTTTTGTTCCTAATACACTTTAAAAGGTTATTCTTACTACCCTTAGCCGTGCCAAACTTTTCACTGATGTCTAATAATGTCCCTTATGTCTTTTAAAAAATATGATGAAAAACTGGAGAAGGTGCAGAAAAGAGAAACAAAAATGGTTTGAGTGCTGAAAAAATGCCAAGCAGGGAGAGACTTAAAGAGCTTAATCTGTTTAGCTTATAAAAAAAAGATCAAGAGTTGACTTGATTACAGTGTATGAGAATCTTCCCAGAGAGAAAGTATGGGGTTCTAAAGGGCTCTTTAATCTAGAGGAGAAAAGCAGAACAAGAACCAATGGCTGGAAGCTGCAACCAGACATATTCAAATTAGAAATAAGACACACATTTTTAACAGTGAGGGCAATTAAGCACTGGAACCAACTAGCAAGGGAAATGGTGGATTCTCCATCTCTTGAAATCTTCACATAGAGATTGGATGCCATTCTGGAAGACATTTTTTAGTCAAACACTAGTAACTGGGTTCAATAGAGGGGGTATATATCAATGAAATGAATGACCTATGATAGATGATCTAATGGCCCTTTCTGGCATAAACGCTATGATTCTATGCACTCCTCTCCACAAGAGCATAGGCGCTGCCAGACTGGATTAGACCCAACATCCACCTACTCCAGTATCCTGTCTCTGACAATGGCCACTACCAGATGCTTCAGAGGAAGGTGTAAGAACCCTGAAATAGCGTATGTGGGACATGAGCCACCCACATAAAGTCTCATCCTGCTTTCTAATAGTAAAAGAACAGCTTAAGCCCTGGAGCATGAAGTTTAATATCCCTTCCAAAAATGTTACCAATTTCGTTATGATACCTGGATATTCTTGATACCCATAGAAATGTTCAATCCCTCTTTGAATTTTGCTAAGTTCCTGGTCTTAATGATTTCCTCTGGCAATGACTTTCACAGGCTAATTAGGCATTGTGTGAAAAGCATTTCCTTTGATCAATTTTTAATTCACCTTCAAAGCCCAACTCCGAACAGTCATTCTAATCACTTTGGGCAATATCATTCTCTCATACGTGAGTGAGGAGCCTCATGATGCTGTGGGAAAGAGGTTCTGGATTCTCAGTCCTGAACCAGATTCTTCTAAGACAGATCTATTGAGAACTGCTGTGGCAGCAGCACCAGACCACGTGCAAGACCACAGGACCCATAAAGGTGGTAGAGGTTAAGGGGCTGGCATAAACAATGGTGGGTGAAAAGACTGGCTCCCAAAGCACTAAAAGACAAATGGAAATGGATGTTTCCCCTGAAGAGGCAGTAAGGCCTCCTACAAGAGCCAAGCACACCAAGGATGGCTACTCGAGTCTATCCCCAGCTGGGGTATAATAGCTCTCAACTGAAACCCTTTTCCAAATCCACCTAGAGGACTCAGGAGACACATGGGTGGTGAGACGAAGGCAGCTGGGAGACTAAGGAAGATAGCCAGCTGGTGAGTACCTTGGGAACTTTTGTCTTATTGCTATTTGATTAACTTTGAGGGACAAGAAAGGAGCACTTTTGGTGCTGGGAACTTGTCATTGATTTTGGTATGAATCTGGATTGCTTGCTGTGTTCTGAAATCTAGGCTAGGTTGCTGACTATAAAGATGAGATTGCCCTGCCGCTGGGTGTTAGCATCTGTTTCTAGCAGGGCTCTTTGAAGTGAGAGCAGTGCAGTTTTTGATCAGCTAGGCCTGTGAATAGAGGCGGCTGAGTGAGAGGGGTTGAGTCACCCACTCCAGCTGTGTGTGGGGCCTGGGTTTTCAAAAGCACACAAACTCACAATGGCTGGTAAGACAAATGGCTGGTAAGATAAAGGGAGTTACCTAGCTGAGTTTGTCAGAGTAGGAAGGCAGCGAAGTGAGGTGGTGTGTTGATTTTTTTTCCTTTCCCTAACTTGCAGCTGCTCTACAAAGAAGAACCTGCCATGGGACGAGAACGGCATTTCATCAACAACACTGCTAGCTCTTCCTCTGCCTGCACCTGTGGGGCTCTTGCCGGACACAAATCCTCACCCTGGAGGCTTCCACCCAGATCCTGGTCTTGACTTGCTGGGAATGCAGCCTACGTGTCCCTACCAACAAAAGCCAGGCGGGTGAACCACTGGCGTGAGAGGTGTCTGTAGGAGCCCCCCCTCAGGAAGCAGGTAAGATTGCTACAGGATGAAGTGGTTAATTTGCATAGCATGCGGGAGCACGATGACTTCAGTGAAGGGACACACATGGAAACATCTGGGATGGAGGATGCTAGCTGACTACAGGTGACTACAGCAGCACCAGAGGAGGAAGGAGAACCAGCTGCTCTACCTGGGGGACTTTAACTACCCAGATATCTGTTGGAAAAATATGCCGTCAAATTTTTGTTTCAGAAAGAAAAGGAAATAACCACGGGCACAGCCATTTTAAATTTGATTCTGACCAACAGGGAGGAATTGGAAGCGAATTTGAAGGTGGAAGGCAATTTGGGTGAAAACAACAAGGAGTCTGGTGGCACCTTAAAGACTAACAGATTTATTTGGGCATAAGCTTTCGTGGGTAAAAACCTCACTTCTTCGGATGCATAGAGCGAAAGTTACAGATGCAGGCATTATATACTGACACATGGAGAGCAGGGAGTTACTTCGCAAGTGGAGAACCAGTGTTGACAGGGCCAATTCAATCAGGGTGGATGTAGTCCACTCCCAATAATGGATGAGGAGGTGTCAATTCCAGGAGAGGAAAAGCTGCTTCTGTAATGAGCCAGCCACTCCCAGTCCCTATTCAAGCCCAGATTAATGGTGTTAAATTTGCAAATTAATTTTAGTTCTGCTGTTTCTCTTTGAAGTCTGTTTCTGAAATTTTTTTGTTCAATGATAGTGACTTTTAAATCTGTAATAGAATGACCAGGGAGATTGAAGTGTTCACTCCTCCTGACGGTTGAAATGACAGACTGGACCTCTACATAGAGTGCTTCCGCAGACGTGCACAGGCTGAAATTGTGGACAAATAACATCACTTGTCCCATAACCTCAGCCGTACAGAATGCAATGCCATCCACAGCCTCAGAAACAACTCTGACATTATCATCAAAGGGGCTGACAAAGGAGGTGCTGTAGTCATAATGAACAGGTCAGATTATGAACAGGAGGCTGCCAGGCAACTCTCCAAGACCACATTCTACAGGCCACTATCCTCTGATCCCACTGAGGAATACCAAAAGAAACTACACCATCTGCTCAAGAAATTCCCAGCTACAGTACGGGAACAAATCCACATTGACACACCCCCAGAACCCCGACCAGGGGTATTCTATCTGCTACCCAAGATCCATAAACCCGGAAACCCTGGACGCCCCATCATCTCAGGCATTGGCACTCTGACAGCAGGATTATCTGGCTATTTGGACTCTCTCCTCAGACCCTACGCTACCAGCACTCCCAGCTATCTTCGAGACACCACCGACTTCCTGAGGAAACTACAATGCATTGGTGTTCTTCCTGAAAACACCATCCTGGCCACCATGGATGTATAAGCACTTTACACCAATATTCCACATGAGGATGGACTACAAGCTGTCAGGAACAGTATCCCTGATGAGGCCACAGCAAGCCTGGTGGCTGAGCTTTGTGACTTTGTCCTCACCCACAACCACTTCAGATTTGGGGACAACTTATACCTTCAAGTCAGTGGCACTGCTATGGGTACCCGCATGGCCCCACAGTATGCCAACATTTTTATGGCTGACTTAGAACAACGCTTCCTCAGCTCTTGTCTCCTAGTGCCCCTCCTCTATTTGCGCTACATTGATGACATCTTCATCATATGGACCCACGGAAAGGAGGCCCTTGAAGAATTCCACCCGGACTTCTACAATTTCCACCCCACCATCAACCTCAGCCTGGACCAGTCCACACAAGAGATCCACTTCCTGGACACTACAGTGCAAATAAGTGATGGTCACATAAACACCACCCTATACCGGAAACCTACTGACTGCTATACGTACCTACATGCCTCCAGCTTCCATCCAAGACATATCACACGATCCATTGTCTACAGCCAAGCCCTAAGATACAACCGAATTTGCTCCAACCCCTCAGACAGAGACAAACACCTACAAGATCTTTATCAAGCATTCATAAAACTACAATACCCACCTGGGGAAGTGAGGAAACAGATTGACAGAGCAAGACGGGTACCCAGAAATCACCTACTACAGGACAGGCCCAACAAGGACAATAACAGAACACCACTGGCCATCACATACCAGTTTAGCCCCCAGCTAAAACCTCTCCAGCGCATTATCCACGATCTACAACCTATCCTGGAAAATGATCCTTCACTCTCACAGACCTTGGGAGGCAGGCCAGTCCTCGCTTACAGACAACCCCCCAACCTGAAGCAAATACTCACCAGCAACTACACACCACACCACAGAAACACCAACCCAGGAACCAATCCCTGTAGCAAACCTCGTTGCCTGCTCTGTCCCCATATCTACTCTGGCGACACCATCAGAGGACCCAACCACATCAGTCACACCATCAAGGGCTCATTCACCTGCACATTTATTCAACATTTATTGAACATTCTTGGGTGCATTTCATCAGGTCCTAGTCACTTGAAGACATCTAACTTGTCTAAGTAATTTTTAAATTTTTCCTATTTTAGCCTCTGATCCTACCTCATTTTCACTGACTTTCACTATGTTAAACGTTCAGTCGCTACTAACCTTTTTGGTGAAAACCAAAACAAAGAAGTCATTTAGCACCTCTGCCATTTCCACATTTTCTGTTATTGTTTTCCTCCCATCACTGAGTAATGGGCTTACCCTGTCCTTGGTCTTCCTCTTGCTTCTAATGTATCTGTAGAATATTTTCTTGTTACCATTTGTGTCTTTAGCTAGTTTAATCTCATTTTGTGTCTTGGCCTTTCTAATTTTGTCCTTACATACTTGTGTTATTTGTGTACAGTCATCCTTTGTTATTTGACCTAATTTCCATTTTCTGTAGGACTCTTTTTTGAGTTTCAGATCATTGAAGATCTCCTGCTTAAGCCAGGGTGGTCTCTTGCCATACTTCCTATCTTTCCCACGCAGTGGGATAGTTTGCTCCTGAGTCCTTAATAATGTGTCTTTGAAAAACTGCTAACTCTCTTGAACTGTTTTTCCCTTTAGACTTTCCCTGAGGTTGCTTTCTTGAAATCCATTATCTTTATTGTACTGTTTTCCCTCTTACCATTCCTTAGAATTGTGAACTCTTATTTCATGATCACTTTCACCTAAGCTGCCTTTGCCACTTTCAAATTCTCAGCCAGTTCCTCTCTATTTGTCAAAATCAAATCTAGAACAGCCTCTCCCCTAGTAGCTTTCTCCACCTTCTGAAATAAAAATTGTCTCCAATACATCCCAAGAACTTGTTGGATAATCTGTGCCCTGCTGTGTTATTTTCCCAACACATGTCTGGGTAGTTGAAGTCCCCCATCACCACCAACTACTGTGCTCTGGATTATTTTGTTAGTTGTTTTAAAAAAAGCGTCATCCACCTCTTCTTTCT
Organism: Malaclemys terrapin pileata; assembly: GCF_027887155.1. Lineage (NCBI taxonomy): Eukaryota > Metazoa > Chordata > Testudines > Emydidae > Malaclemys > Malaclemys terrapin. The sequence continues at coordinate 806,629 of NC_071505.1, read as the reverse complement.
GGTTAGGTGGTCTGTGGTAAACCCTACCATGACATCACCCTTGTTTTTTAACCCTTTTATCCTTACCCAGAGACTTTCAAGCAGTCTGTCTCTTATTTCCAGGTCAACCTCAGTACAAATGTATATATTTTTAATATATAAGGCAACATTTCCTCCCTTTTCCCCCTGCCTGTCCTTCATGAGCAAGCTGTACCTTCATACCAATATTCCACCCATGTGTATTGTCCCACCAAATCGCTCTGATGCCAGCTATGTCATAGATGTGTTTATTAACTAGCATTTCTAGTTCTTCCTGCTTATTCCCCATACATCTTGCATTAATATACAGACACCTAAAATATTGACTTGATTCCGCCCCCCCCCCCATGTTCTCTCTGGTCTCCTCTCCCTTATCCCGGCTATAACAGCCCATGCCTGACCCCCCCCCCCCAATTCGGACCCTTCTCCCAGGTCTCCATCTGTTCGACTTACCTGTGGGCTTTTGTCACCTGCCCCCACCAAACCTAGTCCTCCACACTAGGTTAGCCAGTTTGTATCCAAATACAATAACCATGAACAATAGATCAAGTTGTTACAAATGCAAGAAAACCACACAGAGAAACTGTATTAGTCCAAATAAAATGGCCTACAGATATAAGTCAAGGACAGTGGTGAGATCCTACTTAGTAGAAAAGAAACGTGGGAACAAAGTTACCTCTCCGAAGTTTGACCTTATTTCAACCACCAATTAAATCCATTTCCATAAGGAGGCTAAAATATGCCACCCACTTTTACTCATTTTTTGAGCTACTTAAAAAGACTTTTTTAAAAAAAGAGTCATCTTCGCCTGGCTCATCCCCTGCCCTTCCAGCACTGCAGCTCACCTCGACTTATCTAATGGACTTTCTTTCTGATAGGTAGGCCAGCTGGCCTTGCCCTTGATTGAGGAACTTTGTTTTCACCTGTGAATGCTAAAAGTCATCACATGATTGTGACACCTAGTCCTCAGTCACCAGTGGGAAGACCTAATTAGCAGCGCTGCAGGGGCAAGTAAGTTCCGGTATTGTATTCCCTTCCCTTCTTGTGTTATTTTCTACCCCACTATTTCTTGCCTCCTATCCTATCTCCCTCTCTTGGCTTTTTATTGAATCCTGAAATCAACTATACCGCATTCATCCAAACTTGCCTTGTCGAAGGAGAAAGGATCCAACCAGACCAGATGACAGCCCTAACAGACAGTAACTAACCAGGTCCAAGCAGCAGGTGTCATGGTCGACTTGCCAGCCAAAGCACCCACTCAAAACTAACCAGCAGTGACACAAAAACATCAACAAAGGCCATATTTCAACCAGTTTTTCTATCCTCTCTCTCTTCCACCTTGTGTCTACTTGTTTGTTAAGAACAGGATAAGTGCATGCCCTTCACATCAGAAGATAATAAAATTAACCTTTTCATTGTCATCAAAGAAAGGTTCTTCTGAAAACATGTGACACTGATACTTTGACTCCAAAAGCAGAGACTCTGATAAGCTCTAAGTTTGTTTTGCATAATCACGCCACCACAGTTTCAACATAAATGCTTGTTTTAATTTATTGTTCTTTCTTGTGTTTAATCAACAAACTTTCATTCTGAATGAATGCTTCTGGGTATTTCCCAAGTAACCAAGGCCTCTGTTTAAAATTATTTAAACCCAAACCTATCTATTACTGTTTAATGTTGGACAGTGAAACAGTGTATAAAAACCTTAAACTCTTTTAAGTCTTTTAGATCACTATCCGCACAACAGTCTCATGGGAAGAAAATCTAAGGGAAAAAGGAGTTCAGGAGAGCTGGCAGTTTCTCAAGGTGACAATATTAAAGGCATAACTGGAAACTATCCCAATGCGAAGAAAAGATAGGAAGAAGAATAAAAGGGCAATATGACTCCATCAGGAGCTCGTTAATGATCTGAAAATCTAAAAGGTATCCTACAAAAGGAGGAAACATGGACTAATTGCAAAGGATGGATATAAAAAAATAGCACAAGCATGTAGGGGCAAAATCAGAAAAACTAAGGCACAAACTGAATTACTCCTAGGAAGGGAAATTAAACAGAAGAAGGAGGGTCTTTAATACAGTGGGACCAATAGAAAGGCGTAGGAAAGTGTTGGTTCTCAACTTAGTGGAGAAGGAGAGCTAATAACTGATATCAAGAAGGCTGAGATATTTAATGCCTATTTTGCTTCTCTCTTCACTAAAAAGTTTAATGGTGATCAGATACTCAACACAATTAATATTAAAAACAGGTGGGAAGGAATGCAAACCAAAACAGGGCAAAAACAGGTTAAAGACTATTTAGATAAGTTAGATGTATTCAAGTTGGCCGGACCTGAAAAAAATGTATCTAGGGTAGTTAAGAAACTAACTGACCCAATCTTGGAATGTTAGCAATTATCTTTGAGAACTCATGGAGGACAGCGGAGGTCCAAGAGGACTGGAGACGGAGAAACATATAGTATCTATCTATGATCTAAAGAGGATCAAAGAGGATCTGGAAAATTAAAGACCACTCAGCCTAACTTCAATACTCGGAAAGATACTGGGACAAATTATTAAATAATCAACACCCAGGAAATAAAAGAGTTATAAGGAATAGCCAGGATGAATTTGTCAAAAGCAACAAAAGCAAATCTTCCTAAGTTCCTTCTTTGATAAGGTTAATGGCCTAGTAGATAGGGCAGAAGCAGGAAATGTGATGCATCTTTATTTTAGTAAGGTATTTGATGTAGTCCCATGTGACATTCTCATAAGGAAACTAGGGAAATGAGATCTAGATGAAATTACTGAAAGACGGACGTACAATCTCTCTGTACCACACATGTACAACACAAATCTGCACAATTGGTTGAAAGACTTTAATTAAAGAGTAATTATGAATGGCTCACTGGCAAACTGCGAGGGGGCCTCTAGTGGGGTCCCGTAGAAATGAGTCCTGGGTCCAGTGCCATTTAATATTTTCACTAATGGCTTGGATAATGGGGTGGAGAGTATACTTATACATTTTTCAGATGACACCAAGCTGGGAGAGGTTACAAATACTTTGGAAGACAGGATTAGAATTCAAATGGACCTTGACAAATTCAGAACATAAAAAGGCCATAGTGGGTCAGACCAAAGGTCCATCTAGCCCAGTATCCTGTCTTCCAAGAGTGGCCAATGCCAGGTGCCCCAGAGGGAATGAACAGAACAGGGAATCATCAAGTGATCCATCCCCTGTCGGTCATTCCCAGTTTCTGGCAAACAGAGGCTAGGGACATCATTCCCGCCCATCCTGACTAAAAGCCATTGATGGACCTATCCTCCATGCATTTATCTAGTCCTTTTTTGAACCCTGTTATAGTCTTGGACTTCACAACATCTTCTGGCAAAGAGTTCCACAGGTTGACCATGCGTTGTGCAAAGAAATACTTCCTTTTGTTTGTTTTAAACCTGCTGCCTATTAATTTCATTTGGTGACCCCTAGTTCTTGTGCTACGAGAAGGAGTAAATAACACTTCCATATTTACTTTCTCCATACCAGTCAGGATTTTATAGACCTCTATCATATCCCTCCTTAGTCACCTCTTTTCCAAGCTGAGAATTCCCAATCTTATTAATCTCTCCTCATACAGAAGCCTAATCATTTTGTTTCCCTTTTCTGAACCTTTTCCAATTCCAATATATCTTTTTTGAGATGGGGTGACCACATCTGCACGCAGTATTCAAGATGTGAGCATACCATGGATTTATATAGAGGCAATATGATATTTTCTGTCTTATTATCTATACCTTTCTTAATGATTCCCAAATTTCAGTTAGCTTTTTTGACTGGCACTGCACATTGAGTGGATGTTTTCAGAGAACTATCCAATGACTCCAAGATCTCTTTCTTGACTCCAAGACCTTTTTCTTGAGTGGTAACAGCTAAATTAGACCCCCATCATTTTATATGTATAGCGAGGATTATGTTTTCCGATGTGCATTACTTTGCATTTATCAACACTGAATTTCATCTGTCATTTTGTTGCCCATTCACCCAGTTTTGTGAGATACCTTTGTAGCTCTTCGCAGTCTGCTTTGGACTTAAAATTTTGGCACCTCACTGTTTATCCCTTTTTCCAGTTAATTTATGAATATGTTGAATAGGACTGGTCCTAGTACAGATGCCTGGAGGATACCACTATTTACCACGCTCCATTCTGAAAACTTACCATTTATTCCTACCCTTTGTTTCCTATATTTTAACCAGTTACCAATTCATGAGAGGACCTTCCCTCTTATCCCTTGACAGCTTACTTTGCTTAAGAGCCTTTGGTGAGGAACCTTGTCAAAGGCTTTCTGAAAATCTAAGTACACTATATCCACTGGATCTCCCTTGTCCACATGCTTGTTGACCCCCTCAAAGAATTCTAATAGATTGACGAGGCACGATTTCCCTTTACAAAAACTATGCTGAGTGTTCCCCAACAAATGGTCATCTGTGTGTCTGATAATTCTGTTCTTTAATATAGTCAGGCTTATCAGCCTATAATTGCTGGGATTAGCTCTGGAGCCCTTTTTAAAAATTGGCATCACATTAGCGATCCTTCAGTTGGTAGTTCTTCAATTTCACGTCTGAGTTCCTTCAGAACTCTTGGGTGAATACCATCTGGTCCTGGTGACTTATTACTGTTACATTTATTAAATTGTTCCAAAACCTTCTCTAATGACACCTCAATCTGTGACAATTACTCAGATTTGTCACCTAAAAAGAATGGCTCAGGTTTGGGAATCTCCCTCACATCCTCAGCCATGAAGACCAATGCAAAGAATTAATTTAGTTTCTCCGCAATGGCCTTATCGTCCTTGTGTGCTCCTTTAGCATCTCAATCGTCCAGTGGCCCCATTGGTTGTTTAGCAGGCTTCCTGCTTCTGATGTACTTAAAAAAAATTTTTGCTATTACTTTTTGAGTCTTTGGCTAGCTGTTCTCCATATTCTTTTTTGGCCCGCAGAATTATATTTTTACACTTCACTTGCCAGAGTTTATACTCCTTTCTATTTTCCTCATTCCTCATTCCTAGACTTTAACTTCCATTTTTAAAATTATGCCTTTTTGCCTCTCACTGCTTGTTTTACTTTGTTGTTAGCCATAGTGGCACCTTTTTGGTTCTCTTACTATGTTTTTTAATTTGGCGTATACATTTAAGTTTAGCCTCTATTATGGTGTCTTTAAAAAGTTTACATGTAGCTTGCAGGGATTTCACTTTTGGCACTGTACCTTTTAATATCTGTTTAACTAACTAATTGGATGATTTTAAGTACAGGCTAGACAAACAGATTGTTTTAGGTCAGTGGTTCTCAATATATTTACCATTGTGGGCCATATACGCAGCTCTCTCTGTGTTACGTGGGCCGCATCCACGCAATATATATACTACATTTATGGCCCTGAGGATATCACATAGGTTGCAGCTGTATGCTGATTGGGGCGGGGTTGAGAACCAATGGTCTAGGTTTATTGGTCCTGCCTCAGTGCAGAGAGCTGGACTTGATAACTTCTCAAGGTTCTTTCCAGCCCTAGATTTCTATGATTCTATAAATCTCTCTCCCTCTCCCCTGCCCCACCATACATACACCCCTTAAATGAGGAGAATCAAGGGAATAAGAAATTATCTTCACCTCTGTGCTGTGTCATTGAAGGTTGCAGTTCAGGTGAGGGCAGAGTCTGCACCTCCTCCACAATCCAATGTATCGATCGTGCGGAGGGAACCTGGAGAGTGATCATGTTGGGAGTGACGAGATTCTATGTACAATCCAGCCTCTCAATTCTAACCAACCGGAGAGAAGAGAGCAGTCCCAATTCCCACCTCTCCTCTTCTGCAGACCCTCAAAGAGTGTGACAGAAAAGACAGACTAGCCCAACTTCAATAGTGTCTGCAAAGATCCCTTTCCTCACAGGGCATATCCACTGTCAGAGGATTTCAAGCCGTCCATGCCAAGAAAGATAAGCTGACAGGATCAGAACTAACCAGCTTCACCTGGAGTCAGACACATTTTCAGTAGAAGCAGCTTCAACCCCAGTGAATCTGGTGAAATAAACAGTTCCCCTCTCCTCTACCTTGAACTCTACACTGCCCTGCCCCAGATCAAAGGTGTACAAATCAAATTCAAGGGGCTGAATCTCTCTAAAAAAGAAAATAAGAACCTAGAGAACAGCCTGATGGGTTCTGAGCTGGGAGAGTGTCCAGTCGCAGAAAGTTACGGAGGTGATTGCTGATCATGACCCCTTTTACTGCCATACATGGCGGGTCTCATTTGTGAGGTCCACGGCTTGTGTTCACAGCTCCACTGACAGTTCTTGGCACACAGCCAGGCATGTGCAGCCCTGACAGCGGGGACCTGTAGAAGCATTATTCAAAAATTATCCTTTATAAGTTTATGCTCTTATTGCTCAGGACTCCATTAACCTAGAAACGCAGTGAACTTTTCTTTCTTTTAGTATATGTTCCATTACCTTACTAGACATTGATAGTAGGCAAATGAGATGATAACTAGCCGATTCATGCTCTCCCCCTTTCTTCATGATCAACACCATCTTTGCGTTTTTCTAATCCTTTGGTATCTTCCCAGTTCTCAATGGATGTTTAAAAAATAATTTCTAGTGTTTGGAAAGTTCATTAGCTAATTCCCTTGACTTGCAGGTGCATGCCATCTGGACCTGCTGGTTTGTGTATGTTCAGTATCCCAAGTATTATCTGACCTACTTCATATCAGCAGCTATACAGTACATACAAAGTCAGCGTTTTCTTCTTAATTAATCAGATGATTTCCTACTTCTTTTCTCAACAGAAAGAGATTTAATAAAGCAGTTCAGTAGCTCAGCCATTCTATAATAATCATGAATGCAATCTCATTCGTCATTCATTATTGTGTTTGCTTTCTTGCCAGTACTTCTGCTTGATATACTTATAGGAAGACTTCAGATTTCCCCGAGGCCCTTTGGCAGCATTAACACTCCTTTTCACAAATGATGCAAGCTCGTATTTGCTTGAACATCTACTTGAAGGTCCATACTCCAGGAAGTCCAGCACTGCATCTCCTTTTGCCGGGACACCCCTGCACCCTCTGCTCAGAGCAGGCATTTGACCCACTGTGTGGAGTTAACCCTCTCCCACGAGTAAAGCCTATCAGCTCCTCCATTGCTCTAAAGGACTCCGGCGCCACCCGTCTCTCTCTCAGGGAGAGGATTTCTCAGGGAGAGAACTAGAGGAAGTTCAGCATGGGGCCTGGCTTTATGCAGAGTATTGAACTCAGCTCTGCAGGGGTTCTCTGTGTAGGGCTGCAGAGATATTGCAAGGAATGGGGATGCCCCAGTGAATCATAGAATATCAGGGTTGGAAGGGACCTCAGGAGGTCATCTAGTCCAACCCCCTGCTCAAAGCAGAACCAATCCCCCGACGGATTTTTTTTGCCCCAGATCCCTAAGTGGCCCCCTCAAGGACTGGACTCTCAACTCTGGGTTTAGCAGGCCGATGCTCAAACCACTGAGCTATCCCTCCCCCCAGGACTTGGCACATTCCCTGCGTAAGTGAGGCAAGAGCCCCGGGTGAGTGCAACTAGAATGGAGGCTGCTGCAGCAACAGCAGCCCAGCAATGGTGGCCTGAGGTGGGCAGCATTCCTCTCCCCTGCACCGAGTCCAGCTGCAGGGCTTTAGCATGAACGATTCCCCGTGGGGACTAACTGCCCCAAGCACACAAGAGAGGATGTGGAATTGAAAAACAGAGTTTTGGAGAGACAGTCCAACTTGCTAAATGCCCGACAGTCTGTTTATACTCTTTGGTACAGCAACCAAAACAGCCAGAGTAAACAGTCCACCAAACATACTAACCGCAAACAGTGACAGTTTTAGGCTGCCACACAGACTGACACAGTCAACCCTTCCCCTATCCCCATGGACAGCACAAACACCCCCACAGCAACCACCCACGCAAGTCCCAGCACCCAAAACCCACAGGGAGTGCCAGACCCCCGTTACAGTAGCTCCATTGGTTTCCCTAGGCAGCACTGGGAAATGAGAACCACTGAAATATCGCAGGACCTAAAGTGAGATAAGAGGGGAAAATAGGGTGAAAGGCCAAACTCACCAACGTCAGACTCTTTGTGGGTTTTGATGATTTCAGCCAGTTCAAAATTTCCTGCAATGATGGCCACCTGAAAAGAGAGGAAGGGAGGAGTGAATGATTCTGAGCTGCACTATTCCCCAGGAAAGACCAGGCCTGCTAGCACAGAGGAAACTGCTATACCACATGGGCTAGCAACAGCCATTTGCTATGGCGCACTGCCACAACCAGCACTCCTCCTGGCTTGGCCCAAAAGTAATGTACACAGCCAGCACCTTTGAGGTAGCATCCTGGTGCCAACAGCGACCCACATTCCTCCTGCAATGACTCTTGCACTCAGAAGGTGGCAGAGAACGCAGAGCTCAGAGGAGGTTGAGTGGTGATGCTTCCACTACTAGCTGGGGATTAAATTCGGGGCTTGTAGTTGCTGCTGAAAAATTCTCACGCCTGGAGCTTGTTAGGAAAACATTTACTCTCAGTTATTTACCAGTAACTGAGCTTTCTGCAGGACTTGCCTTGGCAAAGCCACAGACCTGTGTTATACTTGTTCCAAGCTGTGCAGACCCTGGAACCATTTCAAAGCAGGTAGCTGTTGGGGGCAGCCTGCTCCAGACAATGGCCATAACACTCTAAACCAAGATTAAATAAAGCTCTGCCCATTAACCAGCTTGTAGTATGGCAAAGATTCTCATAATACTCAAAGGAGCAAGGAAAGAAGAGAGGTTGAATGTAGATCTGAACAGGAAACCCATGCAGAGAATTCTAGTGACTAGTTAGGATCCCTTTTTCTCCTTCAAGGAATTGCTGCTACTCATCCTCACTCCTGGGAAACTAGACACCACTAGCAATCCTCAGGAGGGCTAATATGTGATTAAGTAGACAGCAAGTGAAGGACTAGTCTCCAGAAATGAGCATCCAATTGAGACCGTAGAGGAAAAGTATGAATTGAACTTTATGTAGAGCCGTCTTACACATTCAGACTATTAAAGCATTATAAAGACAAGCTGCCAGAGTTGGTACTGCCCTAGCACAGTGAGTCCTAACATCTGGTACCTGCAACCCTTTCTGGCTGTAATAAGTCTGAACATAAAATGTCATCTGTTTAAATAGCCTTTGGGCCAAAAATCTCTTGCTCGTTAGACTTATCTCCACATGCAACAACCCACTAGGATGATTTGCAAAAAGGCTTAATCCTGCCCATGGGAGTAATTTACAGCCCCCTTTACACAGAGTCAGAGAGCGTAAGGCCAGAGGGACCGCCAGATCATCCAGTCTGATCTCCTGTACATCACAGGCCACCAACCCCACCCAGCTTCTGCACACTAAACCCTACAGCCAAAATCAGACCAAAGCATCACAGCCCTCAGGAGACAAGACTGTGCCGTGCCACAGGGAGAGAACAGGAGGGACTGCAGGGCACCAGTGCCTGAGGCCACTGCAATGGCAGGGAAATGATTAAGTGACATATACGCAGATAACCTGGCAGTGACCCACACCCACATGTGTAGAGGATGGGGAAAAAGCTCCAAGATCACCACCAGTCTGACTTGGGAGACAATTCCTTCCCAACCCCACATATGACAATCAGTGATACTCTGAGCATGTGGGCAAGAGCCAGCCAGCCACACACCTGAGAAAGAGAATGCTCAGTACCATCTGAGAGCACTAGACCACTCAGTCCAGTATCCCATCTCCACACGGGGCCATTCCTGATGCTTCAGAGGAAGGAGACAGAAACCACCAGGATGCATTGGCCAGAGGATCCCTTCATGACCCCTGCAGTGAACAATCTCAGCCCTGAAGCATGAGATTGTTAGGAATGTAAGGCATAAGCTGAAAGTGAGCCCCAGAACTATTGAGCCTTGACCCCTACTATCACCAACAGTCCTGTCATACAGTCATACTCTTGCATTCGTCCTGCTCTCTCTTAAAACTAATTAAGTTGTTTGCCCCCACAACTCATACTGGAAGGCTGCCCCAGAACCTCGCTCCTCTGATGGTTAGAAACCTGCTTCTAATTTCCAGCCTGAGTTTGTTCATGGCCAGGTTTGTTTGGGGTTTGTTCCAGCGTGAGTTTGTTCGGGGAGGGGAGAAGTGGGGCCGGGAAGAGGCACAGTGAGCAGGGCCTCAGAGAGGGAGCAGAGTAGTTGCAGGGCCTCGCGGTAGAGAGGGGGTGGAACACCCCCAGGGAAAAAGAAAAGTTAGTACCTATGGTTGTGCCAACACTGCCCTTCAGCTTCAATAGCTCATCACCCTCCCTGGTGTTTACCCCCCGTTTATCGAGACCAATCAGATTCACACCTCCCCCCCCCCAGTTTTCTGTTTGCCAGGCTAAACAAGCCAACCTCCTCCACTCTTCTCTCTTAAGACAGGCCCTCCATTCCCCTGATCATCCTAGTAGCTCTTCTCTGCACCTGGTCCAGTTTAAATTCATCTTTCTTGAACATGGGCGCCCAGGATTGTACACAGTATTCCATATGAGGTTTTACCAGTGTCTTGTATGATGGCATTACACTCTCTCTCTCTCCTGGAGATGCCTCACCTGATACAACCTAGGATCGCATTTGCCTTTTTTCGCAGCTGCATCACATTGGTGGCTCAGAGTCATCCACTGATCGACCTCCACACCCAGGTTTCTCTCCTTTTCTGTCACTTCCAACTGAAGGGCTCCCAACTTGTAGCAGAAATTCTTATTAGACCCAAGTGCATGACTTTGAATTTTGTACTACTGAATTTCATCCCATTTCTGTCATTCCAGGTCTTCAAAGTCACCCAGATCCCCCTGTGACATTCTGATCCTCCTGTGTATTGATGGTGCCTCCCAACTTCGTATCATCAGCAAATATCAGCACACTCCTACTGTTTGTGTTTAGGTCATTCATAAAAATATTGAATAAGATTGGTTCCAAGACCGACTAGAAGAACTCCACTAGTAACCTTTCTCCAGTCCAACAGTTCATCTTTTAGCACAACCCCTTGCTATCTCCCTTTAGCCAGTCCCTTATCCACTGTACAATTCTTGTACTGATCCCCATCTTCTCTAATTTAACTAATAATTTCCTGTGTGGTACTAGGTTAAATGCTTTACTGAAGTCCAAGTATATTAGATCTGCATTTCCCTCATCTAAAAAACCAGTTATATAGTCTGTCCTAAGTCGCTTCAGAACCAACATTGGCAGGATAACTGTTTGCTGCAGATGAAAGTTTGACAGCGCTCTGAGCAAGAATTTAGGTCATAACAATTTTATCCTTGTAATCACTTATAATGGGCACACGAACCACGAGATGCTGAATCACTCTCACAGTTCAGGCACATGTTATTGCCACCAGAAATGCTATCTTCAGAGATAGGTGATAAAAAAGCAAAGTCTGTGAAAAGTTTAAAGGATGAAACCCATGAGCCAAGTCAGAATTATGTTCAAATCCCAAGCAAATGATGCCCCGACAGACTGTTGGGTACACACACAAAGGCTATTTACCAGTAACTATAGTTCTTTCTGGGTGGTTGTCGTTGCATATACCCTCCTGGGAAAGGTACCCCCTGCTACACAAGATGCTGGAACTTTCTGGGAATGTGTGACTAGGGGGACTGCACAAATGCTGTTGTGTGGCAATGAACATTAACTGCCCAAGAAAGGTGCAGCCTCAATTCCCTCAGTTCCTTCACAGGAACACCAGAGTCCACAGATACAGAAAACCTTTAAGGAATAGGGGAAGATAGGCAAGGAGTTTAAATATGCAAAGGCAGCTTCTTTGAAGAACAAGAGACAGGTGTTTAATTAGCAATAAGGGATGCTGCAAACAGGCAGAGGTGTTAGAAACAGAGCTTTATGATGAGGCTCTGCTGTTGGTCCCCGCTCACCAGTCCCAGATCTGTATTTCTGCACCTCTGGGCCCGCACCAATCTAGTTCTCTTCTGAAACCTGACCCCCCACACCAGCCTCCAGCCTTGCCTCCCTGTATGAGATCAGCTCTCGGATACAGAGCACCTGGCTCAAGCTGACTCCAGGAAAGACCAAAGTGATGCTGATCAGAAAAGGAAATGCTCTGAAGAGCTGGCCAAGCCACGGCTCCACCTTTCATTGACATTGCACAGCCCCCATTCATCAGAGTGTTGCAAAGCCTCAGAGTCCTGTTTGACTCCTCACTCAGCTTGGATGACCAGTGACTAAAAATGCTTCTTCCACCTGCAGCTCATGAAGAAACTTCGTCCCTCCCTCCTGAATGAGGGCCTGGCTACAGTACAATATGCATTTGTCACCCACCGGCTGGATTACTGTAATACCCTGTAACTAGCATTAAATTGAAGATGATGTAGAGGCTCCAGCTGGCACAGAAGGCAGCTGCCTGCCTCCTCCATGGCCTAGACCACCATGAGCACATCCAGCCTGTGCTCAAGTCCCTCCATTGACTCCTGGTCAGCTTCTGAGGCCGGTTTAAGGCTTTGGTCCTAATTTTCAAAGCAATTAATGGCTCAGGCCCTGTTACATCAAAGACTGAATTCAATCACAAAGCCTAGACAAAGCACCTGAGAGCTGGGGATAAAGCGTTCTCGGTCGAAAGGCTAGGGATGTGGCGCAATCTGTCAGAAGAGATCAGATGAATCTAGAGTCCTACCCCTGATGATGACTACGGCTTTGACCCCTGGCTTGACTCCTGACTCTGGCTCTGTCCCTGGCTCTGGTTCCTAGCTCCTGACTCTCTAACCCTGAGGCCTGACCCACTCATGCCCTAGTCCCTACAGAAAGATACTAGGGAGAACACTTTCAAATTTTCTCCTTAATACAGTCACCCTCAAGGGACACAGAGCCACGCTTTGGACACCCTGGTTTAAAGATGCCAGTGAAACCTGACAGAGTTCTCCTGAGCAGTCCAAATTCTCATCCATTAAGGTGCCAAGATCCAACTCACTGGGAGAAGGGACCTTAGATTTCAGTGCAGAGTGAGCTGCTTCTTCCAAGATGAATCTGGGGACACTGGTGATATCCAAAGTAACTTATTTGCAAAAGAAATCTGAACACCAGTGTCTGCCCAAGCTAGGGCCACCACAATTAAATGAACCATCTCTTGCTTCACTTTTGGAAGCACTGAAGGGAGCAGAAGAAATAAGGGAGAAGCAAAAAGGAGACCTAAGGGCAAACAGAGCACAAAGGCATCTGAATGGGCTCCTCAAGCCCCACTCACTTCTTCATAAAACAAGAGGAAAATCTGATTCACCACTGACTCCTTCCAACACCACTCATGTTGATGGAAATATCTGCAAATCAGGTTGTCCGTTAAAGGGTTTTCCTGCCCTGCCACAGAACAGCTTACAGGGTTATTGGATTTCATATGCATTATTCCCTCTGTCTCTTTTCCACTTGGTGATTCCGTATTGCCTGTAAGAATCTCTGCCATTTTTCCTTTCTCAGCAAAGACATGGTTTAAGAGACCAGGTTCTATGAGCTCCCCAGCCAGGATTGGAGGAATCTCTTCCAAATACCAGTGCTGGGTGGAAAAAAGGAAACAGTTGGAGCCCGTTCTGAGGGACAGGCCCCGATAGCATAGATTAACAGACAGGCAGAGGAACGCACACAATTCTCCTAAGCTTGGCCCAACTTGCTGTATAGAGCCATTTTAGCTAAGCACGGCAAGGTCACCTTTTTAAACTGACAAAGAAGGAGGCTGCCATGCTAGAGGTTATAAGCCTGAAATTCAGAGGCAGGATGTGACTGAATTTCAGGTGGGTAATGACTGGCTTGGTAACTTTCTACATTTCCAGACAATACTTTCAGAGCAGGCAAATCGAAAGTGCTCTGCAGCACAGACTCCAGGGAGTCTCTCTGTAAGCTCCAAGAAAGATATTCATAAACTTACGCTGAGCTTTAGCTTCCTCCACAAGAGAAGGGGTCTTCAAAAACCTGGCTCAGCCCTTCACATATTGAACTCGCATGTCACCCAAGAGACCTTGCTGACAAAGATGAGCAGACAACATTCCTGGATGCTTGGTGAAGATAAGGGAAGCAGCTGAGAGGAGGTACTATCCCAGTATTCAATTTGCAGAACTTTATTGAGATATGTAAGGATAGATCCCAAAGGTACAGTGTTCAACCTAGTCCTGGCAAAGAAGGGAGAGGATGATGGCACTTAGCGTTAACATGCAACGCTTCCTTGAGAAAAGAAAACTGGGAGAATACAAACCAATTCTACTGAATGTGACTGCAAAACTTGGTGTATTGCTTTCAGATGGATCTCACCCAACCAGTGTCTTATGAGAAAGGGCATGGGGGTAGGCACAGCAGGAAGGAGAGTTCCTCAGCATCTGTGGATTCAAGTCATCCTTTGGTAGGGGCTGTAAAGGCATTCCAAGAGCTAAGCCTTCATATTTCTCATGCCCTTGATATTCCTGTATGTTCTACACAGTGCAAAAGGGTAGCATTTTATAGAATTGCACCATGGCCTATTTTCTGGAATCCAAAATGACAGATTTTACAGCCATATTGCAAAGAGGACCAAATCCAGTGAGACATGCCCTTTGAGCAGCCTTTGATGTCTCTGTTACTGCAGTGAGATCAATAACGTCTGCAGTGACTTTAAGAAAGGATTCCGAGCACAGGACAGCTGGCTTATTTCATGAGATTTGGAATAGGGTGCTTGATCTTCTCTGTGAAGCTCCTAATTCTTTATTCCAATCTAACCACCGTTTTCCCTCCCACTGGGGACTGCACATTCTTTCCCCTCCCACTGGCCTGTAGGATCACTGTGATGTATTGGCTCCCAAGCCCCAAAAGGAGCTGTCCCTTGCACTTCCAATTAATGAAACAAGGACATTTGGGCAAGGGGGTCGGTATCTAATGCCAGGAACAGAAGGCTCAGATCCATGCCTGAGGCCAAGCCCCCTAAAGGCTAACTGCTTTCACACAATACGGGGGCCCAGGCACCCAGACCTCAGGACAATCCAAAGGTGAGGATGCGCCCATGCAACCCTAGGAAGGGGCCAAGAACAGAAGGAGCCATTCAAATGTAGCTATGCGGCAGGGAGAGGCCAGCAGCTCTGGGATTTAAGCCAGATTCAGTGGAGGCGGGAATGGCACGAGCCACTCCACACACAGCTTTGCTAGAGTATGGGACACCCAACCTGCGGGATCCTCTACTATTCAAACCCAAACCTTAAAAGAGAACCGGATAAATTAATGGTGGTTAAGTCCATTAATGGCTATTAGCCAGGACGGGTAAGGAATGGTGTCCCTAGCCTCTGTCTGTCAGAGGATGGAGATGGATGGCATGAGAGAGATCACTTGATCATTGCCTCTTAGGTTCACTCCCTCTGGGGCACCTGGCGTTGGCCACTGTCGGCAGACAGGATACTGGGCTGGATGGACCTTTGGTCTGACCCAGTACGGCCGTTCTTACGTTCTTAAGCACTCCTCGAGCTTTGCCAATGCACTGCTTCAGGACCCTCAGACACCTTTTACTCCAGCTTGGTTCTGCTGCTGCCGCCCACTCTGCTATTCCAACCCTTCCCCATGCATACCCAGCTCAGCCAATGCACCCCATTCCTGACCCTGTGAGGAGGGGCACAGACCCCAGGGCTGGAATAACACAGAGCGCTGCAGCTCAGGGTTGCACTGTGTCTGTGAGGATGTTTACCTGCAAGTGAAGGCATGCTGTTTGAAGCTGATGCTACCCCTGTGTATGAGGTACCTCTCCCCACCACTGAGGCAGGGCACAGACCCTGGGGGACTGACTGGAGACACACCTTTCCTTGAATCCCCTCTTCTGCCTATTTCCTGTCCCCAAAACGTGGCTTCCGTTCAGCAAGGATGTGGTGGTCAGGCTGCCACTGCAGTTTGCTGCCTATTTGCAACGTACATTAATCATCACAGTTTCACCTGTGCGCAGACCATTCTGTAACAGGAATGAGAAGATCCCTCAGCCTCTGCTGCTCTCCCCATGGAAGATATGCTGACACAGGCCTGGGATAAAAATAGCCCAGGATTTATCACTAGTACTGTAATGTCCTGCCAAAGCGTAACGCACTAAGAGACCATCTGCAAACTATGGATCTCACTTCCTATTAGCAGAAGCAGCACAGCAGCTTTTTACTGAATGGTCCCAAATATCAAACCAGAAAACTCTAGTCTACAGAAAGAAATAATGACAGACCCGGGCCACCATGGCAGCCAGGCATGTGGCAGGATGAGTTTCCCCCCATGGCAGCATGAGCTTCCTCAATTATGCCAGTCACTGGCTATATTAGGGAATCTTTTCCATCCATGCTTTCGGGGCTGCTCCAATTACTCCACACTTGTTGCTGTGATGGTTTCTGGCAGCTCCCATTGGTAGGTCTACACTGCAATTAGAAACCCGCAGCTGGCTCCTGCCAGCTGACTTGGGCTTGCAGGCTCAGGCTAAGAGACTGTTTAACTACAGTGTAGATGTCTGGGCTTGGGTGGGAGCCTGAGCTCTAGGACCCTGCAAGGTGGGAGGATCCCAGAGCCTGAGCTTCAGCCCGAGCCAGAACGACTACACCACAATTAAACAGCTCCACAGCCCGAGCCCCACGAGTCTGAGTCAGCTGGCAGGGCCCAGCCATAGGTGTCTAATTGCAGTGTAGACCTACCCACTGAGGCCACCCCCAGTCCTGCCTTTCTCTCCCTGACAGCAGCGGTGGCTTTGGCGTCACAGAGGGATTTCCTTAGAAGGGATTTTTCAATCTCCTCATAATTTATACTAGCGCTTTTGCTCTCTATTTCCTCAGGCCCTGCAAACTGAGTTGTGCTCTGCACTGGACTATTCCCTCTCCCACACATCTGGAACGGTCAAGGGGGCTGCATCTCTGGGTATGTCTACACTTCCCACGTTACAGCGTGGCCGCGGCAGCACTGTGACGTGGGCAGTGTAGTCACGCTTTATTGCTGAGGGAGAGCTCTCCCGGTGATAAAAAACTAACCACCCCAAACGAGCGGTGGTAGCTTTATCGCCGGGAGCACAGCTCCTGGTGATAAAGCACTGTCTATACTGGTGCTTTTCAGCGCTAAAACTTTTGTTGCTCAGGGGTGTGTTTTTTCACATCCCCTGAACGACTAAAGTTTTAGTGCTGAAAGTGGCTGTGTAGACACACTCTCTGTTCCTCCTGGGAATTTTCACTAAAGGACACTGCAGTTTCCTCAGAGAAGAGGGAAAACCACAGGTCACTTGGGACAGACAATACAAATCAGCAGACATTAAATCCCACGGGTTCACAGAGGAAACCTCACTGTAGTCATGCTTGACACAGATAGGCAATGGTATGGCAGAGCTGGACAGAAACAAACACCCAAACAACCTTAACTCTGCCATGTAGCAAGATCATGCAATGAAGACAGCTTACTTATCAGTACTTGCTACGCTTCAAGCATCGCCTTTGCACTCATGCTTGTAGGATACTGTGCCCTGGTGTAGCACTGTGGAAGTGCCTTCAAAAGCTGTGTTTGTTGGGGGATCACGTGTACATAACAGTGGCACCGTATTCTACGTTGGGGGGCACTCCCTGAATAAACTCAAGTCCTGACTGTATCCAGAACTCCAAGGTAGGGCAGTTGGTGGGGGGCAAGCATGAATGCACAGAGGTGACTATCAAAGAACAATTACTGGTAATTAACCTCCCTTTCTTCGAGGCCTCTGGGCTTTCACACGTGTGGGAGTTAGGGAGTAGTGCCCCCTAGATAGAAGGTAGGCGAGCAGTTCTTTAATGGACTATGCAATGCAGAACCTCTCTCTCCAAAACAGGCATCAGAACCAAGGCCAGAGAATAGTGCTGGGTGCAAGCTTGCTGCTTTGCAGGTGTCCACCAGCAATACACATCTAGGCATGCCACCAGTGCTGAAGAGCAGTGCCTCTAATGGAGCGCAGAGGGAAGAACTGGTGCCCTAGCTCAGACAGAACAGTGCTCTTACAAATTTTTAATACGCTGTGATACCTTTATTAGGAAATAAGTGGGTCCCCCCAGCATTTACTTCTCATTTTTTCTAAAGGTCTTGGTCTCCTCTAGTTAAAAACAGAGCATGATTTCACATCTAGGATATGAAGATGTGCGTCCCCTGGATGTTAATAGAGACTTGGGAAGAACACAGAGTAGAAAATATATTGAGAAAGGTGGAAGTTGGACACCACCTTAGGTGTAGAGCGAGGAAGCATTGTCACGTTGTCCTAGACCACAGCGTCAGGCAGGGGAGCCCTTAATGCACTGAGCTCACTAACTCCCCAGCAGAGATGACTGCGATAAGGAAAACCATCTTCAAAAAAAAAAAAAAAAAAAAAAGGTTACTCTCCTTCTCATAACTTTTGTTCTTTGAGATGTGTTGTTCACGTCCATTCCAATCAGGTGTGCGCGTGCCGCATGCACAATCATCGGAAAGATTTCCCTTAGCAACACCCATCGGGTTGGCCGTGGAGCCCCCTGGAGGGGCGCCTTTATGGCACTCAATATATGACCCAGCCAACCTGACACCCCTTTAGTTCCTTCTTGCCGGCTACTCCGACAGAGGGGAAGGAGGGTGGGTATTGGAATGGATGTGAACAACACATCTCAAAGAACAGTTACGAGTATGTGAGTAACCGTTTTTTCTTCTTCAAGTGCTTGTTCACGTCAATTCCAATCGGGTGACTCCCAAGCTATACGCTGGAGAAGGGGTCGGAGTCAAGGAACCACTGATTGGCGCACCGCTCTGCTGAAGGCTGCACCATCTCTGGCATGATGGGTGATAGCGTAGTGAGAGGTGAACATATGCACCCATGACCAAGCAGCTGCTCTGCAGATCTCCTATACCGGCACTTGGGCCAGAAATGCCGCTGAAGAGGCTTGAGCTCTTGTGGAATGAGCCATAATAGGTGGAGCCGGGGCCTTGGCCAGCTCATAGCATGTGCGGATACAGTCTGTGATCCAAGATGAAACATGCTGAGAAGAGATCAGGCGTCTTTCATCTGATCTGCCACTGCCACGAATAGTTGGTTCGATTTTCTGAACAGCTTAGTACGCTCAATGTAGAATACCAACGCCCTCTGGACGTCCAGTGAATGAAGCCATTGTTCTCAGGCACTGATGTGAGGCCTGGGATAAAACACTGGCAGGAAGATATCTTGGGTGGTATGAAAATGTGACACCACCTGGGGAAGAAAAGCCAGGTAAGGCCTGAGTTGCACCTTGTCCTTGTGGAAGACCCTGTAAGGTGGATCAGAGGTTAGTGCCTTCAGCTCAGACACCCTCCTAGCTGATGTAATAGCGACTAGGAAGGCCACCTTCCAGGACAAATAGAGCAAAGAACAAGTTGCCAATGGCTCAAAGGGGGGCTCCATAAATTAAGGTCCCACGCTGGTACTAGCTGATGAACATGTGGGTATAACCTTTCCAGATCCTTCAAGAAACGCCCCACCATGGCACTGGCGAATATGGAACGGCCGGACGCTCCCACGTGGAAAGCCGAGATAGTCATGAGATGTACCTTAATTGAAGACGGTGCAAGGCCTCGTTGTTTCAGGTGTAGGAGGTACTCCAAGATGAGTGGAACTGGTGCCTGTAAGGGAAGTGTATGATGCTCTTCACACCAGCATGTGAACCTTTTCCACTTGGCTAAATAAGTGGCCCTGGTGGATGGTTTCTTGCTGCAAAGAAGGACATTCCTAACAGGACTCGAGCACAGGAGCTCTGTCGGATTAACCATGAAGCTTCCAGGCTGTGAGATGGAGGGACTGAAGGTCTGGGTTGTGAAGGTGACCAGGGTCCTGTGTGATTAGGTTGGGGCAGAGTGGTAGACCTATCGGGACCTATCAGCTCCAAAAGCGTGGTGTAACAATGCTGATAGGGCCACGCTGGAGCAAGGAGGATTACACCTTCACCTTGTCTCTGCGGATCTTGAGCAGTACCCTCTGCATGAGAGGGACCGGCAGGAAGGCATACATGAGGCAGTCTCCCCAGGGTAGTAGGAACAGGTCCGAGAGGGAGCCTGGGCTGTGGTACTGAAAGGAGCAGAACATCAGGCATTTCCTGTTGTTCCTGGTGGAAAACAGGTCGACCTGGGGAAATCCCCACCTTTGGAAGATGGAGTGAATGACATACGGTCGGATGGATCACTTGTGCTTGTGGAACGATCTGCTGAGGTGATCCGCTAGTTTGTTCTGCACTCATGGGAGACAGGACGCCTCCAGGTGAATGGAGTGGGCTATGCAGAACTCCCAGAGTTGAAGGGTTTCTTGACATTGGGGAGAGGAATGTGCTCCCCCCTGTTGTTGATGTAAAACATGGCAGCGGTGTTGTCTGTCATCACTGCCACACACTGGCCTTGTAGTATGGACAGGAACACTTGGCAGGCCAATCGTACCGCTCTGAGCTCCCTGATATTGATGGGAAGAGAGAGTTCATCTTGCGACCATAGCCCCTGTGTCTGGCAGTCCCCCAGGTGTGCCCCCCAACCCAACGATGATGCATCCGTTACCAGGGTCAAGGTGGGCTGTGGGCTGTTGAAAGGAATTCCCTCACACACTGTATGGGGGGTCGAGCCACCACTGGAGGGACTGGAGTACTTGTTGTGGCAACGTAAGTACTGAGTCCAGCCTGTTGCACCATGGGCAATATAAAGAAGCGGGCCACTCTTGGAGTGGCCTGAGCCTGGCATGCCTGACCACCATGGCCAAGGAGGGCCAGGCAACCCTGAGCAGTAGTGGTGGGGTACTGCATGAGGCTCTGAATGATGCCCACTATGGCTTGAAATCATGT
Source organism: Malaclemys terrapin pileata (assembly GCF_027887155.1). NCBI lineage: Eukaryota > Metazoa > Chordata > Testudines > Emydidae > Malaclemys > Malaclemys terrapin. The sequence goes on along the minus strand of NC_071505.1, from coordinate 785,798 downwards.
CTCTGGTAGGTACACTTTTGCTTGTACTGAGTCCAGCACCACCCCGATGAATCTGGTTCTCTGGCTCGGTGATAGGGTTGACTTGTTCATGATGAGGAGGAGTCCTAGTCTCTGGAATGTGGATTTGACTTGTCAGACGTGAGTCTCCATGTGCCCGGAATGGCGCCACAGCAGCCAGTCATCTAGGTAGGGATATACTGTAACCGCCTCCTGCGGAGAAAGGCTGCTACTACTGACATGCACTTGGTGAATATCTGGGGTACAGTGGATAGGCCGAACGGGAGACCGTGACTTGGTAATGTTTGTGGCTGACCACAAACCGCAGAAACCGTCTGTGCTGAGGTCGAATGGCTATGTGGAAGTATGTCTTTCATGTCGAGGGCAGCGTACCACTTGCCCGGATCCAGAGAAGGGATAATTGTGCTCAGGGAGACCATGCGGAATTTCAACTTTACCATGAACCTGGTAAGTCCACGCAGGTCTAAAATGGGTCTGAGACCCCCCTTTGCCTTGGGGATGAGGAAATAATGGGAATAGAATCCCTTGCCCCTTTGTTCCTGAAGACCCTCCTCCTCTGCTCCTAATCTAGGAGCAATTGCACCTCCTGGATAAGGAGTTGCTTGTGAGAAGGGTCCCTGAAGAGGGACGGGAAGTGGGGTGGGAGGGAAGGAGCAGAACTGGAGAGAATATCCTTCCCATGCGAAGAACCCAGCGGTCTGATGTTATTAGGGACCATGCATAGTAGACGTGGGATAAGTGATTCAAGAAGTAAGGGGGAGGATTCAGTGTCATGTCGGGTATGTCTCCCTCGGGCACCCCTTCAAAAGGCCTGCTTTGAGCCCGACTATGGCTTGGTCAGGCCCTTGCCTCGTCCTGACTGGGAGTGGGCTGGTTTGTGCCTAGAATTTCTAGGCCGCTCTCTGTAAAAGTCTAGTTAGGGTGAGGAGGGTAGGACCGTTGCTGTTGGGGCTGGGGCTTGAACTGTTTTCGTTGGGGTATGCAAGATGCTCATATAGGGGGACTATCAGGTTTGCTACAACGAGATTCAAGTCCCAGGATGCAGGGGGGTCCCTGATAGAAGGGAATGCAATTGTCATGCTTTCAGGAACCTAGAGACACTTGAGTGAGAGAAATAAGACTTGTTCATAATGTATACATGATAGGCAGCTATACTGCCAAATGGACTTTTAAAGAGGCTCTGGCTAAGCCCTGAGATTTTAAATGTAATGTACTCTAGACTGCAGGAACTCCAGTTTAAGACAGGCTTATTTCCTTATTATTGGCCCAGACAGAGAACCACGGCCATTTTTTCTTATAGCATTTAAGGACAGAGCCTTTCCTAGACTGCAACAGGAGTGTCTGGGCTCTCTGGGAGCAGAAATGGGCTACATTAGTTAGTAAATTATCTTCCACACTGTGAGGTGGGGTGACTCTGGACTGGGATACAGAACTCACCCCTGCTGTTGAGACAGGAGGTCTGGAGAGAGAAGCATCAGATACGGTGGCTCTTCAGATAGGTGTTGAAGGTCTGAATACCAATGCTGGAAAGGCTGCCTGGGAGCAATCAATAGGATGTTAGCGCTGTTGGTCAATATCCCTATATATTGAGGGGTATGAGAAGGGAGGCATACAGGAGAGCTTGGCTCCAATCCCACAGAAACATGTTTGAGAGAGAGATTTTGCCCCTCTCTGCCTGGTGCAGTATTGACGGTACTTGCTGTTTTGACTGGACACAAAGGAGTCTCTCTTTGGGCAGCTCCATTTGAGAAATGGTGCTCTGGCCACCATTGGCTTTAAGGCTCATTTGGATTGATCCTGAGTCCTCCTGCTGAACGTTTCCATCTTCCTCCCCCACCATCGTAGTATCACGACATGATGGCCTGATAACCAACTACCCTGAGGACAAGAGCTCCAGTAGAATAAGACCTTCTAGCGAAGTAAGATGCCTTCTCTGTCCATGGGAGAGGAATGTGACAGTCTAGTTCTCCAGGACTGTTCTAGTTCTTGGATATCATCAGAATTGGCTCGTGTTGTACAAGAAACTGATAGCCCTCCACAGGCACTGGGTACAACCTGTATGCACGTTTTCCTAGGAGGAGACAAGACGCAAGATAACTAGATGTCCCTGACTGGGTTTAAGAGGTCAGAACTGAGTGGGAGAGCCAGTTTCTCCTTAGGCTGTGACTCCAACAAACAAAGGCTGGAAGTTTCTGGAGCTGTGACACCCCTGTTTTCAGTGAGAGGATCTGTGCCATCCTCCCCCAGGAATTCCTCAAATTTTTTTGCTCATATGGTGGAAACGTAGAAGTTCCAATCTGGTGTTCAAGAAAGGCGACATCTGTGCCAACTGCCCACAGGAACTAGTATGTTCCCCAGGAACACCATCATCCCAGCCATCTTAGTCAGTCGGAGCATGCTGAGGTTCTGTAGGAGGCACCAGAGTCCATGCCAGAGTCTGTGATGATCAAGTGGGATGAATTGCTCCCATGGGAAATGCTGGTGCCAAAGGAGTCCCAGATCTTCCTGGCACTACAGCAGAACAGGTCCCAGGACTAAAAGCATCGGAGATGAGGCACCAGGGAGCCCAGTCCAATCAGAACCAAGACATTTGGTGCCAAGACAGTGTGGTTCCAGAAGTGGCTGCCTAAATGTCTCTATTTTTTTTTTAATTCCTGCTTCCTAGAAGCTCAGGGGGATGGCAAAGCACAGCTGGACTGCACAGAAATAGGAGAAACCTACAGATTCAGTGATTCAGTATAAGCAGGTGATATTGGCGCAGACTCCAGGAAAGTTCTTTATGGCCTGTCTTCAGAAACAAAGCATGGAAACCGATGTTTGGAACCTGGGTGTCTCCAAGCAGGAATGGCCACGAATGGTTTCAAAGTCAAGGCATTAGCAGCAGATTAGAACTCATTCATTTTAAGAACCAGTAAGCAGGATGGCACTGAATGAGATCCAGAAGTTACTGGAGCTACCTCAGTCAGGGCCTGGGAATGGTTTCCAAGGTTTTAGTGCTGAGGGTGTCTAGGACACCTTGGCTAGGGAACCCAGCTAAAGGCTTTCAGAGCCAGCAGAGACCTTTCTGGACCCTACTAAGAACCCCAGTCTTCAAATGTGACTGTTCTGTTGAATCTGGAGGGACTTCCAAAAAAAGATCGACTAGAGCCTCATTTCACTATCCCTGCAGGTCCTAGGAGTAAACTATCTGTAGACATCAACTCTGAGTAGTGTTTACATGAGACTAAGTGTCTAACAGTGGAAAGACTCTGGGACAGGAGACCCAGATTTAGAGGTGCCAACTCTGTAGACCCCAAAGGGTCAGGGGGCCACCTATAAAACAGAGAGGCAACGGTGTCAAGTTCATAGCACCAGACTCAGGGCATGGCTACACTAGAGAGTTTACAGCACCGATGGAGCTGCGCCACTGTAAGCTCTCTAATGTTGCTGCTCTAAGCTGACGGGCGAGAGCTCTCCCATCAGCGTAACTACTCTAGCCCCCGCGAGCAGCGGTAGTTATGTCAGCGGGAGAAGCTCTCCCGCCGACGTAGCGCTGTCCATAACAGCATTTATGTCAGTGTAACTTATGTCATTTGGGGGGGTGATCTATTTGCCCCCTTAAGCAACCTAAATTATGCCAACAAAGGCGGTAGTGTAGATATAGCCTAAAGTCAATTTAGCTAGACTTGGGGCCTCGCTGAATGTGGTTTGCCTAAATCTGCAGTGCTGGATCAACAGCATTGGTCTGCTCAGCATAGAGTTGATGGTGCTAGAAAATCAAGGGTGCCACACCTTCAGACGCAGCCAACCTTGACAAATCAGGAACTCTGACAACACTTAGATAGGCTATAACACCTCTCTAGTAAGTGGCACTTCAGAGACAGTCCACAGGGCTTACACTGGACCCAGCTGACCTGGGAAAGGGACTAGGGGTTTGGGTATTGCTGATACTTTGACAAATGGTTAATGTGAGTTGACAAGAAGGGGTGAATTCTTATCGACTGTTGAGAATAGCCACTTCCACCTTAATTTAATTGGCCTCGTTAGCACTGACCCCCCCACTTGGTAAGGCAACTCCCATCTTTTCATGTGCTGTAATATATATATATATATATATATATATATATACACACACACACACACACACTGCTTACTGTATTTTTCACTCCATGCATCTGATGAAGTGGGTTTTAGCCCACGAAAACTTATGCCCAAATAAATGTGTTAGTCTCTAAGGTGCCACAAGGACTCCTCGTTATTTTTATAGATGGATCTGAGGATCCTATTGTCCTTTGAGATGGATACGGAACCTCTTCAGTTAGTGGTTTATTAAAATCACCAGTGCTGTATCTTCAGAATTGGTGGAATCCAGGGATCTTACAGCTAGACAGCAAAGTGGCTCAACAGAGTCAATTTTGCCAGATTCTCAGCAACAGACGTGGTCAACCGAGATAGATCCAGGAACCTGACCCAAGTATATTGATGCTGCAACATTTCAAGTAAGTGGGACACCATTCAATTCTGCAGAAACCTTGACACTGCACCTGACCCCCTAACAGCTGTGGGGACGTTAATACCATGTATAAAGGGCACTGCACTGTTTTATCAAGTGGCTCACAGTCCATGGTGCTAGATCCTAGGCTCTAGCTTCTGTCAACTCGGATGGATCCTGAGACTTTAGTTCTACTTATAGTAGGCACCAAACCCGACTAGTTGACTAGAGTTGATAGTGCCAGGTCCAGGCACTGAGTTGGGTCGACCTGGAGGGATCTAGGGACCTTGATGCCATATTGAATGTGTTGGGACTTCGGTGCCAGATTAGGTTGACCCAGACAAATTCAGGGACCTTGGTGCCATGTTGATTGTGCCAAACTTTGACACTGGGCTCTGTCAGCTGGAGAAGATTGGGGACCTGGATGTTGTTTAAGTTGGGCACAAGCCATTTTTGCTGGCAGACCTCCAAAATTGGACTTGCACCTTGCCATATTTACACACCTGGGCCTGAGCAGCCTCCCAGGAGCAGAGGTGAGTGAGGCAGCTTGCCCACTTCTGCAGGTCCGTCTCCAAAGTTGATGCTGGATGTGCACACTGCCAGACAGGGGAATACTGAGTAGCTGGAGGGAGGTTATATTAGCTCTGTATTTGGTACTGGTGCAAATACTGCATCCAGTCCTGGTGCCCACAGTTCAAGAAGGATGTTGATGATAAATTGGACAGAGTTCAGAGAAGAGCTACAAGAATGTTTAAATGATTGGAAAACCTGCCTTAGAGTAACAGACTCAAGATCAATCTCTTTAGTTTAACCAAGAGACAACATGATCACAGTCTATTAGTACCTACATGGGGAACAGAAATTTGAAAATAGAGAGCTCTTCATTCTAGCAGACCAAGATCTCACAAAATCTAATGGAAGTTGAGGACAGCGAGAGTGTCCCTTGCTTGGTGACAACTAAAGCCTGATCATTGACAAACACCCTATTAGTTGTCTGTTCAAGTCCTATCTAAGAAGACTGCTGTGAAATCCAGAAAGAGAAAGTAATACAGCTATCACACTACCACGAGTGAATCACCTGAATGAACTCTCCAGATCGAGATGCTTGTAATTGTGACTGTGAAGCTAACCTGGAGAAGTCACCATCATGCCAGTTCCAACTGGTAAGTAGCCAAATGACTTTTATACATTCACTAGTGTTAACCCACAGGTTTGCCACTCAAGTGTGTGGTTTTATGGTGCATATGAATGGGGGGGGGGAGTGTGTGTGTGTGTTGTGCTGGGAGATTTGTTTTATTTTTTGTGGGTGGCAAACAAGGGATGCATGCTACCGTGAGAAGCTATCTGTGCTTGGGGTTATTGTGTCTGCTGGTTTTGTATTTGCCTGGGTGCTTGTGCTGATTTGTATTGTGCTGTGCTAGGAGATTTGTATTGATTTGTGTGTGGGTGGATGTTCAGTTGGGATTTTGTGTTAATCTCTTTGGATGTGAAAGTTGTATTGGGGAGTTTGTTTTAAGTTGTATGGATGGTGAATCAACCTTTGAAGAACGGTGGCAGTTAGGCCAAGTAATCCACTATCTGTGCAGTCTCCCTCATACCCCTATGAAATTGTTGTATGTAAATTAGCTGTAGAGTGAAGGTGGTGATTGTTTGACTTATCTCTGACATCACAATGGTCTAGGACTCTTGGCACGGGATAAATATATGTCTTACTGTTTATTATATATCGATGCTTACAAGTGGCAACTGAATTATGTTAAGCTAAATCAGGGGTAGGCAACCTATGGCACGCGTGCCAAAGGCGGCATGCGAGCTGATTTTCAGTGGCACTCACACTGCCCGGGTCCTAGCCACCGGTTTGGGGGGCTCTGCATTTTAATTTAATTTTAAATTAAGCTTCTTAAACATTTTAAAAACCTTATTTACTTTACATACAACAAAAGTTTTGTTATATATTATAGACTTACAGAAAGAGACCTTCTAAAAAGGTTAAAATTTATTACTGGCACGCGAAACCTTAAATTAGAATGAATAAATGAAGACTCAGCACACCACTTCTGAAAGGTTGCCGACCCCTGGGCTAAATGCTTCTCAGAAAGTACATACCTCAGTTAAAACCCTCTGAACAACTAAAATGTATGATGTGTATGTGTGTCACTAACAAGTTTCTTAGTTTTCTAGAAACTAGGCTAAAATCAACAAGTAATTCAGAGTGTTGAGGCTAGAGAAACTCACTACATAACAGGAAATTGTGCTCGCCTACAGCAAAAAGTGTTGTGAGAAACCCTTAGTGTTTCAAAGAGCTCAGTCTAGAAATCACAGATGTTGTGGTCAAAAGAACTGATAACTTCATAGACAAAAAGAGGAAGAAGCTTTGATCTGGCTGTAAATGAAAGGTTTTACCACTATTTGAATCTTTGGTTAAAGTGACATAAGAGGTTGCAGTGCTGCTGATATTCCAGAAAAATTAGAGTAGCATAAAAATAATTACCTGCATATTATATCTGGGTTTAATGTGCAATAATCCATTGGCATATAAAATTGATAAAAATGATCTATATTTAAGGATCCATGATTTCATGTTCATAACAAAAACACCTGCCTAGGCTAGTATAGAACTAGTACTGAATTAATTGAACTGATTTATTAACTCTTGATAATTGTAACTTCTGAGGTTCAGTTCAATTTTTGAGTGTTCACCATGTCATCTAACATCTTCATTCTGCTTTCTATAATTTCTTATTTGCTTTAAAAGCTATTTTTTTCTAATTCAATTCATAAATGTATAATAATTCTCCAGTCTGTTCCTTAGCTAAGGAACAGAGAGAAAAACTTAACAGAGGTAACTGATTAAATGGTTTATTCACTTTGTGTTTTTTTACCTCACTGTCTCATACAGCAAGATGGTTATGATTGGTGTGACCATCAATGCTCACAGCACTAAAAGCACAGGTGTCACCGAAGCAGCATTTTGGATATTACTGGGGATGATGTGTAAGTAGGAAACAGGAAACTCACAAAACCCAGGCTGAGTTCCCTGGGCTGGCACTTAAAAATAAATTAGTTTGTGCTTGTAAACATTAAGCACATGAGATACAGCCACTGCAAGACAATATACGTGATGTCCCATGGTGCTATCTCTAGAGGATTACTTGCCACAGCAAAATCAAACCTTCTCAGTCAGTGAGTTAAAGACATGCTGACATCTTAAGCAAATATTACAGTTACAGAGTTTCTTGATGAAGAATGGGCAATGACAGGAGCACAGGACTCTGATACTCATCACTTCATTTGGAGCAAGATGTCTGTAGGATATCTACAAACTGCCGGGGTTATCTAAAGAGATGGGGTAATAGCTTTTATTGGAGCAAAAAGAACGAGGAGTACTTGTGGCACCTTAGAGATTAACAAATGTATTTATTGGAGCAGTATCTGCTGGTGAGAGAGAAGCTTTGGAGCCACACAGAGCAATTCTTCAGGTCTGGGAAAGTCACCCCGAGTGTCACAGCTAAATGCAAGCTTGAACAGATTGTTTAGCGTAAGTAGTTAGCACATATTCTAAGGGGCCATTCAAGGTAGAGTGGCCCGTTAACACCTCTGCAATCATGGGACAAAAAGAGGGAGTTAGTGAATTACACAGATTGTTGTAATAAGCCATACATTTAGTATCTTTTGTCCTGTTCAATTGTCAGACTGTCTAGAGTGGTTCAGGACTGTGAGTGCCTACCTCAGTGCAGACTGTCAAAAGCAGGGCAAACACTTCAAACTAGTCATGTGTTCTACAATTGGATTTCACACACACACACCCAGCATCTAATGTGAACTCCCAAAGTACTACAATAGTCTTATAATGGAGTGACAGACAGTCCCCTTAGATTTCAGAGTAGCAGCCGTGTTAGTCTGTATCCGCAAAAAGAACAGGAGTACTTGTGGCACCTTAGAAACTAACAAATTTATTTGATCATAAGCTTTCATGGGCTACAGCCCACTTCATCAGATGCATAGAATGGAACATATAGTAAGAATATATATATTCTGTGACAAAGTTCCTCCTCTACCTTGGTGGGTCCTGCGCTTATTGGGGGATTTTCTCGCCTCACAGATTCACCATGTGGGTCGGGAAACAGCCCACAGACCTTCCCCTCTGGTAGAAGCCACAGTCCAGGTCAATTCCTCCTGTGTCTGATCAGGGGTTGCAAGGTTTGGGGGGAACCCGGGCCAGCCCTCTACTCCGGGTTCCAGCCCAGGGCCTTGTGGACTGCAGCTGTCTAGAGTGCCTCCTGGTATAGCTGCGCGACAGCTACAACTCCCTGAGCTACTTCCCCATAGCCTCCTCCCAACACCTTCTTTATCGTCACCACAGGACCTTCTTCCTGGTGTTTGATAATGCTTGTACTCCTCAGTCTTCCAGCAATATGTCTTCTCACTCTCAGCTCCTTGTGCCTCTTGCTCCCAGCTCCTCGCATACATGCCACAAACTGAAGTGAGGTCCTTTTTAAACTCAGGTGCCCTGATTAGCTAGCCTGTCTTAATTGATTCTAGCAGTTTCTTAATTGGCTCCAGGTGTCTTAAGTATCCTGGCTGTCTTAATTGGTTCTAGCAGATTCCTGATTACTCTAGTACAGCCCCTGCTCTGGTCACTCAGGGAACAGAAAACTACTCATCCAGTGACCAGTATATTTGCCCTCTACCAGACTCCTGTACCCCACTGGTCTGGGTCTGTCACAGTACATACAGAGAACATGAAAAAGTGGAAGTAGCCATACCAAGTGTAAGAAGCTAATTAATTAAGATGAGCTATTATTAGCAGGAGAAAAAAAACTTTTGTAGTTATAATCAAGATGGCCCATTTTAAACAGTTGACAAGAAGGTGTGAGGATACTTAACATGGTGAAATAGATTCAATATGTGTAATGACCCAGCCACTACCAGTCTCTATTCAAACCCAAGTTAATGGTATCTAGTTTGCATATTAATTCAAGCTCAGCAGTTTCTCCCCTTAGACACTCCAGTCTATCTTGCCACCCAGGCAAACTGGACTATGTGATAGCTGGTCACGTTCTCCAAAATTCACAAATATTCCAGTCCCAAGAGACCAGTCACTCACCCACATCAATTTGCATCCAAAGACATTACTGGTATTCAATTCTATAGTGAACTAACTAAAGGTTTATTAGCTAAGAAAAAGGAAAGAAAATTATTGAGAGGTTACAGCAGGTAAAATACATGTACATGTGAGTCTCAATCTAAAATTCCAAATGGTGGCAAACATGTAGTAATCTGCCAGTTTCCCAAAAGTCTCTCAGAGCTATCCAGACTAACTCTGGGGATCTCCATCTTCTCGTTCAGTTATTCTGCTCTGTCAGAATCCAAACAGTTCAGAGACTGGAGAGGTGTTAATGGGCCACTCTACCTTGAATGGCCCCTTACAATATGTGCTAATCACTTATGCTAAACAATCTGTTCCTCTTGCATTTAGCTATGAGGCTCAGAATACCTTTCCAAGACTTGAAGAAGAGCTCTGTGTAGCTCAAAAACTTGTCTCTCTCACCAACAGAAGTTGGTCCAATAAAAGACATTATTGTGACGGTCTGTATTCCTATGTTCACACATGTTACAAAACTATAATAGATTTTGTTCAAAGTATACCTTGTGAGGTATCATTTGAAAAATGAATAATCTTCTGATTATTATTGTCCTGGTAAAATATGTGTGGCAACATTGAAAAGTTGTAAAATTCTATTGTATAACATTACTGAGGCATGTTCCAAGTTTAGAAAAGCAGGCACAAACCAGCTCCTCAAAGACAAAAGGCAAACTGACGCCTCAGCCCAATTTCAACAAAATCAAGTAGACTATTATCACCAGGTTATGCCGCCATTCTTTGGCAGGAAAAAGAGTGCTAGCAAGGAATTTACATTTTGGCAAAGAAACAGATGGAGGTTCCCATCCTCCCAGACCTCCTGACTCCTGGACCCAAGATGGAGATGATTTTCGAAGAAAAGGAGAGCTATAAGAAAGGGGGACAGATGCCCCAAGATCTCTCTCCCTTCATCGCTACTCACGGACTCGACAATACTTGAAGGAGAAAGGAAGCATCACTGGACTAGGGAGGGATCCTGGCTGAAAGGACTTCAGCCAGTCAGATTGGTACAGCATGTGGTGAGAGAAACTTTTACTTTGTAGTTACTTAGCTTGTTAAGTTTGCATTGGATGCATTTTACCTTTTATTTCTTTGTAACCAATTCTAACTTTTATGCCTCATTACTTGTAATCACTTAAAATCTGTCTTTCTGTAGTTAATAAACTTGTTTTATTGTTTTATCTAACCAGTGTGTTTGGATTGAAGTGTTTGGGAAACTCCATTTGGGATAAATTGAATTTGTGCACATCATTTTCTATTAATGAAATGATGGACTTTCTATGAGCTTGTGTTATCCAAGGGTGTGCTGGGCAGTACAAGATGTACATTTCTGGGAAAACCCTGGGACTGGGAGTTTGCTGGCGCTGCCCTGCAGTGTAATTCAAGAGTGGCTGGTTGGCTATAGCACTCATACAGTATAGCTGGGAGTGATTTACATGCTGGAGGCTGTGTGTGAGCAGACCAGAGATGGTTGCTCTCACAGCGAAACAGTGTAAAAGGCACCCCAAGTTGGAGAACTGAGGGGACACAGTTGTCCAGCAGTCCAGACTGTACCCTGGGGAATGTCACAATTACCTCACCCACCTTGTCTCTCTAATATCCTGGGATCAAGACGGCTATTAACTAGACTGCATACAACAGTGGGTTACCTAGGGCAGTTTCTCACCCTGTGGGTGGAATCTTCAAGGGGTCTTACCTCACTCACTGAGAACAAAATTCTGCAAAATCGCCAGGTCACTAGAACACAGCAGGAGGGAAGAGAGGTCAGGACAGGAGCATCTCATTCCCTTCCCCTCCTCCAGCTGCTGCTGCTTCCCCACCTCTGCTTTGTCCCCTACTTCCTACAAACTCCAGCAATGGGAAGATCTCTCTTTCCCCACTTCTCCAGCCCAGACAGTGCTCAACTCTGGGGAAGAGGAAGAGCTGTTCTACAGGCTGTGGTGCCCACACTGCAGTCTCTGGATGCAGTACCTTTGTGGAGCTGAATGCTGCGTAGGTTAGGTTAGTGAGATGAGATGGGGGGAGAGGGGGAGAAAAATATCCCCAACACACCAGCCACCAACCCTCACAAGCACTATACCCCTCATCTTTTCCATCACCCACTCTATAGTGCCTCCCGCCATTGTTTCTTCTCGTGACCCAAATCACACAATCCTGTGCAAAAGGGTCGCTGCATGATCTGGAGTCATTTCACGGGTGACAGAGCTAAAGAGGTTGAGACTCACTGCTCTTTGAAAAGCCATCAGCATACCTCTTGCCTACAATGGCCTAATCTGCATATGCAATCATAGTAATTGCACATGCACATTACCTATTGGACTGGAAACATTGTGTGTGAACTGTTTGCTTAATTTGTTTAAAAATCAGATTCTCGTGCTTGATAAAAATCATTTTATGTGCCATTGAAATGCAGCAACTTTGAAGTAGAACATAACAATCTTCAGACAACCTATAGCATCTGTACACAGCCCTCTGGAAAAGGAAATGAGGAAGCCAGTTTCTAAATGGCAAGTGCAGGGGGGATTTGGGGAGGCAGACTGTATCTACCCAAGTTGGAGTTAATATCCCCTGCCCTTGGGAAAGATATCAGGAGATCTTTGATAATCAGGACCCTGGTTTTCAGTCTTTTCTGAATGAGAATATGTAATTGAATGTGTGTAAGCAAGTATGTGAAAGGAGGGCTACAAGTTCAACAATAAAAAGAAGAAGAATGCAGCATTTACTGTGTGTGCATGTGCGCTGCCTCCCCTTGTCGCTCCAGGGACTGAATCAGTTCCAGAATAAGGAAGATGGGGCTAGAGTTTGTTCCAGTAATTCCCATCCTCATGTAAACCAGTGATCTGAATGAGCTCTCCCGTGCCATCTATTGATTAACTGGAGCACAAGACCCCAGGAGCAGACTGTATTTGCCTAGACACACCTACTTTGTGTAGGTGATCAACAGACATCTGTGCTCTGCCAAAGTGATCAATTTTGACCGTTTGGGGTTAAAACTAACTTCAGTATTGGATGCAGAGCTAGCCAACTGTTGTTATCCTTACTGTATGACTAAAGTGCAGCAGAACTGTACTCAGTATGTCCTAATTGAGTGTGGTCTCCCTAACTGTAACGTCACTCACTAAGGGTGTGTGGGTGAGAGCGAGCGCAAGATGCTGCCAAATACAAATAAAAGTGTGGGGAGGGAGAGACTCCACTGAAATTATCTATGTGCCATGTGACCCTTCTTCTCCAGTGTTTAAAGACAGAGCTGGTTAGACTCAACTGAGGCTAGGTCTACACTACCCGCCTGAATCGGCGGGTAGAAATCGACCTCTCGGGGATCGATTTATCGGGACGCGACAATCGATCCCCGAATCGACGCTCTTACTCCACCAGCGGAGGTGGGAGTAAGCGCCGTCGACAGGAAGCCGCAGAAGTCGATTTTGCTGCCGTCCTCACAGCAGGGTAAGTCGGCTGCGATACGTCGAATTCAGCTACGCTATTCACGTAGCTGAATTTGCGTATCTTAAATCGACTCCCCCCTGTAGTGTAGATGTAGCCTCAGAGTCCTTGTGTCTTCTCAAGGATGACCAGAGCTGCAATCACTAGTAAGCTGGGCTAGGAGGCTAAGCCTTAGACCTAGTGTGGGTGAGGTTCCCCACTAGCCAAGGAAATCACTGAGAGCTGAAATCACAAAGGGCTGGGCCAGGTGGTGGAACCTCAGAAAACAGCAACACAGCTAAAAGGGCAGCGGCAGCGATAAGCAGCTGCAGAGGGCAGCGAGTGATGAGCAGCAACAGACGCAGAGGTAATGCTCCAACCCCACCCCGTCGGGGGCAGGAAGTGAACCCCCCTGAATGCAGCCCTGGACTCTGGGACTTCACTGACCTCAGACAACAAACTGTGAGTGTGGTACAGTGAGTGAAAGGGGGAGGGGCATTCGGCTATTGGACTTTCACACCACAAGATGGGAAACTTAAGGCAAAGGACACTGCCAGAGATACGGTAGGGTGGGTGTTTATAGAGCCCTTCAAATCCACGGATATCCGCTTTATATCTGCAGATTATTTCTGAGTCTCACCAAACAGATGCAGATACACACAGGTATTTACTGACTGTTTGCATCTAGGTGTTTACTTACTGTTTGCATCATTTTGAATTATTGTTTTTGTTAATACGGTGTTCCTTCTCCTCTTAGTACAAGTTTTCTCTTGTTCTATACAGAATTAGTGCTTGCCAGTGGGGAAGTATTGCCTCATAGAGGTGCCATGGGCTGGTGTTTAGTTTTCCCAGGTTTCTGGATTGTGGCTCAAGTTGGCTTAGTTTGTAATGTTAAGAGGAACTCCGAGATATTGAACCAGGCTCTTGTGGCTGCCGACTCCACATGGCAGAAGGGTTACACCCACGTGTGACTAGAAAATGGTTGACACAGACTCCCCTTCTTCGCTGGGCACACACCTATGCTTTATCTACTGATACTCTTTCCCAGTGCTCTCTAAAACAAGACTGTCCCGAGGCACTTCTCCGTCATCAACAAAGGGGGGATGGCCTCACACTCTCCTACCTGGAAAGCTGTCTGGCTGTTGTAGTTCCGAATCTCTTTGCTTGCACCACGGAACAGGAGGACCCGGGCACAACTCTCCTAGGAGAAGAAAACCAGAGAAGAAAGAAGGAAATTATTAGCACTGATATGAGGGAAGAGGTGACCTTGGTTCATTCAGGCGTAGAGAGCTCCCTATTGCAAGGGAGAGAAATAAGGTAATAATGTCAGAATTCACTTCTACAGCCTTAGATCAAGTCTCTCCAACTCCACCTCTCCTGACACCATCACGGCTTCAGGGGAACTGCCCTCCTGCCCACGCACAACCCAGTCAAGCTCCATTCCTCCAAATACCGCTTAGCATTCAGGGGCACAGCGGCTGGAAGTGCTCCCATCATACACTGTTCCATGTTCCATCATACACTGGACATGTTCCATCCCTTTCTACCTCTTTGGGGGTGCTGTGCTTCTGTCAAAACACAGCAAAGTTTAGGTGATATTGTGGTGTTGAAGCCAATGTTCTTCCATCCCTCCCATAAAGGCTTATGTTCCCTGCGGACAGACCCCTGGACAGACCAGTCTCCCAGCTGTGCAGTTAATGCAGCTGCCACCCCACAAGCTATAAATCATCTGTAATGTAACACTATCTGTTTAATAAGAAATAAACACAGCATATCATTTCTTGTGCCTGGGGTCTTTCAGCCACCTAAACAGAGGAAACTGAAAACTCCATTTACAAAAAAAGGAACAGAATCTTGGGGAAACCCAATTCTGAACCTACACAGCCCAGAAAAACAACAAGGGGAGGCTGGTCCTGATGGAGTGGCTTTGCTGCTCCCTCTAGGGAGTTCCCCCACCAGGCCCTTGTGCGGTCAGCGCTGGGATCACATTCATGTTCTCCCCAAAGCAGCTGGGGAGCAAGAGGAACGGGCGACACACACTGTGCAGGCAGGAAGGCAAGACACCATTGCGACAATCTTCCCTGTAAAGCGTTGTGCCTCTTAGCAGCAGCAGGCTCTCTGGCCACATGCTGCAAGTCTTGTTCTCTCCAGCTGAGGAAAGGGCATTGTTCAGGTCAGATGAGACAGGGACATACGGTGGATGTTATCAGCATACTGTCCATAATTAACTAGATTTTCAGTTTTCAAAGGGGTAGTCATGTTAGCCTGCATCAGTAAAAACACCAAGGTTTTCAGTGTCACGCGATGACTTCTTGAGTAAAGGCTGCGCTATTGTTTCCTTCAGGGCAATGTGTAGCCTGCCCTCTCTAATCTCCACAAGCCAGGGGCCCATCACTTTCCCACCGGCCTTCACCAGCCAGCAGGGGCATGGATCCAAAGCACAAACTGTGAGATGAAGTTCTCCCAACACTTCCAGTTCCTCAGTGAGCATCACAGCTGGGACTCTAGCAGAGAAGACAAGGCTTTTGTTCCCTGAAGACCCTGCTCTGCCACCCCAGAAGCTGACAGCCCATCCCTAATCTGATCAGTTCTGTCCCCAAAACAAAAAGTAATTTCCCCACACAGGGAGAGACTCAGACCAGCTACCGAACTGAGAAAGTCCAGAGTTACCTGAGTATCTTGTACGACATACAGGCACAATGTAAGAGTTTAAAAAAATCTTTATGCTGTAACTGATTGACATGAGACTTCCACCACTAGTGCTCTGACCATGTTCCCACTCACTTCATTTACTGAAGATCATCCATAAGCCAGGGTGACCTATGAGAATAGAGCCAGCAAAGAGGGTGCCTAGGGCCACCTTATCAATGGTAGAGGAAAAAGAGTATTACAGTGTCCTACCAAAACACTGAAGGAATGGTCTGTCAGTGGAACAAGATTCTCCTAAGCTGTCTGGAACTTTTCTGGTTCCACTGATCTCCAAGGATGGAGGCCCCCTTTCTCAGTAGGAGAGATGAGCCCCAATCTCAAAGCGGAGGAGTACATGATCAGTCCATGGCACAGGTTAAGGTCTGGTTGCCTCCAAAACTAGGTCCAACGTGTGGCTAGCTGTCTGGGTCAGACCAGTAAATACCTTGGATGTGCCTATGGTCATCATGGTGGCCAGGACATCTGGATGTTCAGTAGAAGATTCATCTTCATTCGGACTGAAGGGATCACTCAAACTCTGCGTTCCCATTGCCATTGTAATGAGGAATTCAGACTGCTGATGAAATGATTTGGCAGTGCAGCAGAGCAAGCAGTGCCCAGTCCCATCTTAATCCCACGTCAAGATCCACATACTGCCTGGACACCCTGCCAGACCCAATTTTAGACAGGGCGATTTTCTGCACTGTAGGCTAGATACATTCCGCACAGCCACACCTCCTCCCTGCTGATTTCCCCTGGGTTCATGAGGTACCTGACACCTGTGCCAGGACCGGCCCCGCCACGCCCTCCATCCAGATTGTGGCCATGCACAGGAAGCCAGGGGTGTTATCTTTTATTAAACTACAGACAGCTGATGTTTTATTTTCCCCTGACTAAGCATTAATCATCATGAACCAAAGGCCAGCAGCCTTGTCTCCCAACAACGCCCCCTCTTGAGAAGGTGAAACCAAAGGGGAAAAATTAAACATCCTGCTCCTGGTTTACACAGTCTCCTTACCTATTTATTACCATGTACCTCCTTTCTAACTACCAGAGGGACTGAGGAATGCAACCGCCTGCAACCAGACCCCATCCTGGGCCTCCACATTCCCAGCGTATAGCAGCATTGTTCCATCTTCTCAGTCACTTAGCCTTAAGCCACCGAGGGGACATAGCTGCTGTGGTTGAGTACCCGAAGAGTGACCCCCCCCAGGGCTCGCTGCAAGAGACATCTTAAACTAAAATCCCCTTCCTAACCTAGCACCCATTCACTAGCCAGCCACTGTATCTCCCAGCTAAGGCCCTCTCGTGGCCTATAATGCCATCCTTCTCAAAACAAACATTCCCCATATTACTCCAAGCTCTGTGTCCTCCCCCTCCCTAGAACCGCACTGCCACGACAGCCAAAGGGAGGGGCGCACAGCACAAGCACTGACTTCCATGGTCTTTGCACCCTACCCCACCAGTCTCACTCTCACAGAAACAGCAGAGGGAAGAATTCAATACCGTCCCTACCCTTAACCCCAAGGGCCTCTCTCACTCATGGACTCACACCCTTTTATCTCCTCCTCTTGATTTTTAAGACTCACTCTCAGAAAGAAAGAAGACAGTACACAAATTGACGACACCTCCTGGCCTCTCACAGCACACACTGTCCCCGCATCTAATCCCACATCACCTACATCAAGCCTCCTCACCACATAGACTACCACAGGTACCACACCAGGGGATTCGCACTTAAATAATTTCCCACCCTTCTGGCCTCTGGCTCCGGCAGGAGAAACGCCTCAAATATAACATATTACTTGTCCCCCACTTGGGCCCCTCTACATAAATGATCGACTGTTAACGCCATTTAAAAGACAAAACAACAAAGAAACCATCACTCAGGAGGCCTGAAGCTGTGTGTGCCTGGCCTGGCTGTGAAGAGTCCCTCAAAAGTTGTTCCTGCTGGTGGTGCAGGGGCGGTGCCAGGCCACACTGCAGACACTGCCTCCTCCTGGCAGGATCCCTGTGTCCCAGCGTGCATCATTCCACCACAACCTGCCATGGCGCCTCAGCGAGAACCTCTGAGATTGCTCAGAGGACATCAGGCTCTTCCCCCAGGGAGGTCTCTCGGTGTGTGAATATCTGAAAGAAGCTGCCATGTACGGAAGGCAACTCGTGCCTAGTCTCCTGCCTCTGGCTCCCTCTAGCCATACACTCAGCCTGCCAATGAAGACTAGCAGACACCCAGTAATATAAAACAGCGCTGAAGGGCAGGAAACAACTGCCAAACAACCTCCTCTCGGATGCCAACAGAAATTATCAATGGAAAGACCCTATTTCCGACTGATCCCTGCAAACCCCATATTGCAGGACTGCTCCCTGCATTGTTAGTGGGCTCAACCCCCTTCCTTTGGGGGCTATCCTACATTCAAGCAAGTCTCACTGGCAGGAGCTTTTTCCTGATATCCACCCTTAATTTACCCTTTCTTAATTTCAGCCATTTACTCCAAGCTACCCGCCTTGTAACAAAGTCAAGGATTACCCTCCCTCCCTGATATTTACACACTTTGGATGGCTGCAGATTTATGTTTCCTCTACTGCTGTCAAGGGATTAAAAATAATAATCGCGATTAATCACAATTAATCGCACTGTTAAACAATAATAGAAAACCATTTATTTAAATATTTTGGATGTTTTCTACATTTTCAAATATGTTTATTGCAATTATAACACAGAATACGAAGTGTACAGGGCTCACACTATATTTATTTTTGATTACAAGTATTTGCACTGTAAAAAAATAAAATAGTATTTTTCAATTCACCTCATAGACGTATTGTAGTGCAATCTCTTTGTCATTGTAGCGGGGTGGTTACCCCACTCCTGCCTGGAAGAGCTTAAATCAGCCCTGGCAGAAGGCTGCAGCTCTAAACGCTGGGCTGATTGGGGAAGTAGCCACAGCTGGCCTGTATAAAAAGGCTGGGAGCCAGGCGCTCAGGCCAGAGTTTCTCTCTGCCTTTAGAGAGAGAAGGGCCTGGCTGCAGGGAGCTAGAGACAGGGTACCTGAGTGGAGCAGGGCTGGGGAAAGGCTGGGGAGCTGGGGAGCTCCAGGCTGGAAAGCCCCAGGCTAAAGCCTAGCAGAAGGCCAAGGGGTGCTGGGGGTTGCAGAGGGCAGCCCAGGGCTAGGCCAAGGCAGCAGGTCCAAACCCTCCTTGCCAGTGATGAGTGGCCTATACTGCAGTCTGCCCCAGGGAGTGGGGGCTAGTTGATGACTGCCAGTGACCTAGTACTGAGGCAAGGTGGGGACAGTGGGTGGGGGTTCCCCAGGGAGGGGAGACCCAGATCTGTGGGGTACTGCCAGGGGGCAGCACCCAGAGCAAAGGGCACCAGGGTCCTGGGAGGGACACAGGGCCAGAGGACAGGCAGACCACCGGCCTGCAGAGGGTGCTCCAGGACGCTGGAAGAGCTAATTCCCAGAGACGACCAGCAGGAGGCGCTGCAGGGGTGAGTCCACTCCTCTATAATCATGAAAATTGAACTTACAAATGTAGAATTATGTACAAAAAAACCTGATCAGTCCAACTTCTTGTTCAGCCAATCGCTCAGACAAACAGGTTTGTTTACATTGCAGGAGATAGCTGCCCGCGTCTTGTTTACAAGCTCACCTGAAAGCGAGAACAGGCATTCTTGTGGCACTGTTGTAGCCGGCGTCACAAGATATTTACATGCCAGATGTGCTAAAGATTCATATATCCCTTCATGCTTCAACCGTCATTCCAGGAGACATGCGTCCATGCTGACAATGGGTTCTGCTCAATAATAATCCAAAGCAGTGGGACGGATGCATGTCCATTTTCATTAACTGAGTCAGATGCCACCAGCAGAAGGTTGATTTTAATTTTTTGGCGGTTCGGGTTCTGTAGTTTCCACATCTGAGTGTTGCTCTTTTAAGACTTCTGAAAGCATGCTCCACACCTCATCCTTCTCAGATTTTGGAAGGCACCTCAGATTCTTAAACCTTGGGTTGAGTGCTATAGCTATCTTTAGAAATCTCACATTGGTACCGTCTTTACATTTTGTGAAATCTGCAGTGAAAGTGTTCTTAAAATGTACTGGGTCATCATCCGAGACTGCTATAATATGAAATATATAGCAGAATAAATAAGGGTAAAACAGAGCAGGGGACATACAATTCTCCCTCAAGGAGTTCACTCACAAATTTAATTAACACATTTTTTTTAACAAGCGTCATCAGCATGGAAGTATGTCCTCTGGAATGGTGGCCGAAGCATAAAGGGGCATACGACTGTTTAGCATATCTGGCACATAAATACCTTGCAATGACAGCTACAAAAGTGCCATGCAAATGCCTGTTCTCACTTTCTGGTGACATTGTAAATAAGAAGAGGGCAGCATTATCTCCTGTAAATGTAAACAAACGTGTCTGTCTTAGCGATTGGCTGAACAAGAAGTAGGACTGAGTGGACTTGTAGGCTCTGAAGTTTTACATTTTTTGTTTTTGAATGCAGTTATGTAACAAAAAATCTACATTTGTAAGTTGCACTTTCACGATGAAGAGATTGCACTACAGTACTTGTATGAGGTGAATTGAAAAATACTATTTCTTTTATCATTTTCACAGTGCAAATATCTGTAGTAAAATCATATACGCTTTGATTTCAGTTACAACACAGAATACAATATATATGAAAATGTAGATAAACATCCAAAATATTTAATAAATTTCAATTGGTATTCTATTTTTTAACAGTGCGATTAAAACTGTGATTAATTGTATTTAATTTTTTTATCACGATTAAGTTTTTTGAGTTAATCGCGTGAGTTAACTGCGATTAATCGACAGCCCTAGTTTCCTCACAACTTTTTGACAAACTAAAAGATTGAAACTCTGTATCATCTCTCCAGAGAATGAAGTCCCTCCAATCCTCCAAGCAGTTCACTTCCTATTCTATAGATTTTCTTTAGTTTATCGTATCTTTCTGGTACTGAGGGCCTCTAAACTGAATATAATATTCCAAATATGGTGACACCAGAGCTGTTAAGAAAGGAACTATCCCTTCCTGCTTTATGATGGAGGCCTCTACTCCTGCCGCTCTTTCACCATTCGTTTGGCATACCAGGGGTTTAACTATGAGCAGTTAAGGAAAAAGTCAGACAGAATATCAGGAAACATTCCTTGGCAATGGTCTGTATTAGACAGCGGAATCATCTCCCCAAGGGAAGGGCTGAGAGATCTATCCCTTGGGGAATTTCAAATTAGACTGGATAACGTGTACAAACGGGTCAATCCTGCATTGGCCAAGGACCGAGAACTAAATTGGACCCAACAGCTCATTTCCAACTCTAGGTTTAGGAGTAACAGCAAGAGGATATACCCAAGCCTATGTATTCTCTATCCCCATGTCCCCTCCCTGTTGGTCTGTGTGCCCCCTGCCCTGGTGACTACAGTCGTGTATCCCCTGTTCTGATGCCATGTGCCTCAGGCCTCTCTCCTCACCTGATTATATAGAGCGCAGATATGGAGCGCCGTGTTTCCTGAGGCATTCTGTGAAGTCATGTCAGCTCCATAGAAGAGAAGATGCTCCAGGTGCTGCACATGGCCATAGCGACACGCCTACTCAAAAAGAAACAGAGAAAGAGAAAGACGATAAGGAAGAACAAAAAAGTTTTGGACCCATTCACACAGATTTGAAAGTAATTTGGAAATGGCTTGTGAATACAGCCACATGGCAGGGTACAGAACATGCCAGGCCAAGCAAATCATAGCTATTCTGTTCTAAAACACCTTTCAGACTTTAACAAATGCCTTTCACCCTGTAGCGAAAGTCAAACCCATCCTCCTGTGGTCTTATCTTCACTAAACAATTACATCACAGAATCATAGAATCGAAGGAACCTTAAGATGTCATCTAGTCCAGTCCCTTGCATGTTATGGCAGGACTATTATCTAGACCATCCCTGACAGGTGTTTGTCTAATCTGCTTTTAAAAACTTCCAATGATGGAGATTCTACAACCTCTCTAGGCAATTTATTTCTAATGTCCAACCTAAACTGCCTTGCTACAATTTAAGCCCATTGCTTTTTGTCCTATTCTCAGAGGTTAACAAGAACAATTTTTTCCCCTCCTCCTTGTAACAACCTTTTATGTACTTGAAAACTGTTATGTTCCCCCATCAGTCTTCTCTTCTCCAGACTAAACACACCCAATTCCTTCAATCTTCCTTCATAAGTCACGTTTTCTAGACATTTAATCATTTTTGTTGCTCTTCTCTTGACTTTTTCCAACATGTTCACCTCTTTCCTGAAATATGGCACCCAGAACTGGACACTATACTCCACACTATACTGAGGCCTAATCAGTGTGCAGCAGAACAGAAGACTTACTTCTCATGTCTTGCTTACAAGACACGAGAAGTACACCTCTACCCCAATAAAACACTGTCCTTGGGAGCCAAAAAATCTTACCGCGTTATAGATGAAACTGCATTATATTGCACTTGCTTTGATCCACCGGAGCGCGCAGCCCTGCCCCCAGGAGCACTGCCTTACCGCATTATATCCGAATCTGTGTTATATCGGGTTGCGTTATATCAGGGTAGAGGTGTAATTAGTCAATACACAGATGTATAGAGAACGTACATCGAGGTAGAACATGTCCTTGAGGAGTCATGTTAACTAACACAAAACTGACCACAACTTTGTATCCAGAGCGGTCAATGTTGCATCAGCTGCTCCTGGATAAACCCCATCTATTCTAACAGTGTAATTTCCTAGTGAAGACAAGCCCTAAGATACAGAAGGGGAAGGACAACGACAGAAAGCCAGAATCTCCCTTCTAACTCTGGTCTATATAGAGATTCCAGACTGAGCGTCAGGGGCAACTGCAAAGAGCTGCAATGAAGACCACAGGATGGATGCATCTCTGTACTGACTAATTCAGTAAAAAGCATCTTGTTTCCCATGCTAGCGATTGGTATCCTGGCTGTCCTCAGAGATGAGTGTCCTGGCTGTCAGAAATGCCTGGGTATGGGGAGAAGTCTCCTTTGGGGAAAACCCAAACCACTGACAACAGAAAAGCATTTATTGTGGGGGTGCCTAAACCATAACCTATTTTAAGAATACGTTCACATGGACAACCATAAAATATAAGGCTCTAATCTAAGTGGCTTCCATCATGCCACTCTTCTAGACTCACCTGGTGGATTTCTTGCCAGCCATTCTCATCTACACAGCCCACCTTGGCATAGTCATGAAGCAGAAGCTCGCAGCAGTATGGGTCCCCTCCAACCATGGCACTGTGGTACAAAGGAGTTAATCCTCGGCTGTCCTTGTAATCCGGGGAGGCACCCAGGTCTAAGAGTGTCTGCAGGAAGAGTGCAAGATTCACTGGGGATTTCTCTGGGGTCTGAATGTTACAAAGATCAAGAACAAGACAGTACAAAACCTGCAGGGGAAGGGAGGGGATAGTTGTCTCTAGCCCTAGCAGAGTGCAGGACTCACTCCATCCCAGAGCTCACGTAACCAGCTTACAATTAGTTATAAACAGCTGTGCACTATGTGTTCCAGAGAGGTCTGAAGACAATATCCTGGCTGCAGAGAGCTTAGGTTCTACCCAGACCATACACAAAGGAGGGAAGGGGGATGGCAGGAAAGCAGGGTAACTTAAGGAGAGGGCAGCATACATCTTGGGAGTAGTAGGAAAGTGGAAGGGATAGCAGTGCCCCAGATCCCCCCTTCCCAGTCTGACCCCTTCAGGGCCAGGTGGCCTTGCCAGCACATCTCACCTTCCCCAGGACTCACCATCAGGGCAATGTGGTTCCGGCACCGGATGGCCTTATGAAGAGCTGTCATTCCCTCCCGAGTCCTGAAATCCAGATGGGCTCCTCCATTCTTCAGCGCTTTGATCACCTCAGCACTGTGCTCCAGCTGGGCTGCCATTGTCAGAGGGCATTCTGAAGTACCCACCCACCCAGGAAAGAGAAGAGGAACGTCTGAGAAACATAATGAAATACCTTTCTCCTCAGTTCTCTCTAGCTGACCACAGGTGTCTCCTGGGCAGTTCGGTAGAAGTCCCCATGCCCATTCCTTCACCCCAATGGTATCTAGTAGTTGGTCGCATCACTTTCCCTTTTAATGAGCTGTCTCCCTTCGAGTTCAGTCATATTCCCTCATCCCAGCTCTGCATGACGCTATATATCCCCTTCTTCTCCAGGGAGATAGCAAAGGGACACTTCACCGCCTCTCCCAGCCCAGCTGCAGACAGCAGCAGCTGCACTGTTTCAAGATCCCTTGACAGTAGGAAGCTGAACTAGGCGCTGACTTAAAACTCATCATCAGTTTCTGGACCCAAACACCCACATTTTGGTGAGCCTGGGAGTCCTGAGCAGCAGAAAGGGGAAGAGAAGGGCTGGAAGTGGGAGGGTGAAGCAGGAGTGAGGAGCAGTTACAGGGTTGGCTGGAATGTTGCAGGATGGGGGATACCTACCGCATCCATTCTAGCAAAAGGGATAACATAGGATATAGGGAGGAAATAGATTCTCTCTCCTATGGTTTTAAGACACTTAACACAATGTGCATAGGGGTATTCGTTTTTTTTGTGATGAAGTCCCAGCTATATACCAGTGGGAACTGGTGCATGGGTGCAACCACATCAAAAAGGCCAAATCAGAACATGACAATCAGCATCCACAGATACTAGATGTTTTCACCATACTCATAGATTCCAAGATTTGTTGTATTAATGTAGATGGAATATATGGGCCCAAAGAGAAAAAGATGTTAACAACCCTGTTACTGCCCAAAGTTCGAGGTTTAGCATATAGAAACTTCAGCCTGCTTAGTACCATGGCAAGCACAACTTTAAACACCTTTTTTAAACTTTTTATTAAAGATAAAGAAAAAGAAGGAAAAACAATAAAACATATGAAATGTAAAGTTATTAAATAAGGCTTTTGTTTTAACAACATCTTTTGTTCCCACTGGCTGGGCAAAGTGTTTAAAAGGAACACACACACATACACCCCGAATCTGACAGTCATTCAGGTGATGTTGGTAGTCCATCGCTGACAATGATGATGATATTGTCTCAGTTCTCATCTATGGCTACGCATATGACTCTGAAGTCTGAACCCTGATGCACAGAGTCGGCCGCACTGAGGGCATGGGAAGTCTATATCTATGATGTTTGATGATGCAGTTCTGTGGTGCCTTTCACATGCAGCGTAGAGATGATTTCCTCGATCCTGCTCAAACCTGTGGCATGCTGATCTTGTCAGAGACTGTCAAGTGAGTCCTGTTCTGAGCCATTTGCTACAGTTCTTTAAGATTGATGCCAGCCCACTGTACGCCAGCTCTTCAGGTTATCTTTGA
Source organism: Malaclemys terrapin pileata (assembly GCF_027887155.1). Classification (NCBI taxonomy): domain Eukaryota; kingdom Metazoa; phylum Chordata; order Testudines; family Emydidae; genus Malaclemys; species Malaclemys terrapin. The sequence continues at coordinate 760,678 of NC_071505.1, read as the reverse complement.
AGCGCTTATACTGATGACCCTTCTTTCTTTTGCCCTTCCTCAGCTCCCCATACAAGATCTGTTTTGGGAGATGGTGGTCTTCTATTCTGATAACATGTTTGGTCCACCTAAGTTGTGCTCTCAGTAGCATTTCCTCAATTCTGGTTGTGTTTGCTCTTTCAAGGATCTTAATATTGATCACTCTATCCTGCCAGCAAATGGTCATTATTGAGCGGAGGAAATTGCACAAGCTGTTTAATGTGCTGTCTATAAAGAGTTCATGTCTCAGATCCATACAGAGAGATGTTAGAACCACTGCACTGTAGATCTTCAATTTGGTGGAGAGACGAATGTTGTGTTGGCTAGGGACTTTTGTTCAGAGTTGGCCAAGGGCCTGGCTGGCTTTACTAATTCTTGAGGAAATTTCCTTATCAAGGGAATCATCACTCAAGATGGTGCTGTCCAAATACTTGAACTGATCCACGTTTTTCAGCTGTGTGCCTTGGATGAAGATGGCTGGTACTGGGGCATTGGAATGAGATGCTGGTTGTAAAAAGACCTGTGTCTTTCCAAGAGTGATAGTGAGGCCAAACAGCGGGGATGCTTCAGATGGTATTAAAGATGGTAATAACCATCTTCCTTGGGGAAAAGAGAAGAATTAGTTGAGATTCATAGACTCTAGGACTGGAAGGGACCTCGAGAGGTCATTGAGTCCAGTCCCCTGTCCTCAGATGGGCTGGAGTTGCTGTCACTGCCATTGTTAAAGGCCAATCCCATTTCCTAAAGACCGAACAAGACAAAAACACACAAAAGGGAAGAGAAATGAACAGCAAAGATAGACAGAAACTGTGTTTTCTCTGGCATTGACTCTCACTCACAACAAACTCACTGCTGGAGAAACTCAGGCCAAGCACATGATTCTATCAGCCACTCCAAGACCCGGCAAACTTTTCCCACTATCAGGCTGTTTAGGGCACTGCATCTGGCTGTCTCTTTCTGGTTACAGGCTTACTGCAGTGTTGCAAACTATACAGAAGGCAAAAGGGGAGGAATAGGAAAAAGAAAAATAAGGTGGGGAAAGAAAACACACAATAATGTGCGGGGAGGCAAGATGGGGGAGGAAGAGAAGACAAAGTCATGTTTGGGATTCAATCAAAGTCAGTGAAGGTGGCAATGGCATCTGGGTCTGGCCAGGTCTGATCAGGACATCTCAGGATAAGGAGGACAAAGGCCCAACAATGTAACAGTAGATCCCAGGGCCCCAGGAGACTGTGGGGGTGGCAGCCATGAAGCTCACTCCTTCCTGTTCTCCCAACTTTTAGTTAGCCAGAGTTGCAGTTGTTTCTCGTCTTGATTTTGATTTACTCCAAAGTCTTTTCTCTTAGGACTCCAAAGGGAGTGATGGGAAGAATAGCCCATCCCCTCATTATTTTGTTCACCAATTAGATCTAATTTCTGATACACCAATTTTGGTTCATTAATTTTCAGTCACACACTTTTCTTGTTTACCAGGCATCACCTTAACACAGTCCTTTATTTATTTCAGTAGGCCTTTTTCATTTGTACTAATTCATTCTTTTCTGTCTCCTTTTTACACTTTTTCCTCATCAACATTTGTTGTTATAGATTATTGTGACATTTTGTGAACTTTCACTCACTGTTTACAATTGAGATTACAGTTGTGATAACTGGGCCTACAAATTTACCCTAACAGCACCAGTTAGTTAATCTTTTATTTTTTAAGTATTTCTTTGCATAAGTTTTTACGTGTTGGAGTATTTTCACTGTATGAAGTGTTATGTGCATAAAACTATATGTACTGAGCTATTTCCAGCCCATAAAGATTTATGGGCATCTTCTTCTTCCCATATCCTTGTCACAAACTAGATGTTTTACCAGAACTATGGACAAGCGATGGCTCTTTCCATCGCTGCAGCGAGGTTCTCCTTCACACAGGTCTCCCCAAAGAGTCGGCAAACAAGCAGGTGGTCCATGGTCTGCACCGCACTCTCATATATTTGTGTCATTAGAGTAGCCCCATTTGATCATATTAGTCTTTGATCTACCAGTTTGCTTGCACAGGTGGTTAAGGCATTGTCGCATCGACCAGTCGGTGTGGTCCCCTCTGGGAAGGTCTTTCTCGAGTTCCACATCTATTTCAGTGCGTCTGACTGCACATAGTCTTTCCTTCCATAACCTCAGTTGTGCCTTGCCAGCTTTCGTATCCAAAGGCATAATACTGGTTATAAAACTCTTTCACGATTTAAGGAGTTTGAGTACTCCTATATGACCATATAATGGATGCCTTGGATCTTCCATCTGCCATGATCTTTCCCTTTGGCTTGCTACCTTCCTCCTGAGATCAAGTGGTGCAATGCCAGCCAGTAAATACAGGTTATCCTTTGGTGTTGGCTTTAGATATCCTGTTATTCCAGGACAACAGTAGGTTAGAACAGAGTCTAGTTTCTTAGCATGGACAGATTGTTTCCATATTGGATATGCATACTTTGCTAAGGAGTAGCACAAGGCAATAGCAGTGGTTCGCAAAGTAACTGAGGTGATCAATTTTCAGAGAATGTTGTTGATGGGCGCTAACTTTCCCTTTTATCTTCTCTACATGTACTTTGAGGAAAAGTGTCCAGTCCAATGTCACCCCCAGGTAGACAGGGTTTGGGGGATGAGCCAGTGGGATTCCATCCCAGGTGACGTTTAGTTTCCGCTTGGCTTCTCGTTGGTGTAGGTGAAAGGCCGTCACCTATGTCTTGTTGATGCGAAGCTGGTTCTTCTAATTCTTTATCGCCTCTCACCTCATATCGAACAGCATCTAATACCGAACATGCTAGATTTAGATCAGGCAAGTCCTGTACTGGCCAAATATTAAATATCACTCAGCACAGAGAAGATGGACTTGAGAGAGGGATGATAACAGGCACTATGTTCCTAGATCTATCAGTGGCATACAATACAGTCAACCACCAAAACTTGCTTGCCAAAGTCTATAATATGACACACAATGACTGCCTAGTGCAGCTCATCCAATCTCTTCTGGAGAACTGGAGAACAGATGTTTTTACGTAAAACTGTGCAAAAAACAGACCCACTGGAGACAACAACGAAATGACCTCCCACAGGGCAGTGTGTTGGAACCAATCCTCTTCAACAGATATACCAATCACCAGCCCATACAGAGCAATACGCGGAGCTTTATATTTGCTGATGATCTATGCATTACATCACAGGAGAAGGATTTTGCTGCTCTCGAGAACAGATGACATACACTGAGCAACCTCTTAATTTATTACAATAAGAACCTGCTTTGTGCTAACCCGACCAAGACACAGGTGATGGCCTTTATGGGCATAATTCCACATGTGATAAAAAACCTTCTGTTTATAACATCACATGCCCCAAAACAACTCAGAAGTATCGTATGGACTGGGTCTGCTGAGCTTATACGGTGTGTAGTTTCCTTCGAGGATTTGAGAAGCATCACATGACTTAGTCAGAAGGGAGGGGGATGTAGAGCAGGGACCCTACTCTTGATTAGCTAGAGAAGAACTCGAACCGTCAGGACACATATTATTGTGTTGAAGTTCAAAATTTTCAGGAGTCAATTCTCCTAGAAAATCTCCCTTCTCCAGCCAACTGGAATGTGTATTTTTTTCCTGTGAAGAGGACAGTAGGTCCAAAATGATCCTTGTATAACACTTTCCATGTAAAAGTTGTTCACAGGTAGATTATTCTCTAGCAAGAAGGGGGACTCATTTTATACGGGCTTTGATGCTGAAAATATTATCCATCGGCATGCTTTTCTCTCTGTCAGCTTTGATGATGGAGACACACTGCTATTTTTTTAATGTTAATTATGACAATATTAGGGCTGTCAAGTGATTAAAAAAATCATGATTAATCGCACAATTAAAAAAATAATCATGATTAATCGTGATAATACTAGAATACCACTTATTTAAATATTTTTGGATGTTTTCTACATTTTCAAATATATTGATTTCAATTACAACACAGTACAGTGCTCACTTTATATTTATTTTTATTAGATGTATTTGTACTATAAAAAACAAAAGAAATAGTATTTTGCAATTCACCTAACACAAGTATTGTAATGCAATCTCTTTATCATGAAAGTTGAACTTACAAATGTAGAATTATGTACAAAAAATAACTGCATTCAAAAATAAAACAATTTAAAACTTTAGAGCCTACACGTCCACTCAGTCCTACTTCAGCCAATCAATCACTCAGACAAACAAGTTTGGTTACAATTTGCAGGAGATAATGCTGCCCACGTCTTGTTTACAATGTCACCTGAAAGTGAGAACAGGCGTTCATATGGCACTGTTGTAACCGGCGTCGCAAGATATTTACATGCCAGATGTGCTAAAGATTCATATGTCCCTTCATGCTTCAACCACCATTCCCGAGCACATGTGTCCATGCCGATGTCGGGTTCTGCTCAATAATGATCCAAAGCAGAGTGGACCAACGCATGCTCATTTTCATCATCTGAGTCAGAAGCCACCAGCAGAAGGTTGATTTTAGTTTTTGGTGGTTCGAGTTCTGTAGTTTCAACATCTGAGTGTTGCTCTTTTAAGACTTCTGAAAGCATACTCCACACCTCATCACTCTCATTTTGGACAGCACTTCAGATTCAAGTGGTGAAGCTATTTTTAGAAATCTCACATTGGTACCTTCTTTACATTTTGTGAAATCTGCAGTGAAAGTGTTCTTAAAACGAACATGTGCTGGTTCATCATCCAAGACTGCTATAATATGAAATATATGGCAAAATGTGGGTGAAACAGAACAGGAGACATACAATTCTCCCCCAAGGAGTTCAATCACAAATTTAATTAACACATTTTTTTAACGAGCATCATCGGCATGGAAGCATGTCCTCTGGAATGATGGCCGAAGCATGAAGGTACATACGAATGTTTAGCATATCTGGCACATAAATACCTTGCAACACCGGCTACAAAAGTGCCATGCTAATATCTGTCCTCTTTTTCAGGTGACATTGTAAATAAAAAACAGGAAGCAGTATCTCCCGTAAATGTGAACAAACGTGTTTGTCTTAGCGATTGGCTGAACAAGAAGTAGGACTTGGTGGACTTGTAGGCTCTAAAGTTTTACTTTGTTTTGAGTGCAGTTATGTAACAAAAAAAATCTACATTTGTAAGTTATGCTTTCATGATAAATAGATTACACTACAGTACTTATATGAGGTGAATTGAAAAATACTATTTCTTTTATCATTTTTACAGGGCATATATAATAAAAATAAATATAAAGCGAGCACTGTACACTTTCTATTCTGTGTTGTAATTGAAATCAATATATTTGAAAATGTAGAAAAACATCCAAAAATATTTAATACATTTTAATTGGTATTCTATTGTTTAACAGTGCAATAAATCACGATTAATTTTTAATGGCGATTAATCTTTTTGAGTTAATCACGTGAGTTAACTGCAATTAATTGACAGCCCTAGAAAATATATTTTTGTTTGAAAACTAGCATTCTTCTAAGCCCTCCTCCATACCAACTCTGCTGTGATGCACAGAAGAAATCCACCAACTAACAATGGCAGCTTGAATATCAGTTGGGGATAGCTGACATTTATTTATTTAAACTTGCAAAGGATTTAGAACCATCAAGTTGAGCACGCAGCTAACGAGAGGCCTCAATACTGCTATCCTATCATCCTTTCTTTCCCCCAACCCTCTTCCTGTTTGTCACATTCATTTGTTACATCTTTTCTTTAGATTGCACGTTCTTTGCAGGCAGCCACTACTACTACTTGTATATCTATATAGCACCCAGAACAACCATACCCCACTCCTAACGGGGTACTGAGGGAGCTACCCCGGTGTTAATAAATCATGACTGTTTCAAGACTATGCTGAAAATTATTTACCAAGGGATTCCCAAGGTCTGGCTTTACTCAGCTTTCAATATATATAGTGCAACACAGAAAATATCAGAGACACTTCAAAATGCAGCAGAAACTATTTTATAATCTCTCCTACTGGAATGAATATGTTCAATTTCATTCATATTATCAGAAGGGAAAAATCCACTTCCCCTTGAGAGTTAACTTTAGCATTTAGAAAATATGAAGCTGTTTTTCCAAGTTACAAGCATAGATTCATAAATCATAAGGCCAGAGGGGACACATGGCCTGAGGACTTCCCTAAATTAATTCAAGATGATAAATCAGCCTTGACTTGGAAGCCTGGTTGCAACCTCACTAAAGAGAGACAAGAGACTTCCTATAATGCGCCCGTAGCTTTTGCCATTGTCATAGGAAGAATCTGTCCCTGACATGCACAGCCTACAAGCAACACATGACATCAGTATCTTTGTAGTTGTGGCTGAAACTACTACACAGCCATAGGCACCGACTCTGTGGGTGTTCCAGGGCTGGAGCACCCAGGGGGAAAAATTAGTGGGTGCTCTGCACCCACCGGCAGCCAAGATCTCCCCCCGCCCATGCCCCACCTCCTCCTCCACCTCCTCCCCTGAGCAGGCCGCGTCCCCACCCCTCCACCTACCTGCTGTTTGGTGGCATGCTGGCAGGGAGGAGGAGGAGTGGGAACATGGTGCGCTCAGGGGAGGAAGCAGGGAAGAGGCGGTGCCGGGACAGGGATTTGGGTAAGGAGTCGGAATAGGGGCAGGAGGGGGTGGAGTTGGGGTGGGGACTTTGGGGAAGGGGTTGGAATGGGGGCGGGGCGGGGGCAAGAGGGGGCGGGGCAGGAGTCGAGTTGGGGTGGGGCCAGGGGCAGGGGGGGGTCAAGCACCCACCGGCGAGAGCAGAAGTCGGTGCCTATGTACACAGCGCCATGTCACTTATGACAACCAATGCAGCACACACTTTTGGTTGAGTGCAAATGAATTGTTCATAATTCACCCGACACATTGACGTGAGTTCAATAAGGTGTTGCTGATTTGTCAGCCAAAGGTTCCAAGTAACTAAATTAAAAGATTTTAAGGGACCATTTGGATCGTCTAGTCCAGCAGTTCTCAAACTGTGGGTCGGGACCCCAGAGTGGGTCGCAATCCCATTTTAATGGGGTCGCCAGGGCTGGCATTAGGCTTCTTGGGGCTGGGGCCAAAGCTGAAGCCTGAGCCCCTGGGCGGCGGGACTTGAACTTCGGCTCTGGCTGCCCTGCCTGGGGCAGCGGGGCTCAGGCTTTGTCTTTGGCCCCCTGCCCAGGGCAGCAGGGCTCAAGCGAGTTCAGCCTTTGGTCCCCTCTAGGGGTCGTGTAGTAATATTTGTTGTCAGAAGGGAATCGTGGTGCAAAGAAATGTGAGAATCCCTGTTCTATTCCATCTAATTCTGCAGAACATAGACCACAGAATTTCACCAAGTGGTTCCTTCATCAAGGCCATAACTTCTGGTTGAGCTAGAGCGCAGCTCTTAGAAAGACATCCAACCTGGATTTAAAGACTCCAAGTAACAGAGTCCACCACATCCCTATGTAAATTATTCCAGTGGTTAATGAACCAATATGCATTTCTCTCCTGAGTGCTCCATGCCAGGCTCCTGCAGACTGTAGGCAATGGTGGGGGAAAAGAGGGAATGTGCTGTGGCTGGCAAGGAGTGTGGGGCACAGCTGACCAGCAGTACCAGAGAACTTGCTGGAGGAGGGGACTACCTTGCAGATTTCCACACTCTCCTGTGACAGAGCTTAGGTATGCAGCAGAGCACCTACCCCCTACCACAGCTTCTTCAGTCTTTGCCACATTTACCTTTGCCCTGGAAGTAGCTGTTACTTGCCCCCCACATTATGTAAGAGACCCTGACTAGCACCGCCCAATACTGTCCAGCAGCCTTTATAATTTCAGTATGAATAAAACTGCCTTCACTCGTTCTCTCCCTGCACCCTGCTGGCCACAGTACAATGCATTCACCACTGGTTCATTTTTCTCCATCCTAGCCTACAACAGAGACTTGGATCTAATTTTTGATTAATGGCAGTATCTTAAACATGATTAATATTACTCTTGAAAACAACCTGTTGCACAACCCAGTCTAAAAATCTAGTATTGGTTTCAATTTGTGATGTAATGGGATTTCATCAGGCAGATAGAGGGACATAAATAAACTAGACATTTTGCAATAAATTTTAAAATAAGCTCTTTTAAAGGCTTTTTAAATAAAGAAAAATTATTCCATTTACGCCTGTTTTTCAGAACCTGTCCTGGTTGTCAGTGGGGCTAACTGGACATTTAAAAACAGTTATATGGTGGAAGGGTGTCAAAAATCAGCCTTATAACTAGCCCCTACCACAACTTGTCTTCATAGCTTTGCCCCTGACTCTGTTCTCTTTCACACACACAACTGCTTGCCTTGAGTGATGTGGTGCATTTCCCTCAAGTTGGCTGGCCTGCCAGGACGTAGAGGCTGAAGCTTGCATAGCACAACTCGTCAGCTGCAGCATGACCACCCTGCCAAGTGGACAGACACCGCTCGAGTACTGCGAAGAGGCGTGGTAGATACACTAGAGGGTAGGGATCGGATACAGAGGGACCTAGACAAATTAGAGGATTGGGCAGAAAAAAACCTGATGAGGTTCAACAAGGACAAGTGCAGAGTCCTGCACTTAGGACGGAAGAATCCCATGCACTGCTACAGACTAGGGACCGAATGGCTAGGTAGCAGTTCTGCTGAAAAGGACCTAGGGGTCACAGTGGACGAGAAGCTGGATATGAGTCAACAATGTGCTCTTGTTGCCAAGAAGGCTAACGGCATTTTGGGCTGTATAAGTAGGGGCATTGCCAGCAGATCGAGGAACGTGATCGTTCCCCTTTATTCGACATTGGTGAGGCCTCATCTGGAATACTGTGTCCAGTTTTGGGCCCCACACTACAAGAAGGATGTGGAAAAATTGGAAAGAGTCCAGCGGAGGGCAACAAAAATGATTAGGGGTCTGGAGCACATGACTTATGAGGAGAGGCTGAGAGAACTGGGATTGTTTAGTCTCCAGAAGAGAAGAATGAGGGGGGATTTGATAGCAGCCTTCAACTACCTGAAGGGGGGTTCCAAAGAGGATGGAGCTCGGCTGTTCTCAGTGGTGGCAGATGACAGAACAAGGAGCAATGGTCTCAAGTTGCAGTGGGGGAGGTCCAGGTTGGATATCAGGAAAAACTATTTCACTAGGAGGGTGGTGAAACACTGGAATGCGTTACCTAGGGAGGTGGTGGAGTCTCCTTCCTTGGAGGTTTTTAAGGCCCGGCTTGACAAAGCCCTGGCTGGGATGATTTAGCTGGGAATTGGTCCTGCTTTGAGCAGGGGGTTGGACTAGATGACCTCTTGAGGTCCCTTCCAACTCTGATATTCTATGATTCTATGAATCCTTCCCAGAATTCCTCATGTGCACTCAGCAATGACAGACGAGTTCTCCCACAGAATTCGTAGAGTGGCTCAGCTTGCTGCAGCTCTAAGAACCCTGGGATATGCCCCCGAGGTCTTAGTGCCTCACCTGAGTGAGTGAGTGCAGCCCTGATCTGGACCCAGCAGCTGGAGTGTCATTTCACAGTGCTGCTGCTGTCACCCAGGGTAGCCTAACTTGAGTGTAGGTAACAGCATTTAACTTTGCAGCGAAGACGCACCCCTGGGTAAAGTAGTCAGTCCTGACTCTGGAGAGACTATTGCCCCTTCATGATACATTGGCAGAGCCAAGAGCAAAGAGGGCCGAGAGAGCTCCCGAAACATCCCCAAGCCTTGCGGGAGCAGCTTAAGAGGACTCAACAAAAGCTGGAGGAGGGAAGATTATTTAGCAGTTTGTAGGTATGGAACAAGAGTTAGCCTGGCTTCAGGTGGAGGCTGAGAAAGAGAAACAGCAATGCTCAATCCTGGAGAGAGAATTGACCAATTAGAGGGGGCCTGGCTACACCTGGGGCTATAATGTCCTGTCAGGGGCAGGAAGGAGGGAGTCATTAGGACAGGCTGTGCCTGAAGAGAGCAGCAACAGAGTAGAACTAATTCCTATGGTGGGGTCCAGGAGCTCAGCAAGGCAGCCCTGGGACCAGTGCTACAGAAGGAGAAGGGAGCTAGCTGAGAAGGGGGAGCTGAGCAGCTCTTTGTGTTTGGTTTATTTATGTTCGAAAAACATAAACCTATTTAAAGGAGACTGGGCGAGGCAGTGCGTGTCTGGAAGCTGGGGAGAAGCCTTGCCGTGTGACAGAGTCCAGGACAGCTCCTATGAATTCCACCCTCGGACTTGGAGCAAACACAAGGCCTTCTCCAGATTTAGACTTGGCCCTACAAACGGGAAAAAAGGCAAATGCTGTCTGAAGGACCCGCTGGATCCCTTAGGGAAATGGTGCTTTTGGAAACTAGTCATCAAAGTACGGATCTATGGGGATGCCTTGTCACCTCAGGTGTGTAGCACCCAATGCCAAGCAGCAACTACCTGTTCAGTGTAGAGAGGTGTTCAGCTACGTGCTCTTTTATATCTCCAACAGTGACATCACTGGATGAAATTTCCAGGAGATCATTCAGTGTACAAAACATTTGAAAATTTTTGTTAACTTGTAATTGCCAAAGATCAAGTTTTTTAGTAAAGGCATGAATTTTGTCGTTGAGTTTGAGAATGTTTGTTTTAGTTCCTTGTAGTGACTCATTCAATGAATTTAAACACCAAAATATTTGCTAGATATGAGAGTGCTGCCAACCATTTGATGTCACTTAAATGCTTCTTCAGGGTAGAATCCACTTCAATCAGAAACAAATGCACCTAATCTCTGAATTTAAAGAGACGGGTTAGAACTCTTCCCCGCGACAGCCGGTGAGCCTCTGTGTGTAGTAAAAAGTGCTGATTCTCCAATACCATTTCTCCACAGAGACTGTTAAAAAGTCAGGAATTCAGCAGCTTTGCTTTAATAAAATTAACGATTGCTACAGCTTGACTCAAAATTGATTTAACATAAGGATCCACGTTCCTGCCAGCCAGAGGTTCCCTGTGGATCATGCAGTGTGTCCATTGGGCTTCTGGGGCCACTTCTTTAAGTCTGCCAACAAGCCCACCCTTGGTACCAGACACAGCAATCTGCACTGATGCTGCGAAAGCTACACAGCTGTTCCAGTTAATGTGTTCCCCCATTATAAAGGTGTGAAGGATCTTAAATATTTCCTCTCCTCTCATATATGTTGGCAGTGCTTTGCAGAAAAGAAAGTCTTCTTTTACTGTGTTTCCCAAATGTAGCGAATGTAGATCAGTAACTGTGCTGCTCCTGAAACATTGGTGGATTCATCAATATGTAAAGAACTTGCTCTTTTTAACCCTTTCCACCACTTGCTGTTGCATGTCATTGGACATATTCTCAATACAACAACTCACTGTATCGTTTGATAATGTAATAGAGCTCATATGAGCAGCAGCATCTTTGCCAATCAATAATCTCACACATTTGTTTAGCTGTGGGAAGAATGAGAGATTCAGCAATGTTGTGAGGCTTTTTTGCCTGGAGATTAAAAGTGAAACAGCATAAGACACCTCCAGGGTTTTGTAAAAAGCAACAGAGAGTCCTGTGGCACCTTTAAGACTAACAGATGTATTGGAGCATAAGCTTTCGTGGGTGAATGCCCACTTCGTCGGATGCATTCACACAGGGTTTTGGCAGTCATAGTTTCTCATTTATGTATAACAGTTTTTGTTGCTCAAGTTCATGAAGTTTTCTTTCCAAAAATTCCACAGACATCTCCACATGTGTAGGGTGTTTTGTTTGTAAATGTCACTGGAGTTTATTTGGTTTTAGGCTGTTATTGACCAAAATTTCACTGCACAGAACACACTGGGGACTTGGATTGTCTTCTGAGCCAGTGTAAATAAACCCAAATGCCAAATAAGAACTGCAGTATTTGGGAGGTGGGGTGAAAGGGGGGGTTGGGTTGTTTTACTGCAGTTATGACTCCTGTTCTCCACCATCTAGGTTGGCTTCAGCTCCCCTCTTCATGCCACGTACAACGATCAATTGTTTTAACAAAATTAATTTGCTTATTTCAGAAATTACAATACTGTATATTTTTTATTTTTGCTACCTATTTTTTCCTCCTGTTAGAGTGAAGGCTGTCCAACTTCAACAATAAACTACAAAAGTGATAGACCACATTCCATGACAACAAGGCTGTTGCTTAAGGAAGTGACAAAATCAATATGGCCTTGTTGTCATGGAATACCTAGCTGTGAAGGCAGAGCGGAGGGCAGAGGCTGTTGCCCAGGTGCTTAGCTCTGAAAACAGCACCACCCGCCAGCAGCATCGGAGAAGTAAGGGTGGCATGGTATGGTATTGCCACCCTTACTTCTCTGCTGCCGGCAATGCTGCCTTCACAGCAGGCTGCTCAGCCAGCAGCAACCAGTTTTGCAACCCCCCTACAACAGTCTTATGACCCCCTTTGGGGTCGAGACCCCCCTCAGTTTGAGAAACGCTGTTCTAATGGGCAAAAAAAAATGTGCTTTTGCTTGCAGATGGCTTATACCAATGGTTCTCAATCAGGGATACACGTATCTCTGGGGGTACACAGAGGTCTTCCAGGGAGTACATCAACCCATCTATATATCTGCCTAGTTTTGCAATAGGCTGCATAAAAAGCACTAGCAAAGTCAGTACAAACTAAAATTTCATAGAGACAATGACTTGTTTATACTGCTCTATATACTCTACACTGAAATGTAAGTACAATATTTATATTCCAATTGATAAAAATGAGAAAGTAAGCAATTTTTCAATACTAGTGTGCTGTGACACTTTTGCATTTTTAGGTCTCATTGTGTAAGCAAGTAGTTTTCATGTGAGGTGAAACTTGGGGGTATGCAAGACAAATCAGACTCCTGAAAGGGGTACAGTTGTCAGGAAAGATTGAGAGACAATGGCTTATACCAATTTCCTAAACTAAATAAGCTAGCTACTAGCAAAAACACATTTTTGCTGGATAACTGGATCTATACTAGGGCTTTTGCTGGTATAAAAATATTGTTTAAAATAAAAAAATCACATCCCTAACTGACATTATATCAGCAAATGTTTCTGTCTTAGACCTGCATTGAGACAGCACAATGCTTAGCCAAGGTCAACTCCTGGATGAAGAACAGCTGGTTGAAGCTGAACGCAAAGGCAGAGGTGATGCTGCCAACAAGGAAGGAATTCTGAGGAGTTTGCAGTACCTATGCAATCTCCTTTGGTTCCATGTTCATGCCAGCAATTGGTCAATTCGTTCCATACGTTAGGAGGCTCCTGGATTCCTTGCTGACACAGAGCTCTCACATAGCAGCATACACAAGTGATGCTTTCTACCATCTTTGGTTGGCTAGGGCCTCCATCCCATCCTGGCAGATGGATGACTTAGCCTCAGTTATGCACCCTTTGTCACTTCCCATGTGAACTACAACAGTGCAATCTACTTGGGCATGAAACCATCAGCTCTTAAGAAATTCTAACTAGTACAAAGCAACAGAGGGTCCTGTGGCACCTTTAAGACTAACAGAAGTATTGGGAGCATAAGCTTTCGTGGGTAAGAACCTCACTTCTTCAGATGCAAGAAGAGGCTTGCAATCCAGGCTACCATGAGCATGTCACACTTGTTCTCCTTTCTCTACTCTGGGATAGAATATCAAATCAAGTTCCTGGTCTCAGTCTTTATCCTCAAGGTGCTCAATGGTCTTTGCCCAGAAGACCTAAAGATCGATTAACACTCCAAAATGAGGACTGTGGTTGAGAACTCTACTCCTTAGGAGCAATGGAACTGTTCACTCTTGTTATGAATCTGGTTTGTGCAGGAGACAGAATTTTCTTGGGATCTGGTTCCAGATTATGGAATAAACTAAGGACCATTCCAAACCTCATCTCCTTTCTCTCCAAGGCACACTTATTTGACCTGCCTCCTCTAAGATAAACACAGAGGAGCATGGACATATAATAATATTTCTATTTTAAAACCTATCACCACAAAACACTAAACTGCACACACTAATTTTCTCTTGGGGGGGGGATGACAGAAAAAAGAACCACACATTACAGACATCAGTCACATTACTTAATGCACTACTGGAAAGAACTCAGACTATGAGTTCTGACACAAGGAAGAAAGGAGAGCAGCAGAATATGGACCCTGGACTTCAGAAAAGCAGACTTTGACTCCCTCAGGGAACAGATGGGCAGGATCCCCTGGGAGAATAACATGAAGGGCAAAGGGGTCCAGGAGAGCTGGCTGTATTTTAAAGAATCCTTATTGAGGTTGCAGGAACAAACCATCCCGATGTGTAGAAAGAATAGTAAATATGGCAGGCGACCAGCTTGGCTAAACAGTGAAATCCTTGCTGATCTTAAACGCAAAAAAGAGGCTTATAAGAAGTGGAAGATTGGACAAATGACCAGGGAGGAGTATAAAAATATTGCTCAGGCGTGCAGGAGTGAAATCAGGAAGGCCAAATCACACTTGGAGTTGCAGTTAGCAAGAGATGTTAAGAGTAACAAGAAGAGTTTCTTCAGGTATGTTAGCAACAAGAAGAAAATCAAGGAAAGTGTGGGCCCCTTACTGAACGAGGGAGGCAACCTAGTGACCGAGGATGTGGAAAAAGCTAATGTACTCAATGATTTTTTTGCCTCTGTCTTCACGCACAAGGTCAGCTCCCAGATTGCTGCACTGGGCAGTACAGCATGGGGAGAAGGTGACCAGCCCTCTGTGGAGAAAGAAGTGGTTCGGGACTATTTAGAAAAACTGGACGTGCACAAGTCCATGGGGCCGGATGCGCTGCATCCGAGGGTGCTAAAGGAGTTGGCGGGTGAGATTGCAGAGCCATTAGCCATTATTTTTGAAAACTCATGGCGATCGGGGGAGGTCCCAGATGACTGGAAAAAGGCTAATGTAGTGCCCATCTTTAAAAAAGGGAAGAAGGAGGATCCGGGGAACTACAGGCCAGTCAGCCTCACCTCAGTCCCTGGAAAAATTATGGAGCAGGTCCTCAAGGAATCAATTATGAAACATTTAGAGGAAAGGAAAGTGATCAGGAACAGTCAGCATGGATTCACGAAGGGGAAGTCGTGCCTGACTAACCTAATTGCCTTCTATGATGAGATAACTGGCTCTGTGGATGAGGGGAAAGCAGTGGATGTGTTATTTCTTGACTTTAGCAAAGCTTTTGATACTGTCTCCCACAGTATTCTTGCCACCAAGTTAAAGAAGTATGGGCTGGATGAATGGACTGTAAGGTGGATAGAAAGCTGGCTAGATCGTCGGGCTCAACGGGTAGTGATCAATGGCTCCATGTCTAGTTGGCAGCCGGTTTCAAGTGGAGTGCCCCAAGGGTCGGTCCTGGGGCCGGTTTTGTTTAATATCTTTATTAATGATCTGGAGGATGGTGTGGACTGCACTCTCAGCAAGTTTGCAGATGACACTAAACTAGGAGGCGTGGTAGATACACTAGAGGGTAGGGATCGGATATAGAGAGACCTAGACAAATTAGAGGATTGGGCAGAAAAAAACCTGATGGGGTTCAACAAGGACAAGTGCAGAGTCCTGCACTTAGGACGGAAGAATCCCATGCACTGCTACAGACTAGGGACCGAATGGCTAGGTAGCAGTTCTGCTGAAAAGGACCTAGGGGTCACAGTGGACAAGAAGCTGGATATGAGTCAACAGTGTGCCCTTGTTGCCAAGAAGGCTAACGGCATTTTGGGCTGTATAAGTAGGGGCATTGCCAGCAGATCGAGGAACGTGATCGTTCCCCTTTATTCGACATTGGTGAGGCCTCATCTGGAATACTGTGTCCAGTTTTGGGCCCCACACTACAAGAAGGATGTGGAAAAATTGGAAAGAGTCCAGCGGAGGGCAACAAAAATGATTAGGGGTCTGGAGCACATGACTTATGAGGAGAGGCTGAGAGAACTGGGATTGTTTAGTCTCCAGAAGAGAAGAATGAGGGGGGATTTGATAGCAGCCTTCAACTACCTGAAGGGGGGTTCCAAAGAGGATGGAGCTCGGCTGTTCTCAGTGGTGGCAGATGACAGAACAAGGAGCAATGGTCTCAAGTTGCGGTGGGGGAGGTCCAGGTTGGATATCAGGAAAAACTATTTCACTAGGAGGGTGGTGAAACACTGGAATGCGTTACCTAGGGAGGTGGTGGAGTCTCCTTCCTTGGAGGTTTTTAAGGCCCGGCTTGACAAAGCCCTGGCTGGGATGATTTAGTTGGGAATTGGTCCTGCTTTGAGCAGGGGGTTGGACTAGATGACCTCTTGAGGTCCCTTCCAACTCTGATATTCTATGATTCTATGATTCTATGAAGGAGTATAAGAATGGGGAATAGAAAGGAGAACAGAACATCCTGAGGGAAATAATTATCTCTCACCAACATTGCCTGGTAATATTATTTTATAGCACCCTCAAGTACAGATAAAAATGCCCACAGAGCTTACAATCTAGTTTCAGCTATGACATGATGAAACTGAGTAACAAAACCATACATAGGCGATAGGAAGAAAGGACGTGAGTTACACAATAAGGTTATATAGTTACTCAGTTAAAATAGTTGTGCATTATGCAAAGTTTTTTTTTTAATTGGATATATAAACTAAATATCAGTGTTGACCCACCTCTTGTAATTATCAACTCTGTGCTGCAGCAACGCTGAACTGCAACCTCACTGTTAAGCAGGGCCCTACCAAATTCAGGGTCCATTTTGCTCAATTTCACAGTCATATGATTTAAAAAATCATAAATTTCATGATTTCAGCTATTTAAATCTGAAATTTCATGGTGCTGGAATTATAGGCATCCTGACCCAAAAAGAGTTGTGGGGGGACGTAGGAGAGGTTGCAGTACTGCTACCCTTACTACTTTGCTGCTGCAGGTGGTGGCACTGCCTTCAGAGCTTGGCAGCTGGAGAGCGGCAGCTGCTGGCCAGAAGCCCAAGTTTGAAGGCAGATGTCCATTCTGATCTTGCCTTCTCACTGGGACTTGTCTGCACACACAAGTTGTCTACATGAGAAAGTTGCCGCAGAATAACTTGAATTGACTCTGAAACAGATATAGTTGAACTGGTGCCAAGACTGTGTGGACACACTTATTCTGATATGAGTGACTCTATTTGGTCAATTTGACCAGAACTGAAATCAGCCATTCTTATTCTGAAATAAGAGTATCTACACAGTATCTTGTACAGGTTTAACTATGTTGGCAAGTTATACCAGTGCAACTTTACTGCATAGACAAGCTCTAAAGGTGTGATGTTAAATTGATGCAACTCTGAGTGTAGACACTCTTGTGTTAGTTTAAACCTGGCTTACATTGATTTAGCTTGCCTGATGTAAGACTGTCTGCACACAAAGTGCATTGGTTTCACTAGACTGATTTAACATCACACTTTCAGTAAAACTGGTGCAAGTTTGTGTGCACCCAGGCATGAGACTATTAGGTACATCTACACTACAGGGGGGGGTCGATTTAAGATACGCAAATTCAGCTATGTGAATAGCGTAGCTGAATTCGACGTATCACAGCCGACTTACCCCGCTGTGAGGACGGCGGCAAAATCGACCTCTGTGACTTCCCGTCGACGGCGCTTACTCCCACCTCCGCTGGTGGAGTAAGAGCGTCGATTCGGGGATCGATCCCCGAGAGATTGATTTCTACCTGCCGATTCAGGCGGGTAGTGTAGACCTAGCCCTAGGTACATCTACACTGGAATAAAAGACCTGCAGAATGGTCACAGCTGGCCCGAGTCAGCTGACTCGGCCTCACAGGACTCAGGCTGCAGGGCTGAAAATTGCAGTGCAGACATTTGGATTCAGAGTGGAGCCTGAGCTCTAGGACCCTCCCCCCTCACGGGATCCCAGAGCTCAGGCTCCAGCCTGAGCCCAAATGTCACAGCCCCACAGCCCAAACGGCCAAGATGTAGTTCTGTCTAAATTTACCACTGAAACCATATCTCTGCAATTGATGTCTCTCTTCATTCCCCTCCCCTTCCTGGCACATTTTATATATTAACTAGTCTCTCATGTAACCATTTATATTGTAAACTTTTCCGGGCAGGGACTGTGACGCTGGCAGACTAGATGCCAACTCATGCCAAAGTCCCAGTGTCTAAACTGACAAATACACAGCTGGAACCAGGCGGGCTCACCTGTGTGTTGGCATTGTCAAAATAGGTATCAGAATTCTAAGAATGTGCTTACACCTTTTGAACACTTGTGAGTTGCTGCCAGCATTGCTCTCACTTGTAACATCTGTATCCCACACTGTCTGCGAGGAAACGTCTGAG
Source organism: Malaclemys terrapin pileata (assembly GCF_027887155.1). Taxonomy (NCBI): domain Eukaryota; kingdom Metazoa; phylum Chordata; order Testudines; family Emydidae; genus Malaclemys; species Malaclemys terrapin. The sequence continues at coordinate 742,417 of NC_071505.1, read as the reverse complement.
AGGATGCATTGTGAGCCTCCGTGATGTGTAAATCATCAGACAGGAGAAAGATGTTAATTAGGGTGGTGGGCTGATCTTCAACAGAAGGTGCAATGTCCTCCCCAATGAGAAAGGTCCAGTGACAGTACAGGGACTATTGTGGGCATTAAAGAGCACAAAAGATGTTTGTTGTTCTGCTCCCCCACCCAAGAAGATAAGCCATGCAAGTGGATTCCTCCCATCAGCTGAGTTTGCAGCTTAGAGCTGTGACGTTGCACTCCATATGATTTTATGAAAATATGCTAATGAGTGTGAATATAATGCAACTGGAATATGCTTCATGCAAAAGGTCTCTTGTAATGTTTCATTACAAAGCTTATAATCTACTGAGTGTGGTCAACCTATTTGTATAAATGTATCATTCTTGTCTCTGAAACTAGAAATATGAAGTTAACTCTGAGGTCCGATTGTAATTATGCAAAGCGTGGGCCATTAATGGTGGTTTGGAATCTTGATGGCTCTCATTAATCAGGACAACAGACTGTAGATGGCTCTGTTTACTTGAAAGCCTTCCTGTGAGTCAGGCTGGGAAGAATGAAGGCTTGGGATCTCACAGGACATGTGACCATGTCACCTGGTACTGGAATCCATCTTAAACCTGGTGCTTTTCCATTTAGAAGGAGGGGTGGGGACCCAGATAAACAAAAGATTCCCACCTTGTGCCAAAGCTATAAAAGGGGGTGCAACAGAACAAAGGGGGCTGCAGTCATGAGAAATCCCCTAGCTACCACCTGAGCTGGAACAAGGACTGCACCAGGGGAAAGGATTGAGCCCAGACTAGAAAGGAGTCTAGTACGTGAAAGAAGCTTATTGGAACATCTCTGAGGGTGAGATTTTATTTGTAATCAGTTTCTTAATGTATTAGGCTTAGACTTGAGTGTTTTTGTTTTATTTTGCTTGGTAACTTACTTTGTTCTGTCTGTTATTACTTGAAACCACTTAAATCCTAGTTTTTATATTTAATAAAAATCCCTTTTCCTGATTATTGAACCCAGAGTAAGTAATTAATTCCTAGCGGAGCAAACAAATGTGCATATCTCTCTCTCAGTGTTATAGAGGGCGGACAATTTATGAGTTTGCCCTTTATAAGCTTTCTACGGATTTATTTGGGGTTTGGACCCCATTGGGAACAGTGTATCTGGGTGATGGAGACAGGAGCACTTCTTAAGCTGTTTTCAGTTAAGTCTGCAGCTTTTGGGGGGTGTGGTTCAGACCTGGGTCTGTGTTTGCAGCAGGCTAGCGTGTCTGGCTCAACAAGACAGGGTACTGAAGTCCCAAGCTGGCAGGGAAAACGGGCTCAGAAGTAGTCTCAGCACATCAGCTGACAGTCCCAAGGGAGTCTCTGTGACTCAACCCGTCACAACAGCACATGGCAGAAAAGGGATATAAACCTCAAACATATGGAACTAGGTATCTCTATGCTGCTTGGACTCTGTGGGGCAAGGTTTTTCCAGGCATTGCAAGACATCCCCAGTTGCTTAGCCTGGGTTTACCCTAAAGAACATATAGAGCTTGCTGATTATAGAAGCTTCTACTACCGTTTGAAACTTAAGATAGATACACAAATGAGTTACTATGTTTACCTGCTTTAACCTTGTAAGCAGTTCTCTGGTTTCCTTTTCATATTTAATAAATCGGTATATAAATTATTATAGGATTGGCTACAAGCATTGTCTTTGGTGTGAGATCTAAGATGCAACTGACCTGCAGTAAATAACTGGTCCTTTGGGACTGGGAGTAACCAGAATTTTGCTGTAATTCTTGGTGTAAGGGACATCTCTCCTAAAGGTATGCTCACCGGGGTTGCAAAATAGATCAGACTACCAAGGGGACTGTCTCTGACTGAGAAGGGACATGAGAACAGTTTTCAAGTACATAAAAGGTTGTTACAAGGAGGAGGGAGAAAAATTGTTCTTCTTAACCTTGAGGACAGGACAAGCAATGGGCTGAAATAGCCGCAAGGGAGGTTTAGGTTGGACATTAGGAAAAACTTCCTAACTGTCAGGGTGGTTAAGCACTGAGATAAATTGCCTAGGGAGGTTGTGGAATCTCCATCATTGGAGGTTTTTTAAAGCAGATTAGACAAACACCTGTCAGGGATGGTCTAGATAATACTTAGTCCTGCCTCAGTTCAGGGGACTGGACTAAATGATCTCCTGAGGGCCCTTCCAGTTCTATGATTCTATGATTGTAGCAAGGCCTTTGTCCTCAGAGGATTCCATACCTGGAACTGCCTGGATTCAAGGCATCCCAGACAGAAGTGAGGTCAACTTCAACAGTCCTCAATCCTGAGCCCTGCTATCCTGAGAGGGCTCCCAAACTGATGAACAATGATAGAACAGTGCTCAGAGAAGAAAAAGAGGAGGTAGAAGGATCCCATGGAAGAAGGGCCAGTTGCACAAAACTGAAAACAATTATGAGCCAAATCAGCTGAAAGAAAGTTTAAACAGAAAACATGAGTGACAATTTGGAACTGTTTAAAGAACATTTCATTAGAGCCCCAAAAATCCACAATCCTACAACTGAGGAAGACAGCTACGTGGGTTAAAAAATAATCTGACCAAGAAAAGAAATAAAAAATATTTTTTAAAAAAATATATAACAAATGGAGAAGAGGGGAAGTTGATTGTGATTAATATAAATCAGAAGCTAGGGAATGTAGAAAGCCTGTAAAGGAATCCAAAGGACACAAGGAGAAATAAATGGCCAGCAGAGTTAAGGAAAATGAAAAGAAGTGTTTAAAGTGTATTAGAAACAAAAGGAGTCCTAGCAATGGGACTGGTACATTGCTAGATGGAAATGGTAGAATTGTCAGTGATAATGCAGAAAAGGCAGAAGCGTTCTATAAACATTTCTGTTCTATATCTGGGGAAAAGCCACATGATGTATTCATATCATAATGATCAAATACTTTCCATCCAGCAGCAACTCATGAGGATATTAAACAGTAGCTACTGAAGCTAGATATTTTCTAAATAAGGAGATCCAGATAGCTTGCATCCAAGAGTTTTAAAAGAGCTGGCCAGTGAGTCCTCTGGATTGTTAATGTTGCTTTTCAATAAGTTGTGAACACTGGGGAAGTTCCAGAGCACTAGGGGGAAAAAATGTATGTTGTACCAATACTTAATAAAAGGGTTAATGGGATGACTGAGGTAATCATAAGCCTGTCACCTGATGTGTTTCTTAAACATATTCTTTAGTCAAGCACAAGTTATTGAGCTCAATAGGGGGTAACTGGATGAAATTTAATGGCCTCGGACATACAGAAGGTCGGACTAGCTGATCTAATGGTCCTTTCTGGCCTAAAACTCTATGAATGTGAACAATGGTCTAATGTCATAAACTTCCAAGTAATGTATCCAGCTCAGGACTCAGATTTAAAGTATGAGTGTAATGAGGAAGCAGGCTCTCTCTGTACAAAAACCAGGACACTCAGTTCTGAGGCATCCCAATCAGACCTCCACCTGTTCTGAGCCCTGCACTTCCATCAAGCCCCATAGAGCTCGGTTATTATAGAAGCTTCTATTACCTTTTGAAATTTCAGACTGTAACTAATTTTTATATCTATGCTTACTGCCTTTAACCCTGTAAATAATTCTCTAGTTTCCTTTTCCTATTTAATAAATCTGCATACAGTTTGGCCTGGTCTACACTATGACTTTCATTCGGATTTAGCAGCGTTAAATCGAATTAACCCTGCACCCGTCCACACAACGAAGCCATTTATTTCGAAATAAAGGGCTCTTAAAATTGATTTCTGTACTCCACCTCAACGAGTGGAGTAGCGCCAAAATCGATATTGTCATTTCGAATTAGGGTTATCCCCACCCAGCAATTCGATGGTATTGGCCTCCGGGAGCTATCCCACAGTGCACCATTGTGACCGCTCTGGACAGCAATCTGAACTCAGATGCACTGGCCAGGTAGACAGGAAAAGCCCCACGAACATTTGAATTTTATTTCCTGTTTGCCCAGCGTGGAGAGCACAGGTGACCACAGATAGCTCATCAACACAGGTAACCATGCAGGCCGATAATCGAAAAAGAGCACCAGCATTGACCGTACGGGAGGTACTGGATCTGATCGCTATATGGGGAGAGGATTCAGTGCTAGCAGAACTTCGTTTGAAAAGACGAAATGCCAAAACTTTTGAAAAAATCTCCAAGGGCAGGGGAGAGAGGCCACAACAGGGACTCAGATCAGTGCCGCGTGAAAGTCAAGTTGCTCAGACAAGCCTATCAAAAAACAAAGGAGGCAAACGGTCGCTCTGGGTCAGAGCCGCGGGCATGCCACTTCTACGCCGAGCTGCATGCAGTTCTGGGGGGGCCGCCACCACTACCCCACCTCTGACCGTGGATTCCAAGGTGGGGATAATCTCATTAGCGACACCTGAGGATTCTGTGGACGGGGAAGAGGAGGAGGAGGAGGAGGACGAGCTTGCGGAGAGCACCCAGCACTCCGTTCTCCCCAACAGCCAGGATCTTTTTCTCAGCCTGACTGAAGTACCCTCCCAAGCCAGTATCCAAGACCATGACCCCATGGAAGGGACCTCAGGGAGTTTACCTTTTAAAATATAAAAAACTTGTTTTAAAAGCAAGCGTTTTTTAATGATTACTTTGCCCTGAGGACTTGGGATGCATTCGCGGCCAGTACAGCTACTGGAAAAGTCTGTTAACGTGTCTGGAGATGGAGCGGAAATCCTCCAGGGACATCTCCATGAAGCTCTCCTGGAGGTACTCCAAAAGCCTTGCCATAAGGTTTCTGGGCAGTGCAGCCTTATTCCGTCCTCCATGGTAGGACACTTGACCGTGCCATGCTTGCAGCAAATAATCTGGTATCATTGCATGACAAAGCCTGGCAGCGTATGGTCCCGGTGTTTGCTGGCATTCAAGCAACATCCGTTCTTTATATTGCTGTGTAATCCTCAGGAGAGTGATATCGCTCATGGTAACCTGGTTGAAATACGGGAATTTAATTAAGGGGACAGAGGTGGCCGTTCCTACTGGGCTGTTTGCCTGTGGCTGAAAAGAAATCCTTCCCTGCAGTTAGCCAAGCGCAGGGGCGCGGGGGGGAGGGGGAATTGGCCCAGAGCTTTTCGCGTTTGGCTAGCAGGGATCTTCCCTGAGAAGACTGAGAGGGGACATGATAGCAGTTTTCAGGTATATAAAAGGGTGTCATAAGGAGGAGGGAGAGAACTTGTTCACCTTAGCCTCTAAGGATAGAACCAGAAACAATGGGTTTAAACTGCAGCAAGGGAGGTCTAGATTGGACATTAGGAAAAAGTTCCTAACTGTCAGGGTGGTTAAACACTGGAACAAATTGCCTAGGGAGGTTGTGGAATCTCCGTCTCTGGAGATATTTAAGAGTAGGTTAGATAAATGTCTATCAGGGATGGTCTAGACAGTATTTGGTCCTGCCATGCGGGCAGGGGACTGGACTCGATGACCTCTCGAGGTCCCTTCCAGTCCTATAATCTATGAATCTATGAATGCGGTGGGGGGAGGGATAAAGCGATTATCCAGAGAATTGGATGGGGGGGGTTAGTTTGTTTTCTGCTGCTGAAGGTTAACAGGAAAACCGCAGCACTCAACAGGCTTTGCTTGGTATGTGGGAAAGGAGGGCGCAGAAGCCGAAAGACAATGGCTTACCATGGCCGCATGCAAGCCGAATTCTGTTGCCCGGACCTGCGTCTGTGATCTCTAGCAGCAAAGCCACAAGCACTCAATATTAAGAGGCAAAATGCGACCTTGCACAGAAATCACATGTGCTATGTAATGTGAATAGTGTTGGTCACTGTGAAAGAGTATAAGCATTGTTCTGCAAAATGTATCTTTTTAAAAAATTCTCTCCTTTTTTCCCTCCCTCCAGCAGCTGCAAATTCTTCAAGCCTCCCTCCTCCGTCCCGAAGGCTATCTCAGATAAGGCGTCGGAAAAAGAAGACGCGAGACGAGATGTTCGCAGAAATCATGGAATCCACCCGCAGTGAAAGAGCTCATCTGAATGAGTGAAAGGACACGGTTTCAAAGTATAGGAAAGAAGCCAGTGAACATGAGGACAGGAGGGACCAACGTGAGGACAGGAGAGACGCTCGAGATGAGAGGTGGCGGCAGGAAGATCAGAGGAGGCAGGATGCAATGCTGGGGCTGCTGCGTGAGCAAACAGACATGCTCCAGTGTCTGGTGAAGCTTCAGGAATGGCAGCAGGATAACAGACTGCCGCTGCAGCCCCTATATAACCCCCCTCACCATGTTCCATAGCCTCCTCACCCAGACGTGTAAGAACGCGGGGGGAGGCTCCGTACACCCTCCCATTCCACCCCAGTGGACAGCCCAAGCAAAAGGCAGTCATTTTTTTAACCTTTTTTTAGTGGCCTTTTCCTTCCCGCCGATCCTCAAGTGCTTGCAGGACCATTGAAAAGTACCCCTTGCGGTTTATGTACTGGGTACCCTGGTGCTCCGGTGCCAAGATAGGGATATGGGTTCCATCTATTGCCCCACCACAGTTAGGGAATCCCACTGCAGCAAAGCCATCCACTATGACCTGCACATTTCCCAGAGTCACTACCTTTTCTAGCAGCACCTCAGTGATTGCTTTGGCTACTTGCATCACAGCAGCCTCCACAGTAGATTTGCCCACTCCAAATTGATTCCCGACTGACCGGTAGCTGTCCGGTGTTGCAAGCTTCCACAGGGCTATCGCCACTCGCTTCTCAACTGTGAGGGCTGCTCTCATCTTGGTATTCTGGCGTTTCAGGGCAGGGGACAGCAAGTCACAAAGTTCCATGAAAGTGCCCTTACGCATGCGAAAGTTTCGCAGCCACTGGGAATCGTCCCACACCTGCAACACTATGCGGTCCCACCAGTCTGTGCTTGTTTCCCAGGCCCAGAATCGGCATTCCACGGATAGAACCTGTCCCATTAATAACATGATCTCCAAAGGACCGGGGCCCGCGGTTTGAGAGAATTCTGTGTCCATGTCCATGTCCTCATCATGCTTGTCGCTGCGCTGCCGTCGCCACCGCCTCCTCGCCTCATTTTTCTGGTCCTGGCTCAGCATAAACTGCACAAGAACGCGCGAGGTGTTTACAATGTTCATGACTGCTGTCTTGAGCTGAGCGGGCTCCATGCTTGCCGTGGTATGGAGTCTGCAGTGTTCACCCAGGAGAAAAGGCGCAAAATGGTTGTCTGCCATTGCTTTCATGGAGGGAGGGGTGAGGCTGTACCCAGAACCACCTGCGACAATGTTTTTTGCCCCATCAGGCACTGGGATCTCAACCCAGAATTCCAATGGGCGGGGGAGACTGCAGGAACTATGGGATAGCTATAGGATAGCTACCCACAGTGCAACGCTCCGGAAATCAACGCTAGCCCCGGTACATGGACGCACACCGCCGAATTAATGTGCTTAGTGTGGCCGCACACATTCGACTTTATACAATCTGTTTCCAAAATTTGAATTATATAAATTCGGATTAATCCCATAGTGTAGACATACCCTTTATTACAGGATTGGCTACATGCATTGTTTTTGGTGTGAGATCTAAGGTGCAACTGACCTGGGGTAAGTGACTGCTCCTTTGGCACTGGGAGTAACCTGAATTTTGCTAAAAGTAACAGAGACCCTCTGTTACTTTTTACAGATTCAGACTAACATGGCTACCCCTCTGATACCTGAATTTTGCTGTGATGGTTCGTGTAAGGGACATTTCTCACAAAGGTAGGCTCACCTGGGTGGTGAGACAGATCACAGTACCCGAGGGGACTGCCTGTGACTCCACATTAAGGAGGAGGAGTTTACCCTTGATAATTGCTTAGTGAAATCGAAATATAGCACTCACAGCCTGTTCGGGGGTTGTACCCTGTTTCCTCACAGGCAGCCCTGGGGTTGGTGCTCACACTCCTGTCTCTCTGGAGAACAGCTTGACACACTCATTGGTTGAAAATCTGCCTAAGCCATGCAGCAGCATGGAGCCTACTCTGTACTAAAAGGAACAAACATCACACTGTTATTTTAATACAGAAATAAGAGCATGACTAATCCTATCCCAGACCTGCACTGAAGGACACAACAAAGGTGGGGAAAGAGTGAGAGCTCCATACTCACTACAGAAGCAGTGAGAAAAGTACTAGTTGGGACCAGTGCATCAGCTCCGTTCACACCTTCAATATCAAACATCTGGATCTGCCAGGGACATCCACCCAGCCCCAACAGTCATGGCTTTTGTGGAGAGTTCAACGCACTGTGGGGGATGTATGTGCTTCTCACATAGATGGGCAATTCCTGAAGGACTCAGAAGCCAGGATCCGTCTAATCTATCCTGAGAATACTTCTGATCCCCATGACTGCCTCATCTAGAGAACCCTTGCCTGTCCTATGTTTTCATCTAGCCTGACAATTCCAGGCCTCTGTATCTCCCAAAGACAGTCCTTTCCATCTTAAGAAACCCAGTCTCCAACCCCCACTGAGAGAAACATAATAAAAACACATGAGTGCGACTCTTTGCTAAAGGCCCCTGTCACTCAAAACCCAACTCCCACCTTTCCCCTAATGCCACTTGCTACCCTCTCAAGCAAACTACTACTCCCCAAAAATCCCACTGTATCCCAAAGCAAGCAGCTGCCCCCATTCTGCCATCCCCCATCTCTGGGGAAGCTAGTCTCACCTCCAGTGTCCGGATCATGGAAGTTGGGGTCCAGTCCCTTCTCCAGCAGTCTGCAGACCTTCTCCACATTTAGCATTTGCACGTACTCCATGAACTTCTTCAGATTTGCCTGCAGCCATGACATCCCAGGAAAATACACAACACACAATGTTAACACCCTGTTACTGAAGAAAAAAGCCACTGGGGGAAACACACCCTTCCTGGAGACCCAAGGTATACTGGAAACAACATCCACCAGAGACAGTGTGGCACATATTCACTCCCAGCACCTTAAACCAGCCAGAGGGCATACTGCAGATGAGCTCCCAGGGACACATTTCCTGCCCCAGAGATTGGGGACAGCTGAAGCGTATCATGGAAGCCAGAGCCATTGGGCCAAATAACTATCTCCCCCTGTCCTCCACCCAAGTCCCCAAGACACACCTTTACCCTCCCACTAGATATCTTCTATTCATATACACCATAAATCGAAACATTTACAGCATATAAAACTGTGACACAGACACACTATCAACTGAAGTCTCAGCAGTTACGTGATTTTTAGCAACAACTTCTCCAGCAAGACCACACACTGCTTGAAACCTAAGGTGACATGCCAGCTTCCTGTTAGGCAGTAAAGTCAAGCTGATGCATGTAAAATGTATGGTGGATGGCTTTATTTGTATCTCTTGTTTACACTATGTTGTCCCCTGTCAACATTTTAAAGTGGTGTAATCCATCTATCTGCCTCTTGAACTTAAAGCACTTAAATGAGATGAGATCAGGCTCCTTGAACATTGACTCTTATTGTGAGATTTTATAACTGGAGTCACTGTCGCTTTTACTCTCTACTTTATAACTGTGCTTTTATTATTGATGTCACTTTCAGCCGTGGGCCTCCCAAATGGGGCCAGCAATTAGACCTGTTCTCAAGGGGGTTGTCTTTTCTCAGCTGCACACAGGTCCTCCTTTTAAGATTGTGGATTTTTTTTTCAATTATAATTTTTAGCAAATATATTTATTTAAGCAAATTCCACACAAATGCGTAGGTTCCAGAAGTTGCTGATTTGAGGAGACAGCCCCAAGCAGATAGACAGCAGACCTACATGAGCACAACGGAGCTTGAATATGCTCATTCCCCAAGGGGCTTTAGTTCAGCTTCCCAGATTTGTGTCACAGGAATTTCTTCCTCTGAGACGTGTGTTATCAAACCCTGCAATAGCCAGCTTTCATGGAAGTGTGAAAGGTCTTTGGGGCAGTGCCTATCACAAAAGAAATAATATTAATAATGATCTGGCTAGTATGAGTCTCAGAAAAAAACCCTGTCTACAATGTTCAAGGAAACCACCCCAGAACTCTGCAAGCAAAGACCAAAAGAGCCCTCATGGCTCCACCAGCAATCAGCATCCAGCAGCACCCTCCTTGCTGGGAAGATGGTGGAGGGAAGTCAGCTGGATACAGTCACCAATGCAATAAAGCTTCAAAGTGATCCAGTTTGAAGTGAATCTGCAAGGGGCTTTGAACTCAGTTTAAACCAGAATCGTATGTGATTTAGCTAGTCAGTGCAGACAGGGCCAAAGGATATCAAAATATTTTTCTAATGCTATGCTGGCACCTACAGCAAGCCCCTAAAACCAGCTGAGAACCAGTCCCAGTTCAGCATGAGAAATAAGTGTCCAGGAAAATGAGACCCTGGGAACATAACATACATCCATTGTTGCTCTCCTTCCCAACAGCCACCACAAGCAAGTGCTGCAGCTCTGAACCTGGGGTAACATTTAAATGCCAGTGAGAGGCCAGGGAAGTGAAGACATATAGAGGATTCAATTTTACGAGACACCAAAACCTGAAGCTTGAAGAAATCAGCATTGCAGTTGCAGCACACTCTGAATGCCCCTGGCAGAGCAACAGAGCAGGCCACAGACAAAGGCAGGGGAGAGGAATTCCCGGTTTATTAGAAAGTGCTGAACCTGAAGCCTGATCACCTTTCCCTCCAAGTCCAGGTCCCGCCCCAGCTTCCCTGCTTCACAAGAGGCCCCCCATTGTGACATTCTCTGATCATCAGCCAAGGAAAAGCAGCCTATGACAGCAGCTGAAATGAACACCAAACTGAGCTGAGGAACACAGCAGCTGGCTCACGAGGCCATGACATGAGAAGCAGCTCAGAAAGCAAAGAGGATCCAGGCCAATAGGGCTGGACGGTGCTGGCAAAGGTTACCAGGATATCATGTTCCTCAGTACAAACAGTATGATAGAGTGAGCGCTGCTGGAGAGGAGGACATGGCATCAATTTCTGTATGCCCCAAACCTCCCTGCCTCCTAACAATGGTGAAACACCCCTCAAACCTCACCTGCTCCCCAACATTGGTGAACCATTCCCCAAACATCTCCTCACACCCCAACAGCAAAAGAGAAATAAACCCTCCCAAGCCCCTTCCCAAACATCTTCAGATATTTCCACACTGTTATAATATCCTTCCCACCCACAACTTATCCAAACTGTACTGATTTAACTCTGCAAAAAGAAGAACAGGAGTACTTGTGGCACCTTAGAGACTAACAAATTTATTAGTCGCTAAGGTGCCACAAGTACTCCTGTTCTTCTTTTTGCGGATACAGACTAACACGGCTGCTACTCTGAAACCTGATTTAACTCTGATCACCCCAGGCCCACACCCTCCAATTTCAATATATTTCAGTACCTTGCACTAGAACAGGGGTCGGCAACCTTTCAGAGGTGGTGTGCCAAGTCTTCATTTACTCACTCTAATTAAAGGTTTTGCGTGCCAGTAATACATTTTAACGTTTTTAGAAGGTCGCTTTCTATAAGTCTATAATATATAACTAAACTATTGTTGTATATAAAGTAAATAAGGTTTTTAAAAGTAAATAAGGTTTTTAAAAAGGTGTTTAAAAAAGGTTTAGGGTGTTTAAGAAGCTTCATTTAAAATTAAATTAAAATGCAGAGCCCCCCGGACTGGTGTCCAGGACCCAGGCAGTGTGAGCGCCACTGAAAATCAGCTCGTGTGCCGCCTTTGGCACACGTGACAGAGGTTGCCTACCCCTGCACTAGAACCATCTACCTCTTGTATACACAAATTTGCCTCTAAAGTTTCCCATTGCTGCCCACACTGGGAATGCCCCATAGGAGGAGCACTAGCATAGAAAAGATGCCAGCCATCACCAGTTTTTTTATCACCATGTCACTAATCCTTCCCAAGGCAATTCTAAATGACCTGGTGGTAAAAATGGTGGTGGTCGGCACCCTGTCACATACACTAGTACTCCTAGTGGTGCTTGCGCCCATGGAGCTGAACTGGTGTTAGCAAGAGTGGGAAATTTGGGAGAAAAAATAGTTAGTGTGGACACAGGCAAAGGGTGTGCAGATGTGCTATGATTCCTCAGGAACCCAAAACTGCATTGGCCATTTTTCTGCCTCATCACACTGCAAACATACTCTCCCAACTCAGTCTCACCTTGCTGCTGCGGCTCTGTGGGCTTCTCCTGCCCATTGAGGACATGTTATTTTGGATTACCCTTTTCCACATGCATTAGCAATAGTTTGCACATTTCCAGGGTCCAATCAGACTTTCCTCTTTTACACTTCATTCCACAGGATGGCAGCACACACACAAAAACAGGACAACAACCCTCCCATTGGAAACCAGTAATCTTCCTGCACAGCTGTCAAGAGGCTGCTTTGTACTCTTCCTGGAGTCTTTGGGAATGCAAGTGTGTCTCTCCACTGTGTCTCTTTCCTCACTAGTCCCAAACAGCTTGAGTCTGCTCTAGTTTCTCCTCCCGGGCAGACTTGATTCTTAAATATTAATGAGAACATGCCAGCTGCATGTTCTTTAATGTCTGGCAAAGGACCCCCAGACACCCTTCCAAACTCTTTCCCTCTCTCTGCTTTCTTCTCCCTCTCTCTTTCAACCTGCAACCCAATCCAGCTAAGAAGGCTGTCACTACAGACCAGGGTTGAAAACCTGCTTCAGAGAAGTCCCATGGAAAGACAAAACTCCCATTCAGTGGGGAAAGATTTCGCCCCAGGATTCTGCATGATGCAATGTCATCAAATGACAGTTTAATATTCACTTTCATCTTGAACAACGTTGATACACTAAAGAGGAGGGTCTTGCTCCCACCAACTGACCGCAGCAGGATCCAGAACCCAGCATGCTAGCGCTGGATCCAGACTCCTGTGCTCTGAGCACAGCAGGATCGAGAGCCAAGCATGATAGTGCTGCATTCATGCACTTTCGTCCATTCTCCTGTTCACAATCTAGACTCCAACAATTCCATCGTCCCTCTCACTCCCTTTGTTCCCTGATTCTGCTCCCCACCTCAACTACCAGACAATCTCCACGTCATCCTTCAAATCCCTCCTCAGAACCACCTCTTTCTATAATCCCAGAAATGTGCCTTTAATTCGCTATAAACAAGTAAAAATGTTTGTGTTTCAATAAACCATGGTGCTAATGTGATGCATATTGTACCATCCTCGTTGCCTGTTTGCTTCTTCCTCTACTCCTGGGTCTATATTTTGTCTGTATGTTGTCCATTCAGACTGCATGTGCCCCCAGGCATAGACTTGTCTTACTCTACCCCCGTAAAACACCTTCCATGTACTGGGTGCTATTATATTATGGGTTATTTTCACTCTGTCCACACTCTGGGTTTTTTCCAAAACACAACACACAGTTCCTGCACAAAGAGCTTCCAATCTAAATGCTGTCATGAGGCAAAGAGAAGTTGACATACCGTAAGGAAGAGGAGGGCAGGGTCACAGCAATATCAGCACAAAGGGTTGCAGGTGCCTAAACTGAGTATCTTGGTGGTCTAATTAAAGTTTGATTTATTAATTCAGTAATAGTAGTCATTGACTCATCAGATAATAACCCTCATCCTCTTCACAGAGAAGAATTCATGCCGTAGGACACTGGCTACCACACAGAGCCACCAGGTGCAGAGGGAGCAGCTCACTAGCGACGTGTTAAAGGTAGGAATTGTTAAGATCTATGAAAACACCAGCTCCTTTCAGACCCTCACCACAGGCTGCAAAATTCTCAGATGCAGAAGGATTCTTCTCTGGTTGCATTGTGTCCTGTGTTTGGAACAAAAAGTGCAAAACCAAACTCCTGCAGCAGAGCTTGAAGTGCAGCATGAACTGGGGGTTTTGAGGTTCATGATACCATTACACCCACTTTTTTCTGAATAACTTTGAGATCTGTGCTGGTGACCTTCAGAGCACAGATCAAGATTATCCAGTTTTAACGGGGACAACATATGTCTTGAGAAACCTCTCTCTTCAGAGTAACCTGTTTCTTTTCTACTGAGGAAAGCAAAAAAGATCCAGGAAGCGAACATAGCGTTTTTCCCTAAGGTGTATCCTATCACATTGGACAGGAGTTGGGCCGGGTCAGATACCTGGAGATCAGAGCCCGAGACAGAGACATGCGAGAGGACAAACCTGGAGATAGGCAGGGGAGAGTAGCAGCAGGCGTAGGTATTCAAGGGGAAGCAGTCTGAAGCAGGGTGAACCCAGTTGCATGGCCAGAATTCTGTTCCTGTGCTGGGTTTAAATAGGAGCTGTGAGTGAACCAATCAGGACCCCCAGCATTCCACTAATCAGCTCCCAGGACTGGGGTCCTCTGTCAGAGTTCAGCTCCTATTCCAACAACAGTTAGCAGGTCACCAAGTAGCAGGTTGGGGGCGTATGCGCTCCAAAGCACCTATGTGGGCCAGGGTTCAAGACCCTGATCCCTGACAGATGTTCTATTGGCAGTCACTAACTGTAATCTGGGAGAATCCATGCTTGCTAAATATAAATGTGGGCAGGGTCTGCTACTGGCCTAGATGGGGAGAGAGCAGGCTGTGTGGGGCAAGACAAGAAGCAGAGGGACAGGGAAGGATTCAAAGTGAATCGTTCTGTTGTGGTCACACATAAAAATACACGTGTTTTTATTAATAAGGCACTTGACAGAAAACAGGGAAATCATTCTTAGTACTCATCTGCTCCTTCACTGGAGAGACAAATTGCACACACCAGGCACTACAGCACTCTGGGCTGCTCTGCCAGGCGATTCTTCAATGCAGCTACACGTAACTCCAATTTACTCTCAGAAGTGTTGCTGTTCGAGCATTAATTTTGCAAGTAAAGAATTAAATCTCTCAGATCCTTGGCTCTCTGCTCTGTGAGCCCAGGTCTGCTTCCTAATTGGACTGGGAGTCTTCATG